>NC_135535.1:59143880-59452526 GCF_045843805.1 Urocitellus parryii | reverse complement strand
AAGAAGGGGCGGAGTTACAAGGGACAAGTGAGTGTAATTCACCCTAGGGCTGTAGGGTGACACCTATGTCTGAAGACATCCTCAAACTGGGGCAATGTCTGAGTCACTAGGAGATGGAGTGACAAAGCCGCTCAGCTCCAAGATGAAAGACACAAATCAATCAGAGTGGCTCCCCACATAATCTTATATTTAGAAAATTCTAAAAAGATCACCAAAATACTGTCAGAACTAATAAACAAATTTGATGACATTGCAAGATTTAAATATCAACAAAGACCAATTACATGTCTATACACAAACATTAACTACCTGAAAGAAAACCTAGGAAAGCAATCCCATTTGCAATATAAGTGTATAGAAACTAAAATTGATATTATTAGTGTATAGAAATGTAATTGATTTTGTATGTTGATAAAAAATAAATAAAATACTTAGAAGTACATTTAACCAAGGAGGAAGAAACATCCATATATGGAAAACTTCAAGAAATCAATGAAAAACATTGAAAGAGACAATAAATAGAAAGCTATTCTGTATCCTTTGATAGGAAGAATTAACCATGTTAAAGTGTTCATACCACCCCAAAAATTCAATACAGTATATACTCATATTCAAATGGTATTTTTCACATAAATAGAGAAAATAATCCTAAAATTTATATGGAATCAAAAAAAAAAACTCAAATAGCCAAAACAATGTTAGACAAGAACAGGACTGGGGTATAGCACTTGCCTAGAATGCACACAGCCCTGGATACACTCCCAGCACCACAGAGAAGGAGGAGGAGAAGCAGGAGACAAGTAGTGAGTGTGCTTCCTGATTTCAAACTATATACAAAACTTTCATAATCAAAAGAGTTTGGTAGTGGTATAAACAGGTATATCAGATAAATGGAACAGAACAGAGCCTAGAAATAAACCCACACACACACAATCAAGTAATCTTCCACAAAGGTTCCAAGAATGCACAATGGGGAAAGGATATCCTCTTCAATACATGGTTTGGGGAAACTGTATATTTATATGCAAAAAAAATGAAACTGGATTCTAATCTTATACCACAAAAAAAAAATCAGCACAAAATGGATTCAAGATTTAAACATTAGGCCTAAAAACATAAAACTCTTAGAAAAAGACATAAAAACTATCTCCATCACATTAATCTTGGCATTGAGTTTTTTGGAAATGACATCAAGAACACAAGCAACAAAAGCAAAAACATACAAATGAGACTACACTAAACTAAAAAATTTCTGCACAGCAAAGGAAACAATTAAAAGATGGAAAATTGAGCCAGTTGTAGTGGTGCACACCCGTAATCCCAGTGGCTTGGGAGGCTGAGGCAGGAAGATCATGAGTTCAAAGCCAAGCCTCAGCAACTTAGCAAGGCCTTAAGCAACTTAGCAAGACCCTGTCTCAAAATAAAAAATATAAAAAGGACTGGGGATGTGGCTCAGTTGTTGAGCACCCTAGGTTTCAATCCCAGTACCAAAAAAAAGTAAGCCAGCCTGTAAAATCAGAAAAATTATTTCTGCACCATTTAACCAGTAAGTGGTTAATATCCAAAATGTATAAGGAATTCATACAACTCAGTAGCAAAACACAATAACAACCAATAAGCCACTGTTGATGGGAATGTAAATGTGTATAGCCATTATCAGAATTACTATTATGGAGAACTGTATGGAGACCCCTGAAAAAAACTGAAAATTGAGTTAAAACATGATCTAGCGATCTCACTTCAAGTATAAACACAAAGGAATTGAAATCGGTATGTCAAAGAGATATCTGTGTTCACGTGTTCATGCAGCATTATTCACAATGGACAAGGTATGAAACCAATCTATCAGTGGATGTACGGGTAAAGAAAATTATATATATATGAACAATAGAAAAATTAGCCTAAAAGAAAATGAAGGAAATTCTCTTGCTGCTTACAACATGGATGAAGCCCGAGGACATTATGCCAAGTGAAATAAGCCAGACAAATACTGCATGACTCACTTACATATGGAATCTAAAAACATCAAACTCATAGGAACAGAGAGGAGAATGATGGTGAAGGCTGGGGGTGAGAGGTACAAAAGAGAGAAGGGAGTGAGAAGATGCTCCTCAGAGGATTTAAGGTTTCAGTTAGAAGTAATGTTATCCAAATCTATTGCACAGTTTAGTATATATGTGTTATGTACATAATAATGCATGTTTCAAATATGCTTTTTAAAAAGTAGATTTTAAATGTCCTAACAAAAAAAGCAGATTAGGTGATACCATATACTCATCAACTGAAATAATTAGTGTATAATACGTATACATATCAAAATATCACCTAAGGGGCTGGGGCTAGGGCTGAGGCTCAGTGGCAGAGTGCTTGCCTACCTTTGGGTTCACTCCTTAGTACCACATAAAAATAAACAAATAAAATAAAGGCATTCCGTCCATCTACAACTTCAAAAAAATTTTTTTAATTACTTAATACTCCAAAATTTATACTATCATTATTTGTCAATTACAATAAGGTTATGTAAAAATAAAAATACAAATACATTTATATTTTTAAATAAATGTTGATTGATCACCTACTACATGCAGAGATCCTGTGCTATTATTATATATCTATTACCCATGAGTTCAAGGCAACATGTTTACTAGTTAGTCTAATTGGCATCATTTTTTTTTCTTTGTTAATGGCTCACAAAATAATACTGAAGGTCACATTTGATTGAGCCTTAGATTGAACCCAGTGCCTCATGCATGTTAGGCGAGCACTCTACCACTGAGCCACAACCCCAGCCCAGATAGTGCCTTAGATTTTATGAAACACAGAACAACTAAAAGCTCTCATACCTCCCTCCCATACCCAAAGGAACATATGACACAAGGAATCTGATTGAATCACCATTATATGGGTGCCACCCACATTTGAAAACCAGTGACAGGGACAATGGAGTTCCTGGACCATTGCCTCAAAACAAAAAAGAGGGGAGAAAATCATTCATGAGAATTCAATAGTGTCTTCAGGGAAAACCCTCCTTTCACTCAGTGAAATAATAAGTCTGAAAGCCTCAGATCATGGCAGGGAAACATTCAAGTGCCTCTGAGTTATTTTTCAGATTCTTACCATGGCATTAAGTCAATAGTTAATTTTTCTGATGTTTACCTTCCTCATCAAAAAAAAATGGATGCAACAAGTCTTATGGTGTTTCTTTCCTATAGATAACTATGGTATGTCAAACCCCAGGATCTATACGAAAGGGGTCTGGGCAAACATGAGAGGACATTCATTCCTACCTTCAGGTGATTCACCATCCAGATACGAAGGTCAGGCAGGGTTGGTGGATTGGTGGGTTGGTTGGGTTTGGGGGCAGTTTTTAAAGAGTCTAGTGTAAACAAATGGCAAGGTGACTGAAAAATGGCTTCTTACTCCAAAATTACATGTGACAAATGTGATTGATGCTTTAGGAGGTAGAAACTTTTGCTGTGAATACAGATCTGAGAAGGCCAGTGCCTCTATTGAGGAGAAGGGGAAGGTAGGAACAGAGATGCCCAGATTTAAAAAAAAAAAAGTCTGCAAGGTCAAGTTGTCTGTGGTCTGGTTAGTTGGTCTACTAATGATTCCACACAGAAATAGAGCCAAGGTACAAACTGTGGCCTACAGTGCCCTTGAGGAGGCAGTTAACTTAGCCTATGGTTTACAAGAAAGGATTCATAGTGGAGATCAGCCTTGAGCCAGGTCTAGAAGGATGAGTAAGTTTTCCAGTTCTCAAGGGGACTGGGGGGAGTACAGATGAGAATTTTTTTGAAGACTCTCGAAAAAAAAGGAAAATAATAAAAGTAAGAAAAGCAGGGAAGAAATCAGAGAGAGAAAAAAGTCACTGACATTCAACAATTCTTTAAAAATTCTGAAAGAAGTGACTTTTCTGGTCAGGCAAAAGCTTCCAGAAGCTTCTGCTGTGCTTCCTGAATCCATGGAGAGACAGATGGGAGGTAAAGGGGTAATGGACATCGAGAGAAAGTTCCCCTTCCTCATCCTAATTGCAGGTGGTCATGTTTGCCCAAGTTTGCACATTATGGAATAAGACCTGAGGTCCACAATGGCCAACCAGACCCTGGTGACTGAGTTCTTCCAGCAAGGCCTGACGGACATCAAAGAGCTTCAGGAGACTGTTTTCCTGCTCCTCCTGCTGGCCTACCTCATGACTGTCTCTTAGAAATTTGATTCCAGACTATCATCATGCCCAGGATGCTGCCCCACCTTGCCATGGGGACTAAGACCATCAGTTTTGCTGGATGCATCACCCAGAAATATTTCCACATCTCCCTTGGGGCCACAGAATTCTTCCTCCTCACGGCCATGATCTACAGCCAGGATGCTGCCATCTGCAAGCCCCTCCATTACCCCATGCCCATGAGCAGGAGGATCTGCACACAGCTCATCCTCACTGCTGGCCAGCAGGATTCTCTCTCATCATCATATCTGTCATCCTGACCACTAAGCCTCCATTCGGGGACTGCCGCAGTCTGGCTGGGCACAAAATCACGAGCCACTCACAGCTTTGTAGATTCAAACAGCAATTCTTTATTCCCAAACTCACACCGGCACTCAACAAACACGTTCTGGGGAAAAAATTCACGGTCTGGGCAAAATCCACGTACTCCACCAGGCTCTAATCAGCAGGATACGCCCTATTCCCGGCAGGGTACACCTTAAACCTGGAACCACCCTAAACCCAAGGAGCGGGATACTCCCTAAAACCTGATCCGCCCTAAACCCGGATCCACCCTGGTCCTTGAGCAAGGTCACCTTACTCAAACATACATGCAATGTCACTGCAAATGACCTGAGTCTAAGACAAGCCCATGTCTTGTGGACAATGGAGAGTCCTTCCTCTAAGCAACATGGGGTAGGCTGACAAGAAAATTTCGATGCGTCATTCCTACTTGGCAATGGCTCTCAGCAGGGGACAGCTACATCAACCACTTCTTCTGTGACTATATGCCTCTCATGGAGGAGGCCTGCAGTGGGCCCAGGTGCTGGAGGCGGTAAGTTTTACCCTGGCCTTGGTGATGCTGCTCAGTACCTTGGTGCTCATCACCCTGTCTTATGTCCAAATGTAAGCACTGTCCTCAAGCTCCTATCTGTCCAGGGGAGGAGGAGGGCTTTCTCCACCTGTTCCTCCCACATCATTGTGGTCACCATGTGCTAAAGCTCTCTCCAGGCAGAGGGGTTGACCTCAATAAAGGAGTGTCTTTAATTAATACAACTATCACCCGCCTCGTTAACCCCCATCAGCTACACTGTAAGGAATCAACAAGTTAAGTGGGTAGTAAAAAACCTAGTCAGAAATTTCATGATTCCAAAATAAATAAGAGCCCTCCAAGGCACCTAACATGGAAAAATGGGCACCCTCCCTAGAGTGAATCCACACGTGACCAGGCCATGAGGCAGGGTGCAAGAGCTTAGTTCTCCTTCCTCTGCCGCAGTCTTGGCTGGGCACAGAATCACGATCCACCACACACCTTGTAGATTCAAACAGCAATTCTTTATTCCCAAACTCACACCGGCCTCTACACACGTTCTGGGGAAATCCAAGTTCTGCCCGCACAATTCACGTCCCAAATACTTTCCCAATTCCATGAGAACTCAACGGGAACTCAGGCAGCAGGAACGCCCTATTCCCAGCAGCAATAACCTTAAACCTGGAACTTCCCTAAACCCAGATTGTCTTAAACCAGGAACGCCCTAAACCCAAGGAGCGGGATACTTCCTCAAACCTGCAGGATACACCTTAAACCTGGATCCACCCTCGTCCTTGAGCAGGGTCACCTTTCTCAAACACACATGCAAAGTCACAGCAAATTTCCATTTAACATGGGGTACGCTGGCAAGGAAATTTCGATGCGTCATTCCTACTTGGCAATGGCCCTCAGCATTCCTCAACCCCCAACAAGGTGCAGGCTTCCCCACAGAGCATGAGGCAGATGTCCTATTGTCAAATGAGGTGACTGCTACCTTGCCTCAGCTTTAGGTTTGCACCTGTTTTGAGTGTTCTTTCAATCAAAGAAACAAGAAAGGATTTGCCCTTATCCCCAGGTGCCCTCACCTAGGCTCTAAGAACAGCTGAGACTCATAGTCATTCTGCCACCATTTCCATTACCTGTAATGGTTGTAGAATGGTTTAGTTTCTAAAGCACTTCTTTATCACTAATCTCACTTAATCTTAACAATAACTCTGTTAAATAGATGGAAAAGTTGGGCTGGGGATGTGGCTCAAGCGGTAGCGCGCTCGCCTGGCATGCGTGCGGCCCGGGTTCGATCCTCAGCACCACATACCAACAAAGATGTTGTGTCCGCCGAGAACTAAAAAAAAATAAATGTTAAAAATTCTCTCTCTCTCCTCTCTCACTCTCTCTTTAAAAAAAAATAGATGGAAAAGTTATCATTCACGTTTTCATAAAGAAATTTGATACTCAGTTTAAGTGAATTACCAAAGATCACACAGGAGACCAGGATTCAAACTCAGAACTTCTGGATCTAAATGTATTCCTAAGGATGTGGAAAATATGGCCCTAATAATCACTTATTACTGCATATAAAGTATCCCCAAAACTTAGCAGTTTTAAATGCAAACATTTATTATCTCATGGTTCTATGGATTAACAGATTGGGTACAGTGTAACTGGGCACCTCTGGTTCAAGGTCTCTCAGGAGTTTGCAGTCAAGCTATCAACCAGAATTATGGTCTCATCTGATAACTCACATGGGATTCACTTCTGAGTTCACTCCAGTGGTTTTTGGCAGGCTCAAGCTCCTCGGTGGCTGTTGCCCTCATGGGCCACTCCATAGGCTCACAACATGGCAGCTAGCTTTCCTCAGGGCAAACAAATAAAAACAATGCCCAAGACAAGTCTTTTTGTAACCTAGTGTTAAAAGTAACATCATGGTTGGCACATGCCTGTAATCCCAGTGATTGATTTAGGAGGCTGAGGCAGGAATATCTCGAGTTTCAAGTCAGTCTCAGAAACTTAGGGGGAACCTAAGCAAGATAGTAAGACCCTGTCTCAAAAAAAAAATGGTATAGAGTTTCTGGGTTTGTTTTCATCAGCTTATTTGCTGGTGTGACTGAAAGATCTGACGAGAACAATTTTGGAGGAGGAAACATTTATCTGGGGACTCACTGTTTTTTCAGAGGTCTTGATCCCTGGACAGCTGGCTCCATTCCCCAGAGCTTGTGGAAAGGCAGAACATCATGGCAGAAAAGTGTGGCAGAAAGAAGCAGCTCAATTGGGATCAGGAAGCAGAGAGAGACTCCACTTGCCAGATACAAAATATATACCCCAAAATCATGCCCCCAGTACCCCACCTCCTCCAGCCACACCCTACGTGCCCTCAGTTACCACTCAGTTAATCCCATCAGGGATTGATTCACTGACTGAGTTAAGGCTCTCATAACCCAATCATTTCTCCTCTAAACCTTTTTGCATTGTCTCACACATGAGCTTTTGAAGGATACCTCACATCCAAACCACAACTGGGTTCAATCCCCAATATAAAAAAAAATATGACAACATATCACATTTGTCATTTTATATTTGTTAGAAGTAAGACTCTGATATTGGCCACATGCCTCACTTCAGACAGTGTGATACTAGCAGACACAATGCAAGCAGAAACCTGAAGTTTAGTGCCCTTGAAGCTCTCCAACTACCAGCTGAACAAGCCTGGACTAACCTATTGGATGATAGGAGACACGTGGCCTACTTGTCTTCATCACCACTACTGATGATAATCTCACACATGCACCTCAATACAGAACTGCCCAGCTGACCAGTAGCCACTGGGGATGATGTGAGCCTATCAAATACCAACAGAAGACCACCCAAATGAACCCAATTCAAATTGCCAACCCACAGAACCATGAACCATGTAAATATTGTATAAGCCATTAAGTACTGGGATGGCTTATTACTCACCAAAAAATAACCAGGACACAAAACAAAAAGCAAACATAGGTATGGGATAACTGCTGTGTCCTGCTAAGGATTCTAGATGAAGAAGCCGTAGCCAGAGAATGTTTTGCCACATGAGTAGAAGTTGGTTCCATCAAACCAGGGAAGAGAACCTGGCCTTCTCTCGCCTATGGTCATAGGCAACAAGAAATCACCAACAAATAGGCTCTAAACAGAAACATCCTGAAACGAAAATTTTTACTTTTCTTCTGAAATATTCTATACGTTCCTCATCTGACCTCTGAAATAAGACTCAGATGGGAAGATTGACCTCGAAGATTCTGAAAGTCTTGTCCCAAGAAACCGGACTTCAGGGCATTTTCCTATGTGAAATAAGATTTTAACTCCTCTTAGAAAATTCGGGAGCCACTTGTTGCCAATCAGGAGCAGCTCTGAGCTACCCTGCTCCAGGGACTCTGCCCCCTGAGAATACAGTTCCCAGATGGAAGTGATGCTTTACAAGGTGCCCAAAGCTGCCCAGTCTGCGTGTGTTTTTCTCAGAAGATACAGAAAACAGGCAGGAGGATGTACTGGTCTGCTCCCTTCAGAGCCTGAATCAGTCTCGATTGAATGTTTTTCTTTTCTTCCCTCAAACCCAGTAAGACACAATTTATGATCCAGGTTTAAGTAAATAAATGTCTTATATGCCAACAACGTACAGCCTCATCTTAAGCACTAGCAGACTGCATCAGTAGCTAGCAAATTCACTCCACCTTCACTTCAATATTATTATGATATGAAAGTTCCTTCCAAAGAAAATGTTGAATGAAGGATGGGGGCTGAGGACCTGGGACACTTTTAACATAGATACATAGAAACCAAATTCTCAAGGTATGGAGGTAATTAACCACGGATAACATAGGTATGCAGCACCCTCTAGTGGTGTATTCTGTTCTTTCGATGCTCCACCGCATGTTTAAAATTCTGCAAGAGAATCACAGTGTCCAAGAAATGACTTAAGTAAATACCTCCTGCCACTGAAGAGTTTTCATTTTTAAAATGTTTATTGGTACATTATAATTATACATAATAGTTGGATTAATTGTTAAATATTTGCCCATGCACAGAATATAATTTGGTTAATTTTGTCCCTGAGTACCTCCTTTCTTTTTATTTTTTAGATGCTGTCAAATGCTCAAGAAGAGTACTTACAGATTAAGTAACTCTTTTTAGAAGCAGTTGTCAAATAGGAGCCTTAAGCACATTCAATAAAAGTTGAAAGATCAACGAAGTAAAGAAGTAAGAAAATAATCATGGGGCTGGGGATGTGACTTAGTAGAGTCCTAGGTTTAGTCTCCAGCACCAAAAAATGTCATAATTTTCTATACATCTGCTCTTGCCACATCACACCTCAAGCATGAGAAACAGTAATTTGCAATTTCCTCTTTCTCTTTGTAATAATAGATGGGAAGGTGTCCTATGATGAGGAGGATGGTAGTGGAGCTCAGAACTGCTCTACCTTGTAATTCTGCTTAAATATCTGTAAAGTAATCTTCATTTTTATCCTAGACAGCCAACACCTTCTTGGGGAGCAGGAAAAAGAGGAAGGAAGGGAAAAGGAAGGGAAGGGGGGAAACAAAGGTAAGAAAAACAGAAAAGGGAGAGAAAGGCAGGGATCAAGAAGAAAGGAAGGGAGAGAGGGAGCTGGAAAGGAAGGAGAGACTCGGGGATCCTAAAACTGCTGTTTACAAATAGATTTTAATACAGCCAAAAGATGATTTCTCAGAAACTGCTTTCTACTTGGAAATTTCCTTTGAAGCACAAAACTTAAATGCATTATTGAGAGAGAAGACTTTATTTGTAAAGGCAACAAAAAAATTTTGAAGCTTCTATGTTAAAAAATGAACAGACTGATGTGATCTGGCCAGATATTGGATTCTTGGGACAAATCTGATGATCAAAAATATCTGTAGATTTTAGTGTTTCTAAAACCACCCATGGTTTCTAGATACATGGAATTGAATGGCTTTGAAACAGCAGTGAAGGTGTTAAACCTCTGCTGTAGCAGAACTTGAGTCATGGCTCAATAGGAATTCGCTACCACCTTCTCTAGCTTGTCTTTTTATAATTTTATGCTTTAAATTTTTAAGGCATAACCATAAAATGGTTCGTGTTCAAATCAGTAGCATTTTTGTCTCAGATCTGATGTCCTTTCAAAATAAAAACAGAAAGTACTCTTTGGAGAAGACACACCCTGCAATGGCCTTGGTGGGTTAAAGCCATCAACATTGAAGTCAGTCATTTTAAAGGCTATAGGTCAACAAGCAGTAGCCACTAAATGATGGTTAGTAATAGAGGAAAGTTTCAGGCCTTTAAAAGAAACTTGGCTTGAGGCTGCTGCCATCCTATTCAGAATAATTAGAAATCATGGTGGTCTTGGAAAAAATAAAATCTACATATAGTTTTGCCGTCAGATTGGTCCCAAACATCCAATCTATCTGCTACATAATGTTCATATGTTCAAATTTTAAAAAGAAGTTTCAAAAGATTTTGCACCATTATAAATAGTTTTGCTTCACTACAGTACTTAAAATTTCATGCTTAGAAGGATATTTCCAAATAGAAAGTAACTAAGAACTCCTCCTCTGAACTCCTTAAGATCTATACAGCAGTCTCAAAATTAGAATCTTTCTCTCTCTCCCCTCCCCCGCCCCCGCCTCCAAGAGAACTTTTCAACAGTTTCTAAGCTGAAAAGGAACAAAATGGTCTCTGATAAAATGCAACTTTAAGATGTTTAAAGTAACATGTTAGAAATATTTCTGAATGTGCACCACTCACAACTGGAGTTTATATAAGAAAACTTTATATTTACATTTCAAAAACTCCAGACATTTTAACAAAAACAATGTATGGTACAGGTCTTGGATTATATTCTAAATACTCAGAGAAATGATCTGAAATATCTGTCAAGAAAAAGAGTGTTCCCACAGCATGTCACTGGTTAAAAGAAAGGCTGTCATTAGATATGAAGCCAGTGTTTATCTACATCCATATTAATTAGTAATTGCGGGAAATGGTTTAAGCATTTTGGATCCTAACATGATGGTTAGTTATTTATGGATAACATTTTACTGTTATTATGTCTTAAGCAGTTGATTGGAGGCTTAGGGAGAACCTATATTACATATTTTTTTTCTATTTAAATTGATGAGAAATAGGTTCCCAGTTAGCATACTCATGCAGAATATCTCATTTTCACAAACTCATTATTGATCGTAAGCAGGAGATGTGTGTGTAAGAATTCAGACATCTCAACAACACCATTGGAAGCTTGAAGACAATGGAACAACTCCTTGGAAATTCTGGACATTCATCCCATCTAGACGACAGTACCAGCCAACTCTCAGTCAAATACACGGTAGAATGGAGATTCTTTTCAGATAGGCAAAATACAAAAGATTACATTTCCCATGAACCACCCAATAGCATATGGAACTCCTAACAACCAAAACAAGAATAAGTTAAGAAAAAATAAAGTCATTGGATCCAAGGAACAGGAGCCAAGAGAGACGAGAGACATTTCCAGATACCCCCAGGTGAAAGCTGTACTGGAGGAAATATCCATCTGAAGGGGAGCCTGTAAACACCCACTTTCCACACCACCCTCCACCTAATATACAGCAAATACCCACGGATCCATCACATTTAAACTACACACATCACTCCTACACCCACTGCATGACCACACACCTTACTCACATCTTACACACTTCAGGCTCGGCTCCCAAAGTCTATGACTAATGGAACCCTGGGATATTCTTTCTCAGACCCAAGTTTAAGAAATGATTGCCTTTTCTAATTCCAAAATCCAAACAAACTCCTGATAAGTTTCCAAGCCAGAGGTTCTCTGCCTCAGGAGGGCAACTTACCCTCAGGAGCCCCTTTCCACTTCACATATCCTCCAAGAGTGCCGCCTCCTGTCTTGGTGGGCACCTGGCCTTCCAGTCTTCCAGGCAACCTTCTGCACCTCCACATATTCATCCCCACTCCATGTAGCTGATTACCCACCCACGGATGTGCCTATCTATCCTTAAATCCATTTGTTTATCCATCTGTCCCTCTCTCTCTTGGACTTGTCAAGCTGGATTTAAGACCTATGACAACCCTTACACACACCCCTCTCTAGAGAGCCATTGCCCCACCTTCCTTTGATATCTCTGTGAATGAGGCAGGAGTGTCACCCTGGGAGCAGGGCGGCTGGCCAGTTTTTATCCTTAGGCTCAGGGGATCAGGAATTGAGACTGAGGAGGGACACAAAGTTTGGCAGAAGGGAAAGAGCAAAGAGAATCCTAGGAAAGAGAGTTCTGCTTCTTGCTTATTCAGTTCAAAAGCATTATGACAAAACTCACCAAGAGAGTTAGAGATGTTCAGATATTAGATGTCTATAACAGTCTCAAAAATTTACCTTATGGGCTGGGGTAGCTCAGTGGTAGAGTGCTTGCCTAGCACATGTGTGGCACTGGGTTTGATCCTCAGCACCACATAAAAGATAAATAAATAAAGTAAAGGTGTTGTGTCCATCTACAACTAAAAATATATTTTAAAAAATTAATCTTATGAAGTTGGTATTGTGGCTCAGTGGTAGAGTGCTCGCCTAGCACATGCAAGGCCCTGGGTTCAGTCTTCAGCACCACATAAAAAAATAAAATAAAATAAAGGTATTTTTTTAAAATAATCTTATGGAAATAATTGAACAGGCACAAAATTTATAAACATAAAGCTATTGGTTGTAGAAGCATTTAAAATAGCCAACAGTAGGAAATCATACGTCCAGCCATACACAGTGTTCTCCATTCTCTCTCTCAACCCTGACATCTTGATGTCACCAGTGAACCACAAGATCAACAGAATTTAAAGCCTGGACTTCCTCTTAAGTGAGAAATGTACTTTCTTACTGTTTAAACCAGTTTGGATCAGGTTTCTCTTGTCACCGAAAAACTCTTAACAGATTAAGTCATATAAATTTAAATTCTAATTACTGTTTCTCGTTATTTAGCACATTAGTAATCTCTCTGAACTTTAGTCTGTTCACTTGAAACTTTGGGATAATAATAATAATTCACACTTATACTCCCTATATGATATAAAAAATAATAGTAATAATAAGCAATTTATTAGAGGAAATAGTTTAAAACAAAAGTTATGGTGAAAGAGTGAAAATAGGGAGCAAAAAGGTATAGTCACTATCAATGTGCATTAGTCTGTCCTCCCTGAGGACTAAGGGCCTTCATCAATGGTGGAAGAGGTTCATCAATGCCATGTCTTGGGAACCAGATTCACAGACTTGGATGCCCATCTCAGTTCTCCTAACTAGCTGATGCAAATCACTTAATTTTTCCTCAATTTTCTTCTCTTTTTAATGTGGTGTCACTCATTTTATAAAGTCTTTATGCTAATTGTTCTGGAGGCTATGACAGGAAAGGAGTCAAGACTTCTGGTTCTGTTGGGAAACAGAAAGTGACAGAGAGCTTTGCTCTCAACAAGGAAAAGCTGGGAAAGCCACAAAATCTTTTCTTGAGGTCATCAGAATGCTGAGGATGCAACTCAGTAACCTGAGTTCCAAAGTGGAATAAGCCCCTCCAAAGAGGGACAGGAAACAAACTGATCTGGAGCAGGCAACATGTAAGAGAGAGATGTACACAGCAGACATGCAGGTAAAAAGAACCAACTAAATTTTTTTAAAACTATAGATAAAAAAAAAGAAGAAGAAGAAAAAGAAAGACCAGTGGAGTGGAGGCAAAGGAATAGGGGGATGGAGGAGGAAAGGAAAAGAGGAAGTACTGGGGACTGAATTAGAAGGAATTATATTCCATGCTTATATAATTATGTCAAAATGAACACCAGTATTATGTATAAATATAATGCACTAATAAAAAAATTAAAGAAGCCAGGCACACACCTGTAATCCCAGCAGCTCAGGAGGCTAACGCAGGAGGATCACAAGTTCAAAGACAGCCTTAGCAAAAGCAAGATGCTAAGCAACTCAGTGAGACTCTGTCTCTAAAAGAAAAAATACTGTTATAGGGCTGGGAAGGTGGCTCAGTGGTCAAGTGCCTCTGAGTTCAATCCCTGGTATCCAAAAGAAAAAAAGAAGAAGAAAGAAAGAAAGGGAGGGAGGGAGAAAGAAACAAATCAGCTAAAATTTCAATGAATTACTAAAGGCAAAATGTGGGCTCATGTCTCATAATCTTAGCACTAAAAGAATTTGAGGTCTATGGTGCACTGAAGGTGACAATAATGAATAGATTGTCTCAAACTCCCACATTAATACCCTTACCTAAAAAGAGATATGCCCAATTCCAGGAACAGGTATTGTTTACCTCAGTCTCTCTCTCCTTCATGTATGATATCTGGGTTTCAATCAAAAATTAAAATAAAAACAGAATGAAGAGAGGAAAAAAAATCACTTCCCAGAGATTAAACAAACAACAGAAACAGACATGACCCAAAAGTTAGAACTTCAAAATTACTATAATTAGTATGTTAGAGTACTCACTGTAAAAGTGCACAACATGCATAAACGGATGGAGAAATTCAGCAGAGATCGAAATAATAAGGAATTTGTCAAACAGGCAAGAAGACAATAGAAAATATCAACAAAACTAAAAGTTTGTTTTAAGAAACAAAAATGACAGACCTGTAGCTAAACTAATAAAGGAAGAAGGAAAACTCAAATACATTTAGAAATATGAGAGAAGACATTGCAACTGATACCACAATAGACTACTTTTTCTTGCCTAATTGCTCTGTCTAGGATTTATAGGTACTATGTTGAACACAAGTGCTGAGAGTGAGCATCCTTGTCTTGTTCATAATTATAGATGAAAAGCTTCCAACTTTTGGTGGTTGAATATGATGTTAGCTGTACATTTGTTGAATATAAATTTATATGTAGAAATAAAGTCCTTCTATGCCTATTTTTCAAGAGTGTTTATAACGAAGGATATTAAATTTTGTCAAGTGCTTTTTCTGCATTTGTGGATAAGATCATTGACTTTTTGTCCTTAATTTTGTTACAATGTATCACACTGATTGATTTACATCTATTAAACAATCATTGCATCCCTGGGATAAATCCCACTTGGTCAAAGAGGATAACATGCTTTTTAAATTCAGTTTGGTAGTATTTTGCTGAAGATTTTTGCATCTCTCTTTAAAAAATGAAATAAAAGGCGGGGCTGGGGTTGTGGCTCTGCAGTAGAGTGCTTGCCTCTCACATGTGAGGCCCTAGGTTCGATCCTCAACACCACATATAAATAAATAAAATAAAAGTATTGTGTCCAACTACAACTAAAAAAATAAATATTAAAAATTGTTTTTAAAAAAAAGAAAGAAAGAAAGGGAACCAAATAAGAAAAAGCAGTGAGATTGTTTGCCAATGACGTGATCTTATAAAAAGAAAACCCTAAAGACACCTACCGAAAAACTATTAGAGCTGATAAATGAATTTAGTAAAGTTACAGAATATAAAATCAACATGTAAAATCAGTCACATTGAAAATATTAGCAACAAATCATATAGGAGAGAAATCAAAAATTAACCCATACACAAAAGCTAAAAAATAAAAATACATGGGCTGGGACTAGGGCTCAGGGGTAGAGCACTTACCTAGCATATGTCAGGTACTGGGTTCGATCCTCAGCACCACATAAAAATAAATAAAAGTATTGTGTCCATCTACAACTAAAAAAATGTTTTTAATCTAAAACAATAAAAATACAATAAAGCAGATCCTAGTGGCATACACTCATAATCCCAGTGGCTTGGGAGGCTGAGGCAGGAGGATCACAAGTTCAAAGCCAGCCTCAGCAATGGTGAGGCGCTAAGCAATTCAGTGAGACTCTGTCTCTAAATAAAACATAAAATAAGGCTAGGGATGTTGCTCAGTGGGCAAGTGCCCCTGAGTTTAATCCATGGTACTAAAAATTAAAAAATTTTTAAATATATTTAAAATAAATTTTACCAAGAAGGTGAAAAGCCTATACAGTGAAAACTATAAAATGTTAATAAAAGAAATTGAAGAAGGCATAAAATGGAAATGTATCACATTTGTTTATAGAGGGAAATTGTTATGGACATTGTTAAAATGTCCATACTACTCAAAGTAATCTACAAATTCAATGCAATCCCTAGCAAAATTCCAATGCCATTCTTTAAATAGCAAAGGCAATCACAAAAGAAACCCAAAGCAATCTTGAGCAAAAAGAACAAAAGTAGAGAGGTCAATCGATTTTCAATTAAGATGCTAAGAACACTCAATGAGAAAAGGATAGTCTCTGCAATAAATGGGGAGGGGAAAACCTGGATACCCACATGCAGAAGAATGAACTGGGATCCTTATTTCACACAGTGCACAAACCATGTCAAAATTTACCAAAGACTTAACCATAAGATGCAAAACTATAAAACTCCTAGAAGAAATCATATAGGGAAAGTTCCATGGCATTAGTCTGTCAAGTATTTATCCGATGGGACCTCAAAAGCACAGACAACAAACAAAATAAGCAAAATCAGACAAATGGGATTATGTCAAGCTAAAAAGGAAGTGGGAAAGATGAAGACAAAAAGGAAGAGACAGAGCAGACACAAAAAGAAAGGTAAGTCTCTTTGCAACATAATCTTAGGTACCTCATCAATTCACAAGTTCCAACCTACATTTAAAGGAAAGGGATTACACAAATAAATATCAGAAGATGAGGGTCATCGGGAGCAACCTTGGAGACTGCCTACAAGATCAGGCTATTATTGGTAGGTTACACACTGAGCAGGGGTGTGGCCAGGTCAATCTTGGTGAAGGAAGTCATTGTTGGTAAGCCTGTGCCTAACCTCTATTCCTTCCAACATAGACATTTTTGTTTATGATCCCTTGAATAAGCCCTGAAAAGGCTGGGGGAGAAGGCAGACTGATATCTACCAGCCAGGTCATCTTAATCTGTAAGGGGCAGCATCCTTTGCCATGAGGGACCTTTTGTGAACATTCACATAGTCTCACAGGGTCACAAGTAGTCTTACAGCCTGGTCCCATTTTTAAAAGTTCATTCTCAGCATAATAAGATGGTTAAGAGCAGGGATTCTAAAGTCAGATCAAATGCGAGTTCTCCCACTGATTAGCTGGATGATCTTATTCAAGCATTTAACATCTGCTGGCCTCTTTTTCCTTGAGATTAATAGTGAAAAAACTACTCCTCAATGTTTAGGGAGGATTAAATAAGTTAATGAATGAAAAGTGCATAGAACAATATGTGGCCCAGAGTATTACAGGAGTGTTGATAATGATGATGCCACCCCAAAATTCTTTTTTTAATATTTATTTTTTAGTTGGACACAATACCTTTATTTCACTCATTTATTTTTATGTGGTGCTGAGGATCGAACCCAGGGTCTCTCACGTGCGAGGGGAGCACTCTACAGCTGAGCCACATCCCCAGCCCCACCCCAAAATTCTTCATCCTCCATTCTCCTGCCTTGTTCCCTGCACCTCCTAAACCTCCTACAAAATAAACCATTAGCCATTTTTCATGGATCAACGTAGATCAATATTCACACCATTCTTCTAAGCAAAGCAAACTCTTGAGTTATACCATCAAAGTTCTACGCAATAGGTATTTTCTCTTCTCTACTATTCCACTAAACAAGCTGAAGTACTGGCTAATTTGAATAATTTCAGCAGGCTCTAGGGCACAGGAGCTGTCTCTAATCTGAAACCTGACCCTGGTATGACTAAGGCAAGGGAATATTAGTCCAAAGTTTCAGAGCCTAATAAAGAAGGCAGTTGAGGCGATGGACTCCTGAGTTGTTTGGTTGTAAATAAAAGCCATCCTGGCAGGTGCTACACCTGTGAATGAGCTGACCCTGGGAGGGGCAGTCTCCCCATTGTCAATAAGGCCCCAAATGTCAAATTTAAAAATAAAAAAGACATATTTAATACACAGGGACAAAATCATTAGGATCCTTTAAATCAGTGGAAAGAGTTTGCATTGTATTCTACCTATATGAGAAGCTACTGAGATATTAGAGTAAAAAAGGAAGGGACTGATACCACCTGATTTACACATGAAGACGTATAATACAAGATATTTTTTAATAGAGAGAGAGAGAATTTTTTAATATTTATTTTTTACTTTTCAACGGACACAACATCTTTGTATGTGGTGCTGAGGATCGAACCTGGGCCGCACGCATGCCAGGCGAGCGCGCTACTGCTTGAGCCACATCCTCAGCCCAATACAAGATTTTAATACAAGAAGAGGACACAAGATTGGGAAAGGCCCAGATGAGAGACAAGTTGCCGGACTAGGATTTTAGCGGTCAAGATGATGAGAGAGGGTTGTTGGTATTATAATTTTTTTAGGCAGAACTACTAGGACTTACTAAGAAATTGAATATCAGCCATTAAGAAAAGCAATTCATTAAATAGAAAGCTAGATTTTTTTAGTCTGTGCAAGTTGGTGGCAACTGGTCACTTACTGTACTGGGGAAGGTTGGGAAAGGAGCAAGAATTATTCAGGACATGGGAAGTTTGAGATGCCTCTAAGTCATCTAACAGGGAATCCTCAATTTTATGTACAAGGAGCAGCCAAGGCCAAAGATGTATGTTGGAGATTCACAGAAAGCAAAGAATGTGTTTCAGGAGAGAGAAGAGATCAAATGTGTCAAATATTGCTGCAAGAATGAGTAAAATAAACACTTAAAAATCCCCAGCCCCACCTCAAAATTCTTTAGATTTAGCAACAAGGGGGTTGGTGGTGGTCTTGATAAGAGATGATTATGGAGTAGTAGGGACAAACAGGGAAAAAATGGGACATAAAAAGTGGAGACAGCAAGCATCAACTAGAGGGCAGCAGGGGTTAAGGCAAAGACTGGACTGGTTCGGGTAAAACCCCAGCTCTACCCCCTAATGTCAGCATCCTCTGTCATCCACCTCACCCTTCCCAAGATAACAGCCTTCGGAAGGCTTAACTCTGTGCCAGGACCTCAAAGATACATGTGCAGTGACAGGAGAGATGCAGAGAAAGGCAGAACCCCTAGGGAGCCAGTCAGGCAATATCCTCACTAGAACATTCTCTTTCTAAAAAGCAAACTAAGCAGGGGGAACAATGTGCCTAAATCACACTTCACTGTTAGTAACTTCCAGAATCTGCCAAGAGCATCTATACTTAACAGGAAGCTGAGATTCCATATGTGGGAATGAACTCCCTAGGGAGAGTCTACACATGAGGGAGAGAAAGCCTCGTGCTTTCTGTGACCAAGGAGGCTCTTCATGAGTGGGGAGGCAAGGGCGCTCCAGGAAAGGAAACAAGGTATGAGAAAGGGAAGAAGGACACAGGCCGGCCATGAAGAATGAGCTCAAGGAGAGAAGGAAGAACACAGCTGGCACTGGAGACCCAGAAAGAATTATCTGGCCCCTGACACTACCTCAGCTCAGGGTTACCCAGGGAAACCCCAGGAGTCAGGGCCTTCCAGGTCCCCAGGGATCAGAGGCACTACACCAGCCAGAGAATAACTGTGGGCACCACAGAGGCTGAAACTTCCAGGGAGGGGAAGAACGGAACCTTGCCTGTGCCCAGCAGCTCTTTCCCTAGCTAGGTGACCATATCCATCCCCTCACCTCCCTCCTGGTACCCGACACAGTCCCCACACAGTGCTGTGCAGCCTTGGGCCTTCCCCTGACAAGGACAGATCCTGCCAGAGACAGTAAGGTAAGAGCAGTGGCTACATCAGGGCCCACTCAGCCTGAGAACCTCTCTGTAGGTAAGGAGCCAGTACCTGTCCTTGGTAATAGAAGAGTCCAGAAGATGATTCCCAAATCTCTCCTATTTCATTTACAAAGGTGTGATTCAGATGCCACCAGCCTTGCTAGACAGGGAGAAGGGCTGGAAAGGAGATAGGGAACGATGGACAATTATTCCTGCCAGGTAAAACTGAACATAAAGAGCAAGGCAAGCATGTATACAGAGACTGTGCAAATCCTTAATGTATGGGTGATATGCTGGGGCTGGAGGAGCGTGCTGTGTGGCAAGTGTGGTGATTGTGTGATTTATGTACTAGTAGTGTGTCAAAAAGGATGAGACAGTGGCTAGTGGGGGACAGGGGTCTGTGGGTTTGCCTGTGTTAGGTATTCAGGTGGTCACAACAGCCTCCCACACTGTCAATGGTCAGTGTCTCTCAGGTTCTTGTTAATAGTCCCAATTTCAGAGCCCACAGATAGAGCTGCCTGCATCCTCCATTGCTGCCCCACACTGTTTCCAATACACACACAAACACACACACACACAACAACAACAACAACAACCATGCACAGCTCCCATTAATACTTAGGCCAAAAAAAAAAAAAATCTGAATGAACAAAGGTGAAATGTCTGACCCAGACCTCCATGATTCCATGAAGACTGCTTGCCTTTCCTGTTATTTCCTACTCCATGAGGCTCCAGAACCCAGATTTTTTTCAAAAGAATCCCTGCTCCCTTACACCCAAAATACCAAGCTTAACCTCAAAGATCTGTTTTCTATTCTATTCGCCCTCTAAGATTCTCACCTCCTGCATTCAGGATCACAGGGCTGACCAGTCATGCAACCAGTCAGCCTGCCACACCCCTGTAATTAGCTACAGGTTATCTGTCACTCTATCCACATACCCATTAGCTGACCAGTTTATCCATCTGCCTGAGGCTTATTGGAAGCATAGGGGTTGTTTTTCTGCTTTAAAGAGAGTCACTGGGAAGTGAAAATGGGGAGTTGTTTTTTAATTTTGCAAGATGAAAAAGTTCTGGAGATATCTGGCATGACAAAATAAATATACTTAACACTATGGAACTCAGCATTTGGAAACTGTTATGATGGTAAATTTTATGCTATGCATTTCCACCATAATTGAAAATATTTTTTTAAAAAAGTTCATCCCCTGCCTGTGACCCAGTGAGCAGTTACCTTCTGTCCTCTGCTCCTCTGTGAGAGGCTATACAAATAACCATGGCTTCAAGGCCAGTATCTCTATGAAGATTATTCCAACTGTGTCAAGACATGTGGAGATTAGAGAAGTTGAAAAGGGAAATGAACCATCAGAGTGGAAAAAGGAAAGTGGGAATCTGAGGAGCAGGGAGGGAAGAACAGAGGATGCCGGAGAAACTTGCCTCTCCACACTCACCAGCGACATTGTTCAGCAAAATTTAACCAGAGCACTAAGAGTGAAGCAAAAGTGAGATGAGTGTAGAGGGAGAGACCTTGGTGAGGGCAGGCAGGAACAAGAAGGGTCTCAGCTTTACTCAGGAAAGGAAGACAGAGATGTCACTCTGTTAGAGGAATCTAAATGCCTGTGTAATATGGCAAGACCCATAAAAATGTTCATACTCTTAGCCAAGAATTCCACCCCTGGAAATTTATCCTAAGGGAATATGTTAACAGAAGCAGATGGAGGTATGCACAAAGATATTGCTTGCATCGTTATGTACGACACCAGAAAAAAATGGAACAGCTTAACTTGCAGGAGTATAAGAAAGTGTTTATTAAATGTTAGTGGGGGAATTCAGTGGATTTTTTTCAAGAACTCTTTCTTAAAGGATCATTCAGAATACTCTGTGGTCTCATGGCAATGTTGATAGCAAACATCTTTCTGAAGACAAAATATTATCTACTACAAGCATGTAAAATGAGTTTTCAGTGGGGCAAAGACCTGAGAGCAATAAAGAAGAAAAAAAATAATTTAACTAAGGGATAGAATCATGGATGGCTTTATTCCAAATAATTCTCAAGTACTTTTAATTGGAAAAAATGACATTTTAAAAATATGAAAACATGGGCTGGAGATGTGGCTCAGCGGTAGCGCGCTCGCCTGGCATGCGTGCGGCCCGGGTTCGATCCTCAGCACCACATACCAACAAAGATGTTGTGTCCGCCGAGAACTAGAAAATAAATATTAAAATTCTCTCTCTCTCTCTCTCTCTCCCCCCTCTCTCACTCTCTCTTTAAAAAAAAAAAAAAAAGCCCCCAAAAAAAAAAAATATGAAAACAGCAGGATCTTATCTATGTTATCTAAGTGATGTGGACATCTGGTGGATTGTTGACCATCAGATAACCCTGGCCAAACTAACTAGATGCAAGTTCATGCCTCAAAAATGTAAGGTGAGGCTAAGGTTCTCACTGGACATACAGCACGTACGGATGGTGGTTAAAATCCCTCAGAGCTGTAGTTCCTTATCTGCAATGGCAAAACAACAATTACGACTAGTGTTGTTAGAAAAGTCTGCTGAGGAAGTTGTCGTCATCATATATTTAGACTAGAAAAGACACAGTAAATCAGAAAGGAAAGCCTGGCTACTGAGAAGTGAATAGAAGTATATCAGAAAATGGCTGTGTCCCCATTTCTAAGCCCCATAAAGAAATGGACATCTAGGGGACACACGAGTAGGAGCTCAGGAGAGAAAGAGGTCAAACTTAAGACGTTCTCTTTCCTAAATTTCTAACTCATTCAAGGATGATCAGGGAAAATACACTTGATTAGTGTGTCCTCATTTACATCTCGACTCATAGAGCATCCCACATTTATAGGTTTTTATAATCTCTGGTACTGTCTTTGTTGACCATCCATCCTTGTCTACTGAACCGTTTTGAACAGATATCTTTCTGTGGCACAGGGTGTACTTTTCTGACCAGGGCATTGGACCATAGACACAAACCAATGGACTGAGTGAGACCAGCTCCTTAAAGCCAAGGCTCAGCACAGACCAGGGAGGTGGACAGGTCATCCAGGCCAGAGCAGGCAACAGATCACCCCTCCAGGGAGTCCAGGAGTCAGGTAATGCCTGCTGGTTGGAGGGCTCAAGGGATAGCTGCAGTCATGAGAGAACCCTGTACTGGCTGCAGGAGAGAGAAGGGGTGCAGAGAGAAGGTGACATGAAGCCAAGTCAAAAGGCAGGGCCACAAAGATGCCAGAGCTTCTGATGTCTTCACTCTGTATCCTGTAACTTTCATCCTGATCCTGTGACCTGAGGAAGTTGTCCACCTAATCCATATTGATCCATTTTGCCTTCAGACCAAACAGAAAGGGGGAAAGTAGAGAACTGCAGCCAGAGAGCTGATCTGAGCAGCAGGACTCGACCCGCCCAGTCAGATGTGTATTTATCTCCCTGCTCCTCTTCTTCTCCTTCTTCTTGGCAGGATCTTGCTAAGTTGCCTGGGCTAGCCTCGAACTTGCGATCCTCCTGCCTTAGCCTCCTGAGTCCTGGGATTACAGGCATGTGCTACCATGCCTGGCTTTCCTGAACAGTTACTCACTGAGTGCTGGGCTTTTGCTAATTGTTTTGTAAAAATTCCAATACAGAATTTTCATAGCAATCCTAGTAGAATATGCATCTTCTATGATTTGAATATGTTCCCAAAGTTCATGTGCTGGAAATTTAATCCCCAAGACATATGTTGAGAGTTGGGCCTTAAAGAGATGATTAGGACACGAGGTTCTGCTCTCATGAGTGGATTGATGTCATTATCACAGAAAGGGGTTTGTTATTGCAGGAGTGGGCTCATTTTCACAAGAGTGAATTAAAGGAAAGAGTGAAATATACATACAATAAAATAGCATCAAAGCGTAAAAAAAAGAAAAGTTTGCTGAGATTCTGCACAATTCCCAGCACCAGCAATCTCTAAGTGGGAGCTAGAGTAAATGGCAATAGGTTAAAAAATATATATGATGACAGGGCAGGTAAGGGTGGGGCAAAGGTTAGGTCCATGAGCCATGGGCAGAAAGCTTGAGACCCTCTTGTCTGAATATGAAGATGGATGAACAAACTCCGTGTATGTGGTGAATGTGGGTGATGCAAGCTCAGTAAATCTTGAGACTCAGGTCTTCTTCAGAAGTTCAGTTTCCTGTCTTAGTGTCTAACTTTAGGCAAATCATTTAATCTTTCTGTTCATCAGTTCCCCTGTCTTTATAACTGGAATCATTCATTCTCCTAATAAATTTTTAGGGAAGACTTGGCATGTTCTAAGTACCATGCTAGTCGTTCTGGTGATTAAACTAACCTCCAAGAAAAATTTAAAAAATAAAAATAACCTCCAAGACAGTGGATGACTTAGGTAAGAGCACAGGCCCTGCTGGTGCAGTAGCCCATGCCCATAATTCTAGTCACTCAGGAGGCTAAGGCAGGAGAATCACAAGTTCAAGGCTAGCCTCAGCAATTTAGCAAAACTCTGTCTCAAAATTAAAAGGAGCTGGAGGCACAGCTCAGTGGTCACACCCCAGGGTTCAACCTCCAGTATCACAAAAAAAAAAAAAATCCCTGAAGTTAGACAGACCCAGATTTGAGCCCAAACTCTTTCTAAAATATTTGACCTAGAGAAAGTTACTTACACTATCTGGGCTTCCATTTCCTCATCTGCAAAATGGAGAAAATAAAAGTCTCTATGCCACAGTATGATTGTGAAGATCCAATGATATAATGAATGTTCAGCTCTTAGCATAGTAGAAACATTAGCAACTGCTAAAACAGACAAACCCCCTCCCCACATCCCCATCTTGTCCTGCAGGATCTTATAGTAGAAACTTTACATGAGGAAGTGCTGGAACCAAGGCACAAGCAATGTCTCAAGAGAGTATGGATAAAGACACCTTCTTCAAATACTTTAAGGACTGGCTGGTACAAGAGGGGTTAGAAATTCTGTGAACTACTAAACATTTAGCCAAGACCAGTATAATAAATACTTTCCCAACAAACAGAAGAGGCCAAAGCTAGAAGAGGCCACTTCGGTAGGTAGTGAATTCCCCCATTACTGAGCTGTTCACACAGACACCGCACAGCACCTTTCTCAATACTGGAGATAAGATCAAAGCATTGTCACGTAGACATAAATGACCCTAGAGGTCAACCCTGAAATGCCATAGACAATTATTTCTGAGCATGAAGATGACTGAAAGCTGCCTTGGAAGGTGGAACTTGAGCTTCAGCCTGAAGAATGAGTGAGATTTAAATAGAATGAGTAGAAACTCTGCAGGGAACACTGGTAATGAAGGAACTCTAAAGAGTACAGGGTGTGCTGGGACAGCTGGGACAGCTGATCACAGGGGCCTAGACAAGAGGAGAGCCAAGGAATCAGGGCAAGTGCCAAAATCCCAAAGCTTGACGCCACTGGGCAGTGTGATCACAAATAGTCATATCACCACACACCATTCTAAAGCCTCAGCTCTCAGGTGACTGCCCACTAGACACCAGCTTAGGACAGCCCCTGGTGTGACCTGCTTTGCTTTGGGCTGTAGTTTCAGTCTGGAGGGTACAAAGTGCTGAGAGCACAGCATCTACTTCATCCCTCGTTCTGGAAAAAGATCCCAAATACAGACAGATACGGGGTCTCTCCAAATGGGAGTGAGTCTTCAAAGGAAAAAAAAAAACAGAGCATGCAGAACTGTGGGAAGTGCATAGAATTTGTAATCAAGAGGCCTGGATTCAAGTCCTAGTCCCATCACTCTCTCAATGTTTCTCTGAGATCCATGGTTCATCCAAAAAGGGAACACACTGTCACTTGATTTTGAGAGGGAATGTATGAAAAGTGCTTTACTGAATGTCAGAAATGTTGTTGTTTCTAAATAACTTCTCTTTCCTGGCTGGACCATAGCTTCTGGCCTGGAGCGATGACCGAGGAAAACCATACTGCACTGCCTGAATTCCTTCTTCTGGGGTTCTCCGACCTCAGGGCCCTGCAGGGCCCCCTGTTCTGTGTGGTGCTTCTGGTCTACCTGGTCACCTTGCTGGGTAACTCCCTGATCATCCTGCTCACACAGGCGAGCCCCGCCCTGCACTCCCCCATGTACTTCTTCCTCGGCCACCTCTCCATGGTGGAGGTCCTCTACACCACCAACATCGTGCCCAGGACCTTGGCTGATCTGGCCTCCCCAGAGCCTCGGGCCATTTCCTTCCAAGCTTGCGCAGCCCAGATGTATGTCTTCATTGTCCTGGGCATCTCAGAGTGCTGCCTGCTCACGGCAATGGCCTATGACCGATATGCAGCCATCTGCAGACCCCTGCACTACTCCACCCTCATGAGCCCGCCGGCCTGCAGGGCCATGGTGGGCACCTCCTGGGTCATGGGCATCATCACAGCCACCACTCATTCCTCCCTCATCTTCACTCTGCCTTTCCCCAGCCACCCAATTGTCCCGCACTTCCTCTGTGACATCCTGCCGGTACTGAGGCTGGCAAGTGCTGGGAAGCACAAGAGCGAAATCTCTGTGATGACCGCCACTGTGGTCTTCATCATGGTCCCCTTTTCTCTGATTGTCACCTCTTATGTCCGCATCCTGAGTGCCATCCTGGCAATGACTTCTCCCCAGAGTCGTAGCAAGGTCTTCTCTACCTGCTCCTCCCACCTGCTCGTGGTCTCACTCTTCTTTGGAACAGCCAGCATCACCTACATCCGGCCCCAGGCAGGCTCCTCTGTCACCACAGACCGTGTCCTCAGCCTCTTCTACACAGTCATCACACCCATGCTCAACCCCATCATCTACACCCTTCGTAACAAGGAGGTGACAGGGGCTCTACGACACCTGGTGAAGAGGCAGGCCACCTAAACCTGAAGGGATTAGGGGACTTCTACTCATTCACTGTCTGCTCTTGCCCCCGGCTTTCAAGTGCTGGACTAAACCCCAGCCTAACAGAAACCATGCAGCACCTCAAAGAAATAAGGCCTCCTGGCAGGAAATGCTGGAATTAAAACAGATAAATCCATGTCTTACCTACTGTTCTATACCCCAGATTCACAGTCAGAACATGGGTTATTAGGACAAAGGAGAGTGGAAAAGATTGTCAACTTTGAGAAAGAACACGTAGCATCCTCTAGGTTGCTCAGGTGATTGCCATGGCTATAGAAGTAGCGAGAGGTCTGCATCAGTCATGGAGGCAGATGTCTATGAACCTGACACCCAATTAAGTGGCCCACCCGAGCCTGTGGAATCTTCCTGGCCTTCCGTTGCATTTTCTTCCATGTGTGTCTGAGTCTACTCACAGTACATTTGCTCTACTCTCAGCTTTTAGGAGTAATAGCTGAGAGTTCTGGTCATAAGACTCACTCATTCCCAAGATACCAGGGAAGGTGGTAGAGTTCATCAAGGACTGGGGTTAGGCCTCAGGAAAAACTTTTTGCCAGAAGATCCTCTGCCCCATCTCCAAGAAACACACTGGAATCTCAGGCTCTGGGTACTTTTTTTTTTTTTTAAGAGAGAGAGAGAGAGAGAGAGAGAGAGAGAGAGAGAGAATTTTTTAATATTTATTTTTTAGTTTTCGGCAGATACAACATCTTTGTTGGTATGTGGTGCTGAGGATCAAACCCAGGCCGCACGCACACCAGGCGAGCGCGCTACCGCTTGAGCCACATCCCCAGCCCTCTGGGTACTTTTTAGGAGACAGCTGGTCAAGGATTCCAGAAGATCCACTGGCCTGGGAGGCAAGATACAAAACCAAAGCCAACCAGGGATCCAGAAACAGGACTTGTGAAAGTGAAGCACTCTTCAGCCTTCAAGGTGGCTGATGCCACCTCCTCCATATCTTCCCCAGGGCCATGGCAGAGGTTTCCACCACTCCACTTCTCTGGGTGTCCTCCCTGATGAAAAAGCAGCTTAAGACTAACGTGACAGGACAGACTATTCCAGATAATGCCTTCCTGGCCCATCAGCCTCTTACACACCATTACCTGTTGGAATAGCCTTCAGTTGCAACTGAAATTTGCTACTTCATAATTATGAGAGAAACATCATATGCCATCATATAAATGCTACAAGCATTTATAGTTTCCTCACAGTGTGGTTACATTAGGCAAAAGATAATTGGCTTATAGATATTATCTTGTTTATGTATGATTGACGGGCACCCCCCACTCGTCCCTATAACAGTTGTGTGTGTCCCCTTCTCTTACTGTGCCCTTGGGTGTGGCCTACCCAGGTGTCAGTCAACCTGCTGACAGTGGACATCGTTAAGATAGACTCAGCCCCCTGAAACCTGACCCCTTCCCTCATTTGAATAGCTTCTCCTCAATAAAAGGGGTCAGCACGTGTGTGTGCTCTCTCTCTCTTCCTGCGGATCCTTAAGGTCAGAGGAGTCATCACAGCGACCCCAAAGAAAAAGGTATTTGTGTCTCTTGTGTGGTTATTTTGCACAGCCCAATTAACCCAGTTCAACTGGAGTAACCCCTGAGCCTTTTAGTCTCAAGAACAGAAACCTGGCAATTACCATCTCCACGTCCTCCACACAAGAACCTTCAGAAGCTCCAGCTCTCTGTGAGGAGCAACAACCCTCCAACATTTCATCAACAACAGGAGCTACAGAGGAAGTGTAGGAACCCCGTCTTCCCTCCCACCAACCCTCTCATCTTTAAGCCCTCAAGCCCTCAAGACTTGCTCTTGTGCTGAGTGATTCAACTGTGGAAAGCAGTGCATCCCACTGTAGCCCACCTCTGCCTCCTCTTCTAAGTTCATTTCCAATGAAACTACCCACTTAGGCAGACTTCTTGTATCTCCATGCCTTTTCTATTCTGCCAGAAATTCCCCACACACATCTTACTCAACGTGTCCTGGCAAATGGCTATTCACCCTTCAAGATGAAACGCAAGGAATTCCTTCTTGAAATTTGATATCCAAAACACATTTCTCCCTCCTTGATGCCACTACCAATCCATTTTTGCAATGAATTTTAACATTTCTCCAACTGCTTCTTTGGTTTTGTTTTAACCATGTAGCAAAATGCAGACTTTTTTACTTACGTAATTTTTTAAATACTGCATTATCATGGAAGGATACTAACATTTACCCTCCAAAAAAAAATCTTCAGTAAAACTTGTACTATCCTTGTGGATTTTGTTAAAATAATATCAAGTTAACAGACCTGTAAAAGAAACTGACTTGTCTTCTTGAAAAAGACTTATTTACCAACTATTATTTTGAGGGAAATTTGAAGATGGTGGTCTAGAAACCACCAGTATTTCTGGGTAAGGTTGAAGACCCATTTGTTTTTTATCATTCAAATTTTGCACTATTACTTTGTCAAATTGTCCTTGGATGGCAGTGGTGTCCAATAATTACTGATTTCTGAGGTCCTTGTAAGGTTGGTACTTATAAGCACACAGTCCTCTTTTGTGATCAAGTCCTCAAACAGGAGGGCATATAGTGACTGATTAAGGCAGACTTCAGTCATTTGGTTCACAATGCCTTCCCTTTTGCTCTGGATCCATTGTTGGGCTACACCAGGCTGTAGACACTCTGAATATCCCTCAGCTAAGAATGGATTTATTATTTGTTGAAGAGCAGGGTCTGGTCTTGTGATCACAGAATATAACTCTTTGAGATGCAAAAACAGTACTACCCCAACTGTGACTTATAGGACAGTGATGCAGCTTTATAGAAGAATAGTCAGGAGTTTTTCCAGATTTAAAAAAAAAAATCTTTTTTCTTGAGAAATTGACAGGGACCTTGGAGTTCCAGGAGAACCACTGCTTTGATGGAGCTGAGAGGATCCACATGATTCCCCCTGTGGACATGATTTACAGATACATTCAGAGATAACTCCATCTCCTTGTCATGTAAGTGAATAGCACTCAAAGCACTCTGTAACTTTGTTAATTTGTTAGAAAAGTTATCTCCATAATGTTCTCCATGAATGAACTGGCCTAAATTCTATTAACATGCTAGGAAAGAAGGTATTTCTTCTGGATTTTGTGTCCATTCCCTTTCTATTAGAGAGATCATGATAACTGTCAAATGCAAACTTTCTTCATCAGCATCAGGTGGATGTCCCTGAGACTCACTACATAATCTGCAAAGGAGTGGTGACTTCTTCAAAAGGCTGATTTCTGGCTAACACTTCTCATAGGATAACTGCAGAATCATATGTATCATGCTTGACACTGGCCCATGATTTTTTTGTTCAGGTTTGTGCTTTTCAGGTGGCATAATTGTTTCTCCAAATTTTCCTCTGGGGAAATTTGCTACTTCATAATTGTGAGAGAAACATCATATGCCATTTTGATAAAACTGCAATCTTAATATGAAATTCATTACCCAACAAGATATATTGAGTCTTCAAGTCATGATAAAGTGGAGAATTCATATTGCTCTAACTTACAGTAAGTGCAACTTCATGTAGGATATGACATCTTAACAGCCTCACAACATCAGGATGTTCAGTTTTCCTATGTAGGAGTTCATTTAATGATCTATTTGTCATGTAACTATTTCCCAAAATTCTGGCTTATTGCAAATTCCCCTAATTGGAAGAACTTAACTAAATCTAGATTTGTGCAAAATACCAGCTTCTCTGAAGACTTTTCTTTCACTGTGGGGCAGCAAGGTGTGGCTGAGCGGGAGCTTCACAGCCACGTGGATGTGCCAGTCTGCACAGTTGACCAAGGTCACCCTGCTGGAGGTGCAGACACTTTTAAGGTTGCACAGGTTGCAGAGCTTAGGGTAGGGAATGGTGTGCAGGGTGCTGCAGATGACCCCTTTGTTTGTGGTGGCAGGCAGCTCTGGGGCTCAGGTGGCCCACCCATCCTGGGTGTGTACACCACTCCCATCGCTTAGTAACACCCAGATCCCTCTCTGCCCAAGTGGGCCAAGAGGCCTTTCCTGTGGAACACTAGGTTAAAAGGCCACCCATTCCCTGCTGCTTTCCCAGGCAAATGGACTCTTCTTTTCATCTCGATCTACTTATAAACTGTTAGCAACCTGAACACAGGAAAAGGCTCAGTCCCCATCACTCCCTATAACACTCAATGGATGCTGATTTATTTAATGAATCATTGAAGTATGATAATAGAATCATTTCATAAACTCTGAAGTACCGTGCAAAACTCAAACTATTAAACCCCATGCTCTAACTGATTCCTGGTGAGGTTCAAAACTGCCAGCTCAACCTGAGGCCTCCTAAATTATTGATCCTACTATTATGAGATGTCTGGGAAACTGAGGCAGCCTGAAGACACTCTTTCAAAAACCAATTCTTTTTTTTTTTTTTTTTTGTACCAGGGATTGGACTCAGGGGCACTCGACCACCAAGCCACATCCCCAGCCCTATTTTGTATTTTATTTAGAGACAGGGTCTCACTGAGTTGCTTAGTGCCTCACAATTGCTGAAGCTAGCTTTGAACTCGCAATTCTCCTGTCTCAGCCTCCCAAACTGTTAGGATTATAGGCATGCACCAACGCACCTGGAAAAACCCAATTCTTGTAGTCAATTCAGAAAGATTTCAGACACATCACTTAAAGTAACAGATGATGAGTTTATTAGAAGAGATGGGAAAGGGGAAAGAGGGACACTTTCAAGGGAGAGAGTGGATTTTCTCAGAGAGGAGAGGGACAGTGTGCCTCTCTTGCACTCCAGCTTTATTGGGGGTTCCTGAGAAGTTTCCAGAGAGTTCTACCCAGGTCCAACTTGACTTTTGACTAACAGCATTATGATACCAGATTTTAAGTCCCCACTGCCATGATAACTCTAGGTCACTTTGGTCCATGTTGACTGATTCTAATTTGAATTCTTAAACATAAATTCCTATAGCTTTTATGGTTAGGGGTAATTATCCTTATCTCCCTGAATTCCAGAATCTCATCTGTGAAAAAGGTCACAAAAGTCTCCTCCTTTAGAGAAATTTGGATTCCTGCTATTGACATTATTTCAGGCCTGCATTTCTCCTATAGATAACAGATAGTCTGCTGAGGAATGTGATATATCCTGTCCACTTAACCCAGGCAGGGCTGCAGGTAGATTGCTTCTTGGAAAAAAAAAAAAAAGAACATGTAGGGGTGAGCACAGTGGACCCATGGTTTAGAATTTTTTCCTTAACCTCATGTTCCCATCACTCGCATCTGTTTGTTCCCTATCACTACTCCTTCTTGAAATATTCTACATGGATCCTTGTCCCTGCCCTCCCCACCCTTGATTTTTGAAATCATTCATAACTGGTGACAGCATGTCTGACAGAGCAAGAGGATCTCCCTGGCTTCTCTGGGCCATCAGCTTGCTCCCATATACCTTCCCCACCAACACTCCAGACTGGATTAGACCCTGAGGAGCAGCATGCAGTCTCTCTTAGACAGCAGCAAAGAAGGCTGCAATGGCAAATCCTGACCTGGAAATATCATCTGAGTCCTGGAAGCAGCACCAACAGTTCTCTCAACTGACCAGCTTAGCCTCTGGCATGGCCTCCAGCTCTCCCCACAGCTCTTTGAACTACTCTATATTTTGTTAATAAGTAATTTTTCTGCTTCATTATGCAGCCAGTCAAGGAGATTGACTGATATAACAAGTTTGGAGGCTGGAAGCATTAGAAGAAACTTTGGTGTCCTAGGATGGCTTGGGCCCTGTTCAGAGAGACCAGCTAAAGGGAACTGGGGGGGTCAGAGAACATCCTCAGACAAACAGACACAGGTTCAAGGTACCTGATCTGGAAGAGTATCAGTAAGACACCCCTGATATTCAGAGAATAACTAAAGTCCCTGTGCTCATAGGACTCATAATCTAACACAGGTTGGGATGAAAGAGTGGAGTAGAGAAAAAACAAACAGAAATATGATGAGACCAAAGATGTGTAAGTGTATATTGGAAGTTTAATGATTAATAACCGTGTGGGGTGTTCCTGGAAGGCTTTCTAGATGAAGTAGTTCAATTCAGTACTTACACCACATCAAGGCATATATAAAAAGTGCTCGTATTTGAATGGTGCATCAGGGTAAACTAAAGGGGATTTGGAAGTATCTTGATAGGGCTTGCTGCAAAAAATAAATTTATCATACTCTTACTAATAATTATAAGGAAATAAAATGTACAATAACAGAAAAATCTTTTAATACTGGTTCTATATAAAACTTCTTAAACACTGCTTTCTTCTGTGCGTATAATTTTACATTAGATTTTGCGTTTTAAAAATGGCTGAACATTTTCTGATCCAGATCCTTAGCACTGGGCCGGGATTGGGGCTCAGTGGTAGAGCGCTTGCCTAGCATGTGTGAAGCACTGGGTTTGATACTTAACACCACATATAAATAAATAAATAAATAAATAAATAAATATTCACAAAAAAAAATCCTTAGCACTGATTTTTGTGTGTGTGTATGTGTGTGTGTGTGTGTGTGTGTGCTGGGGATTGAACCCAGGAGAACTTTACCACTGAGTCACATCCCCAGCTCTTTTTATTTTTTGTAGTGAGACAGAGTGTTGCTAAGTGGCTTAGGGTCTTGCTAAGTTGCTGAGGCTAGCTTTGAACTCAAAATCCTCCTGCCTCAGCCTCCCTCATTGTTGCTAGAATAACAGGCGTATACCACCAAGCCCAGAAGTACCGATTTTTTAAATGAATAATGGTCACCATCAAAGAAAACTGCTCACAGAATGGGCAATAAAAAATACAAAACCTTTTCAAGCTCATTTTAGAATTTTTCAATAGTGAAAATATGTGTAAATGGTCCACTAAGTTTTCTTTGTCTTTCATCAAAAAAAGAACAAATTTAAAATTCTTGTATTAACAAAAAGGATTTTACATCCAATAACACTTTTCCAAAGTCAAGTATTTCAAAATATAGTACTTCAGAGCTGTAAATATGCAGAATGTACATGCATTCAAAGTAGTCACCATGTAGCTAGTTTAGATATTCTGATATGACACATCAGCAGATACCAGAAAGAAGTCTCCTATGTACATGGGATCTGAAGTTCCGGATTACTATGGAGAGGTGAGCCCTCAGGAGATCTTAGCAGCTCCCCACCCTCCAACCCCTGAGGGCCACACCTTTTTTTTTTTTTTTTTTTTTTTTTTAAAGAGAGAGTGAGAGAGGAGAGAGAGATAGAGAGAGAGAATTTTTAATATTTATTTTTTAGTTCTCGGCGGACACAACATCTTTGTTGGTATGTGGTGCTGAGGATCGAACCCGGGCTGCACGAATGCCAGGCGAGCGCGCTACCGCTTGAGCCACATCCCCAGCCCCAATTGTTGTAACACCTCTGTTCATTCTAAGACTCCACACATGCAGAAACTAAATTGAAGATCACTGTCTTACAGAGCACGTCCAATCCATGTGGCCCACCTGCATGCCATTCTACACTCTTCAGGGGGCTCAAGTTAAATATATTCATTCAGAAAATGTCATGCCAATCTAGGTGCCAAGAATTTGATTGCAAAGAAAAATAAACAAGTGGGGGAGAAAGGCCAATTAACAAGTGACTCCAATTTTACATTTTTTAATGAAGTTTGTTCAAACGATAGCAGCAAGACAGGGTATCAAGGACCACAAAGGAGAGACCCCTAAAGCCAGGCCAAAGGGACAGAGGAGGCTTCAAGAAGGAGAAAATCTTAACTGAAGCCAAATAATGAAAAGTTTTCCAGAAGAAGAAGCAGGTGTTAAAAGGTAAACCTAGCACATTAAAACTTTCAAGAGTTTATCATCAATTCGTGAATCAGGAAGCCTCAGGCTGCAAACAGCATAGCCCTTCTCTGGAGGGGGTGAGAGAAAACTTACAAAGTGTTCATGGAATCAAGACAAAAGAAAAAACATCTACTAAGACAGTTTCTGATGATAAAGTCTCTAGTTTTGTTTGACTATTTTCATTAGGCTTTGGTTTACTTACATAGGAACTTAAAGTGCTAGAGACACCTCAGTCTAACGGCCTCCGAAATTTTTTTTTCTTTTTTGGTGGTCCTGGGAATCAAACCCAGGGGTGCTTTAGTTATTGAGCAACATCTCCAGCCCTTTTTATTTTTGTTTTTGAGACAAGGTCTTGCTCATTTGTGAAAGTTGGACTCAAACTTGCAATCTTCCTTCCTCTTCCTTCCAAGTTTCTAAGATTACAAGCATGTACCACTCTGCCCAGTCCAATTAATTTTTTTAATAAAGGGAAATGGAATGTGTCAAGGTGAGCCAGAGCATGACACCCTCCAGGACTGCAAGTCATTCATTACAACAAAGTACAGTAAGCAAGGGGAAAATGGCAAGAGAGGAGGAAGGAATAAGTAGCAACCCAAACTGTTGGACTTTGAAAGCATCCGTTAACCATGTGTATGATTTCCATCACAAAACCATATATGTTTGTCATTTTCCATGACAAGATATTTGAGGCTGGGAAGCTTAGGAATACAAAATGTTTTGGAGGCTGAAAGTCCAAGATCACGTGGCCCCACCAATTTGGCCTCTGGCAAGGGTCCCTTTAGCGATATACATCATGGCAGATGGCATGGCAGGAGCACATGTGAGAGAAATCATATGGTGAGATATGAAGCCAGAGAGCAGGGCGGGGCCAGTCTTGCTCTTTATGGTGACTCTTTCAGAAGAACTAACTCAAGGTCCCATGAGTTAGTCCTTTCAAGAATAGCACTCCCAGTGACCTAACAACTTTACACCGGGCCCCATCTCCCAACATCACCAAATTGAGGACCATGCTCCCAACACGTGAGTCTTTGGTAGAACACTCAAACCATATCACCTCTCATATCTTCCTTTTGAGTTCTCGACCAATAAGTGGAGTTAAGTGGGGAACAAAATATCAATCAGCTTTGTTACTAGTAAAACTGAATTGGAGCTTGGAGCTTGGAACTTGGAGCTTGGACCTAAAGTCAAAATGAGCTTCGATTATTGTTTAGATATGAGGTATCCTCCCAAAAGCCCATACGTGAGATAATGCAAGAAAGTTTAGAGGTGAAACGGTTTATCAGAGCCTTAAGTCAATCCCTGAAAGAGATTAACAGAGTGGTAACTGAAAGCAGGTAGGGTGTGGCTGGAAGGGGTGGGTCTTGGAGGTGTGCCTTTGGGGTTTATGTTTTGTGTAGTGACAGAGTCTCTCTCTCTGCTTCCTGCTGTCATGTCCAGCCACTTTCCTCCACCGTCCCCTTCTGCCGTGATGTCCTACCTTATCTCCGACCCTGACTAATGGAGTCAGCCATCTATGGACTCAGACCTCTGAAACCATGAGCATCCAAATAAACTTTTCTTCCTCTAATTGTTCTTGTCAGGTCTTTTGGTCCCCGCAGTGAGAAACCTGACTAAAACAGCTTTCTATTCCCTACATTTACCATCACCCCCTAATTTCAGGAAGAGGATCTGTACAAATTACAGGTCACTGCAGTAGAGGCTCAACATTTGAAGGAGAAAAAAATATGTGCATCCAAAAGCCAGCCAGCCTTGGTGGGGGAAAGCCAAAGAGGAAAAAACTGCTCTGGATAGTATCATCAATCAGTAAAGTCACTCCCCTATCCATGAAGAAGCAATGAAGGGACAGAGACGAAATGCCAGAGCATTTTTATCCTCATTTCCCTTTGGGGGTGGAATAAAACAACCCTCACCTTGTACAAAACATGAGGATCAGGTTAATTAGGTGTGTCCCACCTACTGCACCCATACAGATCACGAAGGATGCTGTGGTTCACTTGGAAACCTGGGGGCTCATCCTGAGTGACAAGATCAGATCTGAGTTTCTAAAAGATCATTCTAGCTGTGGAATGGAGAATAGATAACAGAGGCTGGAAACGAAGCACAGAGGCCTTGACAACTTTCCTAGGCCAACACAGCAGGGAAGTAACAGGTTTGTTTCCAACTCTAGAACTCACTTGAACCCTCTACTTTGGTAGAACACTCTACTGTATGAATTCTCCTTCTGATAATGTGAGTTAGACAAATTAGAAAGATGAGGGTAGAAAGGAGCAAAGGAGAATGAACAGAAGGACAGGAGGAAGAAAAGGAAACTAGTAACAGAGAGAAAGGAGGAGGATGACCTCACCTGCCAGGGAGCCACTTGCCCTCACCTCCACTGGGTATGCAAATATTGCGCATGCCAGGAGGCTTCCAGCAGGACTGGTCTCTCTCCTAGCAGGACCCAAGTGCGCCTTTTCTTGTCCTGCCTCAGGGTTGCAGCCACTTAGCAAGTTTATTGATCATCTCACCATCCCTTAGGACAGCACCCTGGTCCATTTTATGGATGAGACTACACTGATAACATCTGGAAAGAAGAAAATGGCAGGCACTCTGGAAATACATTCATACCAGAGGAGATAAATCCCATAAAATTAAAAGGCCTGCCACCTCACTCATTTTCCAGGGATGTCTAGATGAATCTAGATATCTCCTCAAATGTTAAGTGCAGTTGCCTTACCTTTTTCTCCCGATAGTAAGAAAAAGATCACCTGTGATTCTCTGAATTTTGGGAGTGACATATTGCCCATTTGGACCTGCTATTTCAACCTACTTATCAGATGTCTTTTTTTTTTTTTTTTTTTAGTACCAGGGGTTGAATCCAAGGGTACTCTACCAACTGACTAACATCATTAGCCCTTTTTATTTTTTACTTAAAGACAGGGGTCTCATTAAGTTGCCCAGGCAGGCCTCAAACTTACAATACTCCTGCCTCAGCTTCCTGCCTGAGTCACGGGAATTACAGGTGTGTGCCACTGGGCTGAGCTCACTTATGTCTTAAAAGACAGAGCAATAAAAGGTTCTATAACTGGTCCAGTTCTGCCACTGGGGCTTCTCAACTACCCAGAAGACTGTGAGAGATTGTTATAGTTTAGATAAATGTTCCCCAAAAGCCCACATGTTGAAGCCTTGGTCCCCAGTGTACCATTTTAGGAGGTCCAGCCTCTGGGCAGTAATTGAATCATGAGGACTTTTACCTCATCAGTGAATTAATCTATTGATGAATTTATTGCTTAAATGGCTATTGGAAGATGATAAGAACTTTAGAAGATGAGGCCTAATTGCAGGAAGTTGGTCACTGGAAGCATGATCTTTGAAGGATATATCTTGTCCGCTGGCCTTTCCTTCCTCCTCCCACTCCTGTCCTCCACCCCAAACTCCTGTCTCCTTCCTAGCCACCACAAGTTGAGTAGCTTTGCTCTACCACCTGCTCTCCGCCTGGATCTTCTGCCTTACTACAAGCCCAGAAACAACAGAGTCACATGATCATAGACTGAAACCTCTGAAACTGAGCCAAATAAATCTTTTCTTCCTTGAGTTGATTTTCTCAGGTATTTTGTCACAACAATGGAAAACTGACTAACATGGTGTCAGTGGTACTGGAGACTGTGGTAAATCTAAAAAGTCAATCAAGGGCTTGGGATCCAAACTTAAGCCTGTAAGGCAAAGAATTAACCATCTTTTTGTGAAACTGCTCTTGAGCTATATAACAGTCAGCTCTTGTGTTACTACAGTGAAATTTTTAAGACAATGAACTTAGTGAAGAGAAATGGTTTATTTAGCTCACAGTTTGGGAGTTTTGAGTCTAATATCAGAATGCCCTTATGGGTTTGAGCCTCTGGTGAGGGCACTAGATGGAAAAACAGACACTTCTGTTGAAACAAGAAGTCACATCTCCAGCCAGGAAGTCAAGAGAGACTGAGACTGGAGTCCCACAGTCCCTTCAAGACCATGCCTCAAATGACACAGGGACCGCACACCAGGTGCCTCTTCTTTAAAGATCCACAGCACCTCTCAATACCATAAAGCTAGAATGAAGCCTTTACATAGGGACCTTTGGAGGATGCTCATCCAAATCACAGAAGGCCTAATGTCAGCAACCGTATATTCTGAACACTTGACCACTAGATAACAGATGATCATGCACAATTGCACCAGCCTAAAATTATTTCTATTATGTATCAGTAATAGAAAGTGGCAAATTTATGGGGACCTAAGCTTGTAAAGAAGACAAAAGAAAATTGCATCTACTGCATTCCCTAGCAACCATTCGTTCTTAATGGGTCTATAAATAAAATGGTCATAACAGCAAGAAAGGAGGTCATGCAGCTGGGATTGGTGGCATCTGCCAGTAATCCCAGCAACTTGGGAGGCTGAGGCAGGAGAATCACAAATTCAAGGCCAGCATGGGCAACATAGTGAGTCCCTATCTCAAAATAAAATTTTAAAAGAGGATAGGGATGTAGCTCAGTGCTAGAGTATTGCCTAGAATGTGTGAGGTCCTAGATTCAATCACCAGCTTGACCAAAAAAAAAAAAAAAAAAAAAAAAGGAAGCCATGCATGAACTCAACAACAAGGGCTTTCTCCACCAAGCTAAGAATCCACCTTGGAATTCTCCTTGGTTTGGAGGTTAAGAGCTTTGTGGGAGGCAAAGCTCCACCCACTTCTATAAAAGCAGATAGGGCAAAATTACTGTCTTCCCTAAACCATGACAGCCAGGGCAGGCCTGTGACCCTAGCCACTCCGAGTGGATACTTCTACCTCAGACTTTGAATCAGGTGCAAGTGATGCAAAGAAGTGTAGGAAAGTTTACAACTCGTGATGATGGTGACAGTGGTGGGTTCCAGGACCCTGAAATACTAGCACCACAACGGTGCCAGGGAAATTTCCATTATTCAGAGTGGGCAGTGCCAGCAGCATCCTATCTAGACCATTCCTATGGTATAACCTTAGCTGGCCTCTCAGCTTCTCTAGGTTCCCAACCATTTTCTAAGCCTGGTTCTCCAGAATCTCTTTCAATGCCATAAGCTACCAGAGTCCATTTTTCTCCAGAATTGCTTATTTTCTCCTTGCTTCTCTCTAATGGCCCCTAGGAAATGGCCCACCTGATCCCTTCTCAATTTTCCCCCTCATAACTTACACTAGGATTTTCTCTTTTCCAAATCCCTTCTCCTCTAAATGTCATACACAGCTCTTCCTTTCCTCTCTTCAACATGACACATGTTAGACTTTCCAGCAATGTTAGGGAGATTTTTTAATAGGGAAAATCCAGAATTGTTATGACATCTAAAAACTTTGATGAAGTTCATGTGAATAGAAATGATATTGTAGAAAAGCCATGGCTCGTAGCAGAAACTGAAACAGATTAGTTCACTCTGATATTTCACTTTGATAAGCAGTTTTATTAAAGCTATTTGTTTACCTTTTTTTACAAATATCTATTGATCATCTGCTATGTTCTAGACACTAATTCTAAGTACCAGGAATATACAAGGTGAACAAGATAGGCAACATCCCTACCCTTATGGGACACTGCATTTTAATGAAGGAAGTCATAAGTAAATAAAGAAGGAAATTTCGGGTAATGCAAAGAAATTATGTGGTAAAGGGGGAGAGGGGACGGCTGCATTTAATCCTCACAACAATCATGAGGAACGCAGGAACTATTATAATTCTGATTTTAGATAAGGAAGGCCACTGTTCACACAGGTACCAAGAATGGAATTCTGATCATGCTCAGAATTCACATCAAAGGAAACCATTCCTTCCTCCTAAATAGAGTTCATCAGAGATTTCTACTTAGATCCTCACCTCTAACTGCATGCAGTTCCAGTCCTGCTTAAACAGAACCTGGCTATGGGGGCTCTCATGTTTGAAATTAAATATACAGGACACCTAGTTAAATTTGGATTTTGGATAAACGATTTTTTTAAGTGTAAACATGTCCAAAATATTTTCCCCAGAAAGATAAAACAATCTGATCCTTCAAGCTAAATATTTCAAGAGACATACTAACAATTTATTTGTTGGTTACCTGAAATTTGAATTTAATCGGGTGCCCTGTGTTTTAACGGAGCACCTTAAAAATAAGGACTTGAGCCTCTCGAGCTGATGGTCACCATGCTGAGGAGAGAAGCAGGAAGATTCTCAGAGCCAGATGAGTCCAGCTCCACCATATCCTTCTTCTTCTGCCTCCACTCTCAGCTCAGAACAAAGGAGAAAAGGGCAACATCTCTCTCCTTGTTTTGTTCAGACACCAAATCTTTCATAAAGCACTCCCTTGGGCCTAATTCTGATGCCTTATGATATCATATTACCCTGTGCTCAATAAACTGAGGAAAAGCCAGTCCATAGCTTTCTCAGTGGATTCTTTCTGCCCTCTAAGAATATTAAATACCAATCTGTACCTTCACCCATCCTCCTCTTTTCTGGGCTATCTAGTCCCAACTCATTTCTGACTCTTAGTCTATTTCCCTGCCCTGAAAATTGTGGGGAAAGCCATTTGATTGAACCATAAAACAATAAAAATTCTTGTGGAGGGTAATTTGGCAGAATGTTTCAGAAACAATTTGGTTCAGCATTTCCATTTCTAGAATTCTGTGTTAATGAAAGCATAAAATAAATATACAAAGATATAAGTATAATCATATCTATTTCAACAATATTTACAACAAAAAATCCTTTAATCCAATGATAGGAAATTACTTAAAATTATACTACATCCATAAAAGTATTTTAGATATTAAAAGCATGTTTTAAAAGTCTCCTGATATTGTACAATGTTAAAATATAGTTTAAAAAAGTAGAAAATTTATTACAAAGCAATTTAGACAATATAATCTCATTTTTAGGGCTGGGGATGTGGCTCAAGTGGTAGCGTGCTCGTCTGGCATGTGTGCGGCCCGGGTTCGATCCTCAGCACTACATACCAACAAAGATGTTGTGTCCGCCGAGAACTAAAAAATAAATATTAAAAATTCTCTCTCTCTCACTCTCTCTTAAAAAAAAATAATAATAATCTCATTTTTAGTTTTCAGACATATGCATATATATACATATACAGACTAAAACAGGCTGCAGTAATTTCCCAAGGACATTATTACCAACAAAAATGTCAATATTTCTTTTCTTCTGAATGCAAGATTCTCTGCAATTAACAGTGCTATTTTTGTAAACTGGGAAAGGAAAAAAATCAATACTATTTAAAGGTTCTGTGCCTTGAGTGATTTCCCGCACTGTGCGGCTCCCTTCTGTGGCTTCTAACTGAAGGAGAATTTGCAAACAAGCAAGAACTGGCTCCCCAAGAAAAAGTAAAGTGGTTGCGGATCCCTCTGGCCAGAAAAATTAAGTGGACTCCAAGTAGAAATATTGCTGGAAACGAAAGTGTCATTTTGGTAGTGTAAGGTCTAAGTCAGACCTTCTGATCAGAGCCAGGGAAAAGAGATGGTGTGCATTTCCACCGTGGGAAAAGAGGGAGAAATGAGGAGCAAGTCTGTCAAGGGGCTGGGCAAAGAGGTTCAGCAGAGAACACCAACTTCCAGGAACCCCCAGAAAGAAGTCTTCAGTCAGGAGCAAACTAACTGGACTAGTGCCGCCAGACCAAAGAAGCTCCAAGACTTGTCTCCTGAACTTCCAAATTCAAACCAACTACTCCCTGCCCCTGTTCCTTCCCTGGCACCATAGACACCCAGGCTGGTCATTGCACTGGAGTAAAGGAGCTTTTGTTGCAGCAGAGGTGCCCGATGCCAGAGAGAAAGGCTGGCAATGAGGAGTCTCTGGGAGAAATAGGAAGAGGAACAGCTTAAGGGTGAGTTTGCCCAGCTCTGAGCCTACAGTCAAGTCAGGTCAAGGCCATAGAAACAGGCCCCAGAAGCAGAGCTTCGAGCAACACATTGGTGCCTTGGGCCCTCATGCTGAGTGGAGCAAGGAAATCCACACTCTCACACCAACACAAGGCAGGCTAGACCCTGTGCACCGCAGGTCCCTGCTTCTCCCTCCTCCTCAAAAACAGCCAGAGATCAGGTCCTTGCCTCCAGGAATTCAGGAGCCAGGAAGCAGCATCAAGGGCTCCAAAGGTATCTCTTCATGAGTCGCCTCATGGCTCCTGTGACCTCCTTGTTCCTCAGAGTGTAGATAAAAGGGTTTAACATGGGGGTGACAACTGTGTAGAAGACAGCAAGGATCTGGTCCATGTCCCGAAAGGAGCCTGCCTGAGGCTTCATATAGGCAACAGTCCCAGTCCCAAAAAAGAGCATGACCACAAACAAGTGAGAAGAGCATGTAGAGAAGACTTTTCGACGCCCCTGGGATGTTGCAACCCCAAAGATAGTGGCAAGAATACAGGCATAGGAGATCACAATCAGTGAGAAGGGGGTCAGAATAAAGGCCACCGTGACAGCAAGGTTCCCCACTTCACCCCAGAAGGGGCTCCCACTAACCAGTCTCAGCACCGGCAGGATGTCACACAGGAAGTGATGGACGGTGTTGGCACCATGGAAGGGCAAGGTGAAGATGAAGATGGAGTGAGTGGTGCCAGTGATGACACCCATGAGGTAGGAGGCCCCCACCATGCCCACACACGCTGCCTGGTTCATCAGGGTGGGATAGTGCAGCGGTCGGCAGATGGCGGCATACCGGTCATAGGCCATGGCAGTGAGCAAGCAGCATTCCGTGATGCCAAAGAGGGCAAAGAAATACAGCTGGGTGAAGCAGCTGGCACGTGGGATGGTCGGGCAGGAGGAGAGGAGATCAGCCAGCATCCTAGGCACAATGGTGGTGGTATATAGGACCTCCACCAGGGAGAAGTGGCGAAGGAAGAAGTACATGGGGGAATGCAGAGCAGAGTCTGCCAGTGTAAGGAAGATGATCAGGGAGTTGCCCAGCAAGGTGATCAAGTAAATGCAGAGCACCCCCCAAAACAGAGGGCCCCGGAAAGAGCCAAAACCTGAGAACCCAATCAAAACAAACTCAGTTACTGCTGAGCCATTGCCACTCTCCATGTCCCTGAAGCCAGACTAGAAAAAGGAAAATAAAGAGGGCTCATGCAGCAGCAGGAGGTAGCCAGGCAAGACAAGGGCTGCAGCAGAGAAGATGTGGGAAAGTCCCTAAGAACATCCCAGCTCTCCAGAGTAGGATGGGTGAGCCCCGGGCTGCTTTGACTCCTTCCCGGAAAAAAATGCCTCAGAGCAGAAGGAAGAAAAACCAAGGGAGTTAAAGGGAAGATTGCAGACTACCCTGGATGCTGGGGGTTTGACAAACACCAAGGTGGTTTATTCCACTTGTCCAGGTACTGGGTTTAGGAGCAAAGAGCTTAAGAAACTGATTGAGACTACGGGCAGAAAAGTGGGTGAGCAGACAGAATAAACAAAGCTGGCAGAAAGAGACTGAGGCAGAGAGTTAAGTGAGTCCGACAATAAAGTGAGAGTGAAAGAGAGAAGATACAGGACTGAAGGCCAAAGCACGGGAGCCTGTGCAGCTTTTACCCGCAGAGGGGTCCCCATGGCCCTCAGAATGTGCCTCCTGGCAGCACATCATAGCAGCTCAGTCCTCCCAAGAGCCTAGATCCCAGAGCAGAGGGTGGAGAGGAAAGTAGATGGGGGAAATAAAAAAGGAGGGAGGAAGTGGCTTCCTTCTGCCACATCACAGTGCTAAGCTGCCTGCAGTCAGGTCAGGGTGTGGAGCATCCTCCTAAGGACAACTGAGATCCATGTAGAGGGGCTGGCATGTATCCACGGTCCCTCAGCAAGGCCTGAATAAAGCTGGGCTCAGATGCCCAGTGTTCTAACTCCTTGGTCGGTTTCTGTAGGCTGCCTGCTCAATCCACTGTTTCCAGAGCTGTCCTCTGCCCCGCCCATCGGAGTTAGTTCCTAGCCCTCCTTTACACTGTCTGGAAAGTAATTTTAAAAAAAAAACTTTTTGGAAAATAGTGCTATTCCTCAAACAAAAGAACTGTTGAAATAGCAACTCCCAACCCATCCCAGGATTTATATCCACTCCCCAGCTCCTGAAAGAGGCTGCAGTGTTCTCTAAACTTCTAAAACAGGAAAGTCTCTCTTAGATCTTAGTGGGGCAGATGGTTTCCCCTGCAGCAGGGGATCACAAAGGTGACCCAAGAGGATGCCTCAGTCACTAATAGCTCAATGAATAAATACCTTCCAAATACATGTATCAATTAAATGAAAAATAAATGTTCTTCTCTGACACATGTTCATGTCCCATTTAGTGATCTAGGGAGACCCTTTTAATTCAAAGCAGCCTATTCTTTTTTTCTTTTTTTTTTTTTAAGAGAGAGTGAGAGAGGAGAGAGAGAGAGAGAGAGAGAGAATTTTCAATATTTATTTTTTAGTTCTTGGCGGACACAACATCTTTGTTGGTATGTGGTGCTGAGGATCGAACCCGGGCCGCACTCATGCCAGGCGAGCGAGCTACCGCTTGAGCCACATCCCCAGCCCCGCAGCCTATTCTTTACTTGGGTTATTTTCTTTTTTAGGTTGTTCAAATTTAAATTCAGATAAATAAACACGTTTAAATTGTTTAAATTCCAAATAATTTATGCAGGTAATTTGCCCTCAAAAAGGGACGTGTGGACTGCACATTCTTTACAGAAAGAGGAGGGAGCTGTGTACCGACAGTGGAACAACTTGCCCACCACCACCTCAGCCAGGTGACCATGGTCAACATCAACCCTGATAAATCATGCTGATAGAACATGCCTTCAATATGATTTGATGAAAAGAGCACTTCACCTCTGTGGCCTTCCCCCATAACCCCAGGCTAATCATGAGAAAAACATCAAACAGATTCCAGTCGAGACTCCTCAAAACTTTCAAGTTCCCCAAAAGAAAAAAAAAAGCCAAAGAAACTAAAGAAACATGACAACTAAAATGTGATATGGTAGTTACGGGAAAAGGACAGTAAGTAAAAACTAAGGGAATCTGAATAAAATTTGGACTTCAATTAACCATTATATATCAATGAACTTCATAAATTGTAAAAGGTATTACTAAGAGAGAACACTGAATGTAGAATATATGGGAATTCCATATACAATCCTAGCAATTTTTCTTTAAGTCAGAGCTACCCTAAAATAAAATTGTTTCTCTTTTTAAAAGTTTATTTATTAGCCAGGTACAATGGTGCACCTTGTAATCCAGTGACTCAAGAGGCTGAGGCAGGAGGATTGCAAGTTCAAAGTCAGCCTCAGTAATTTAGTGAAGTCCTAAGCAACTCAGCAAGAACCTATCGCTAAATAAAATATAAAAAAGGGCTGGGGATGTGCCTCAACAGTTAAGCACCCCTGGGTTCAATCCCTGGAACCAAAAAAAAAAAAACTGCTTTATTGACATGGAAGGACATTTGGAATATATTGCAAAGTAATAAAACAAGATAAAAACATTAAATTTTCAATAAAAAATTTTATTAAGATAGGAGAGAGAGAGAGAGAGAGAGAGAGAGAGACCAAAGTACTGACAATGAAAAGCTCTAAATGGAATGGATTGGGGGAATTAAATAGGTTCTTTTTTAGTTTTTGCAGTTGTTACTATATTTTTGCTATATTTTAAATTCACTGATCATACAATAGGTGAAAAACTATATAAAACATTAAAATAAAATGATGGAATTAATTCATATTTATATTTTAATGTCTAATTTATTTTCAATCAATTATGCCTACTTTTGTATCTTTGGAAATATTTTATCACTGGTTTGACTTTTTAATTAGGTCAATAGTGAATGCTTCCAATCATCACTATGCATTTTTTAAAAGTATTCCTGGTAGAAAGGCTACAAACAGGTCTAAGGGTATAGCTCAGTAAGGGTGCTAGTCTAGCATGCATGAGGCCCTGGCTTCAATCCTCAGTGGAGTCAGAATAAAATATGGACTACAAGCAGAACATGGAATGACTAGTTCTTAACTGTTTCCAGCTTTGGAATGGTGGAGAGGGGGCTCTGTCGCATCTGTCACCAGACTGGGTTGACTTGGCTGATTTGTCTGGCTAGGTATGTGTCCCCTTCTTCCCTCACTTCCTCCCAAAGCTAAGCCTTCAGAGGAAGAGGACAACTTTCCCTGATAGAGAAGGACTATTCTTGGGGCAAGGGTGTAGGAATGGCTGTACTCACCTGCTAGAACCTCCAAATGAGCTGTCAAAGTTGTTTCCAGATTTATAATGTTCAACACGTCTGTAATTTCCAATTAAAAGGAGTTGTAAACAAAAATAGATGTGGTGGACTCTGGAAAACGAATCAAAAAGAAAGTGTTTTGGTTGAGGTGGGGGGAGCTTTGCTGGGATTTTTTTATTTTCCACCACAAAAGTCTGCACAGTTCTGGAGCAGCTGGATTGCGGCATTCTTGTAAATGGGATCACACTGCCTCCGTGTGGTTAATCTCTGAAAAGCCACCTTAAAAACTGACTACCTGAACTGATAGATGAGGAAATGATAAAAATAAGAGCCTTGAAAATCTACTCATCCTCTCAGTCTTCACAAAAAGAAATTAAGGTCAAGAAAAACTCCTATGAGGCCTTTGATAAAATACAGCAGCCATTTGTGTTAAAAAAATAAAAAACACTGGAGAAATTAAGGATAGAAAAAATTTACCTCAATATTATTAAGTTCATATATATATATATATATATATATATATATATATATATATATATGACAAACCCAAGCCAATATCATACTGAATGGAGAAAAACTGAAATAAAAAATTCTGCTATGTTCATAGAAAAATATACCACAGTGAAATGCACCTTTATGTATATCTATAAAGCAACAATTAAAAACAGATAAATAAATAGAAGGCAGGCCAGTAGAGTAGAGCAAGAGGAATGGGGCAGAGAAGGAGGGAAAGAAAAGAAGGGACTCCAGGGATAGAAACAGATCAAGTTAAATTTCATGCCAAAAGTACATATGGGAGGAGCTGGGGCTGAGGCTCAGTGGTAGAGTGCTTGCCTAGCATGTATGGGGCACTGGGTTAGATCCTCAGCACCACATAAAAATAAATAAATAAAATTAAGATAGTGTGTCCATCTACAACTAAAAAAATATGTTTAAAAATACATATTGGAGAAAATATAGCTTTTGACAAATGGTGCAAGGGAAACTGGATACCCATATGTAGAAGAATGAAACCAGATCCCTATCTCTTGCCCTTCAAAAAAGTCAATACAAATGAATCAAACACTTAGGAATTAGACCAGAAACTTTTCAACTGCTAGAATAAAACATAGGGTCAACACTCCATCATATTGGTGCAGCCACAGACTTCCTTAACAGGATCTCTAAAGCTCAAGAAATAAAACCAAGAATCAATAAGTGGGATGGCATCAAATTTAAAAGCTTCTGCATATCAAAGGAAATGATTGAGAGTGTGAAGAGACAGCCTACATACTGGGAGAAAATCTTTACCAGCTACTCCTCCAACAGAGGATTAATATTCAGAATATATAAAGAACTCAAAAAAAACAATCAATAAATGGGCAAAAAAAACTAAACTGATATTTCTCAAAAGAAGAAACACAAATGACCAACAAATATTTTTTAAATGTTTATTATATCTAGCAACCAGGAAAATGCAGATCAAAACTATACTTAAGATTTTGTCTTGGGGCTGGGGATGTGGCTCAAGCAGTAGCGAGCTCGCCTGGCATGCGAGCTCGCCTGGCATGCGCGCTCGCCTGGCATGCGTGCAGCCAGGGTTCGATCATAGCACCACATACAAAACAAAGATGTTGTATCCGATGAAAAACTGAAAAATAAATATTAAAAATTCTCTCTCTCTCTCACTGTCTTAAAAAAAAAGATTTTGTCTCACTCCAATCAGAATGGTAATTACCAAGATACAAATTATAATAAATGCTGGCCACTCATACATTGTTGGTGGGGTTATAAATTAGTACAACCACTATGGAGATCAGTATGGAAGTTCCTGAATAGACTAGGAAAGGCTCCACCACATGACCCACCTATCCCATTATCCTAAAGAACTAAAATCATCATAGTATAGTGATACAACCATATCAATGTTTATAGCAGTGCAATTCACAATAACCAAGTTATGGAACCAGCACAGGTCAACAGACAATGGATTAAGAAAATGTGGTATATATACACAATGGAATTTTACTTAGCCATAAAAAGAATGAAATTATGGCATTTGCCAATAAATGGAACTGGACAACATCATGCTTTTGAAATAAAACAGATTCAGAAAGTTAAAGATTGAATGTTTTCTCTCACATATAGAAGCTAGAGCAAAGTAAGGGGAGATTGAGGGAGAAGGAAGAGGGATGGGAAAGGGGAGGAAAGGTGGAATTAATTTGACAAAATTGTGCTATGTGAATGTATAAATGTACTACAGTGAATGCCACCTTTACGTATATCTATAAAGAACAAGTTTTTTTAAATAAATATGGTTTAGGGTTGTGGCTCTGGCTGGAGTGCTTGCCTAGCATGCATGAGGCCCTGGGTTTGAGCCTCAGCACCACATTAAAAAAAGAAAGATAAATAAATAAAATAAAAGTATTGTGCACATCTACAACTAAAAAATAATATTTAAAAATAAATAAATAAATAGAAGGAAAACCAATAGAGTAGAGGAAGGAGAATATGGGAGGGAAGAGGGAAGGAAAAGGCAGGCACTGGGGACTGAAATGGAGCAAATTAAATTCCTTGCATGTTTGATTGTGTCAAAATGAACCCAACTGGGCTGGGGATGTGGCTCAAGCGGTGGCGCACTCGCCTGGCTTGTGCAGGGCACTGGGTTCGATCCTCAGCACCACATAATATAAAATAAAGATGTTATGTCCACCGAAAACTGAAAAAAAAATATTTTAAAAATTTCTCTCTTTAAAAAAATGAACCCAACTTATTATGCATAACCATAATGTACCAATAAAAGCATTTTTATAAAAAGAAGGAAAAACTTCTATTGTTTTGGAAGAGCTAAGGCTGGTAACAACATGTGTCATAGTTACAACAAGGTTTAAATAATCTCACACCATGGATAAGGAAACTGTGCTAATAGAGATGAAATACTTGTCCAAGGTCATACAGACTGACAGAAACAGAGCCACAACTCAAACCCAGCCCATCTGTCCCCAAAGCCAGTACAACTGAATGCTGTAAACCCAGCCTCCAAATCCAACACTCAGCCCACATGTCTTTGTAATCTGTCAGCATCTAGATCACAGAAAGAAGATGCCTTGGAGATGTCTGCTCTAATTGCGTCATGTTACAGAAGAGGAAAACAGGTGGAGAGAATATACAATTTATCCATAGTCACCAAGGGACAGAGCTAGGAATGGTCAGGGTCTCTCTAGGTCTCTGTTCTACCTACTCATCTACTAAAGTTCTGTGAATGTATATCTTGTGTGTGCACGTGTGTGTGTGTGTGTGTGTGTGTGTGTGTGGTGGCAATCCTACTCGTAGGAAGAGTAACCAGGAAATCCCAAGATCAATTCCCAACAGTAACAGTAGCCAGCCCTGTTCCATCACAGAGTTTGAGGTATAATACAGGGATCAAAAGTTAGAGAAGGAAGGGAGCATTGATGATATAATGTATCACAACTGGGTCCCTGAAGGCCTAAAGGCATTTCAGTGGGGACAAGATCCCAGACACACACTTCTCTGAAATCTAATATGTAAAGTTCAGAGGCCTACATGAAACCACCAGGATATCAGATAAACATATGGTTCCAGCCATATGCCCTGTTTCAATTAGCTTTTTGTGTCAAATACCAAAATGCCCAACAAGAACAACTTAGAGGAGGAAAAGTTTATTTGGGGCTCACATTTTCAGAGGCCTCAGTCCATCGATGGCCAACTTCATTGCTTTGGGCCCAATGTGAAGAAGTACATCATGGGGGAAGGGCCCAGCAGAGGAAAGCCAATCAGAAAGCAGAGAGTGAAAGAGGGAGAGGAAGAGGCCTCAGGGAAAATGCCCCCTTCTAGGGCACACCCGCAGTGATCTACCTCCTTCAGCCCTGCCCCACATGCCTACAGTTATAACCCAGTCCCTTCAAACTAGGATGGACTGATTAGGTTACAGCTCTCATAATCTGATCATTTTATTTCCAGATATTCCTGCATTAACAGGAGCTTTGGGAGATACTTCATATCCAAACCATAACGTGCCCTTTTCTGCCCCAGGATAGAAGCTTCTTCCATGCTCCTGCCTCAGCAGCAGAACTCAGTGTTTTACAAGAGATCCCAGGGAGCAGTAGGCACACTGAGGCAGGAACAAAGAGGGTGCAAGAAGTTGGCACTGGCAAGAGAGAGGAAAACATGTCCAGAGACAAGAACAGAACTTCCCTGATGCCCCCCAAGGCAGGGGTACTCTGAGTGCCAATGAGCAGAGAGAGCTAAGGGCAAGGAGCCGGGCCATAAGTGCCATGAAAATGTTTAAGCAGGAGTTGCTCTCACCCCAAGGGGGATGTTTCCATTCAGGTAAACGTGTAGGTGAGGGGCTGCAGTGTTTGAGGTGTGCACTGATGGAGGGACATGGGGGAAGCCACAGAGAGGGAAAGTGAACTAAAGAATAATGTGAAAATAAGAGAAAAGGGACCAGAGGCTGTTGGTCAACCTCTCAAAGATAAGAAGATGAAACTGGTCTCAAGCTGAAAACATTGCACATACACTGAAGAAACTAGAATTGAGGTGTTTTTTCCCTAGAAACCATAAAAAAAAAAAACAGATAAGGCTGAGAAAGCCATTACTCTGAGCCCCAGAACTTCTGGACTCCCCTGGGCCAAGCTTGCTTTCTTATGGATAACTGGGTAAAGGAAGATCTCACAGGGATTACGTGCTCCTGAGAGAGAAAACTTGGGACAGGGAAGAGCCTCTTCAACCCCCTGAGATCCTTCTTACACTTCAAGTTTGAGCAGTAACTTGCATCCAACCAGATGCAACTTAATGATTAACAAATACTTTCTCCCTGTGACTGCTGGGGAGGTTTTAATTAATTCCCTAGGGCCAACCAAGTCTCCCTGTATCCCTCACCTCTGCTCCCCAGCTTCATTGCCTCCAGTGCCTCCGCAGCAGTAATTACCTGCTACAAATAAGAACGTCTCCAGCAGCACAGCAATAATTATAGCCACAAGAACTCCACAATTAATCTCACCCTCAACATTAAAAAAAAATGGCATCCTAACCTGAATAGATCACTTGAGCAATTTCCCTGCATTATCCCATTTGGCCTCACATCAGCCCTAGAGACCGACCTGGCAGGTATTAATCACTGGCCTATTTCAGTGATAGGAAAATTTAGAAGCCAAGTGATTTCAGTCACTTGGCCAACAAGGATGGAGATGAGACCTGAAATCTGGAAGACAAATCCCTGGAGAGAACCCCAATATACTCTCCAGCACACAGTTCTGCCCATCTTGAGACCCCCATCTCCCCACAAGCTCTGTCCCCACATCTGTTACTTGTCCTTTGAAAATCCAACTCTTTACAACACCAAGAGATTACAGTGTCCTACAAAGCAACCTAGGAACAGCTGACCTTCCCAGAAACCCCAGCATCTCACATCCTGACTCCCACCACCATGCCAGATCCTAGAGCAGGAGAGAGTGCACCCCATGGGCAGGTCATTGGTCCTTGCCACAGTCCCCACTGTACCTCTATCACACCACCCACAACTCTGGCCAATTACCTGTCTCCTTCTACCCTGATCCCATAGCTAAGGAGATCCCTGCTATTTATATTTACTTGTTTAAAGGGCACAACATAAATAGCTACCATGACATATAGAACACCATAATGTGGCAAGATTTAATTGCTTAAGAAAATAAAGAAAAAGAAAAAAAATTTAAAAAGAAAGGTAGGGATATAAAACAGAGTCAGGAATGAAACTAAAAATTGTCTAAAGTAAGATCTATGCCCTTCCTAAGGGTGACCACAAGTTCAGCTCAAAACTGTTTAGCAACCAACCCGAAAAGGACAGTCTGGCCCATTCTTGAGTTAACCATGTCAGTGAGATAAAACAGAGACAGATTACACAGAGAAGTACAACTATTTTTGGAAATAAAACCAAGGCCACTCCTGGAGAGAGAGGGTGGTCCATAGCCTTACCATTACCTTGACAGTGAGTTTTCTAAGATGTGTCAAATAACTTCCCTCAACACAAGGAATGCTATTATACCAAACTACCTCTGCAGTTGTGGGGGAAAATAGGATGCTCCATGTATTCTTTCCTGGTGGAGCTTGATCTAAGGCAGAATTTCTCAACCTCAGCACTATTGACATTTGAGGCCAGGTAACTCTGTTGTGGGACTTGGTGATATATCCTAGGATGTTTAGCAGCATACCTGGTCACCATCCACTCCATAGCAGTAGCCTCCTTCCCTCCACTAGTGACACCAAAATGACTCCAGACATTGTCAAATGTCTCCTGGAGGATAAAATTGGCCCTAGTTGAGAACCAGTGATCCAAGAGCAGAAATCATTGCTCCTTTTTTTTTTTTTTTTTTAAGTAGAGAGGCAAAGAAGGAACACCTGGTTTATTTTTATTATTTTTACAGCTTTATTGAGGTATGATTTATGTACCACTCATTTAACATATGTGGTTTTTAGTATGTTCACAAAAGTGTGCAACCATCACCACTATGCAATTTTAGAACATTTTCTTCATGCCAAAAAGTAATTCTGGAACCAACCAGCCTGGAGGTCCCACGGATCTGCTTCTTGCTTCAACAGTGTTTGGACGGAACAGAGCCGGGGACTCCCTTTTCTTCCAGCTTCCAACCGCCTTCCAATCTGATCTCCATTTACAATCTCCAGGACCATCTGCTCGCCCAGAACCTGCTTCCAGGACCAGCCAACTCCGTTTTTTGTGGTTAGCTCCTTCTTTTTTTTTTTTTTATGTTTTTTTTTTGTGTGTGTGTGTGTGTGTGTGGTTATATTTATTTATTTATTTATTTTTTACATTTTTTTTATTGTTGGTAGTTCAAAACATTACACAGTTTTTAATATATCATATTTCACACTTTGATTCAAGTGGGTTATGAACTCCCGCTTTTACCCCGTATACAGATTGCTGTATCACATCAGTTACCCTTCCATTGATTGACATATTGCCTTTCTAGTGTCTGATGTATTCTGCTGTCTGTCCTATTCTCTACTATCCCCCCTCCCCTCCCCTCCCCTCCCCTCTTCTCTCTCTACCCCTTCTACTGTAAATCATTTCTTCTCCTTCTTGACGACCAACCATGACCTCACAGATTCGTCAGAATTATTCCACCGAGGTGGAGGCTGCCGTCAACCGCCTGCTTAATTTGCATTTGCGCGCCTCCTACACCTACCTCTCTCTGGGCTACTATTTCCACCTTGACGATGTGGCTCTGGAGGGCGTGGGCCACTTCTTCCGCGAGTTGGCTGAGGAAAAGCGCGAGGCCTCCTAGCGTCTCCTCAAGATGCAAAACCAGCGCGGCGGCCTCGCCCTCTTCCAGGACGTGCAGAAACCTTCTCAAGATGAGTGGGGCAACACCCTGGACGCCATTGAAGCTGCCTTGGCTCTGGAGAAGAACCTGAACCAAGCCATTTTGGATCTTCATGCCTTGGGTTCTACCGGCACAGACCCACATCTCTGTGACTTTCTGGAGAACCACTTCCTTGATGAGGAGGTGAAGCTCATCAAGAAGATGGGGGACCACTTGACTAACCTCCACCGTCTGGCGGGCCCCCAGGCTGGCCTGGGCGAGTATCTCTTCGAAAGACTCACCCTCAAGCATGACTAGAGGCCCTGGAGTACAGTGGCCTTTGATGGGGCTCCTTTGTATCTCCTGGCATCAGGGCTTTGGCCTGCCTGAGCCTCTCCCTCTAACCCCTAGGCAGCTTTTTAACCACCATGGAGCCCCTCCCAAGCCTTGGACCAATAAAAATTAAAGCTTTTTCCAGCAAAAAAAAAAAAAAAAAAAAAGTAATTCTGTACCTCTCAGTAGTAACTCCCCATTCTTCTCTTTCCCCATCTCCCAGCAACCACTAACCTTGTGTCTCTCTCTATTTTGTATTTACCTATTCTGGACATTTTATGTAAAAGAATTATTCAAAAGACAGACACAGCGGGCTGGGGTTGTGGCTCAGCGGTAGAGCACTCATCTAGCACATGTGAAGCCCTGGATTCAATCCTCAGCACCACATAAAAATAAATAAATAAAACAATAGTATTGTGTCCAACTACAACTAAAAAATAAATTTTTTAAAAAAAGGCAGGCACAGTGCCACATGCCTGTAATCCTAGAAATTCAGCAGGCTGAGGCAGAAGGATCACAAGTTTAAGGCCAGCCTCAGAAATTTAGCAAGGCTGTGTCCCAAATTTTAAAAGGGGAAGGGGACTTGGGGGTGTTGTTGAGTGGTAGAGTACTTCCTTAGCATACACAAGGCCCTGGGTTCAATCCCCAGTAAACACCAAAAAAAAAAAAAAAAGAAGAAGAATTATTATTCAATGTCTGATCTTTTGTAACTTGCTTCTTTCACTCAGCATCATGTTTTCAAGATTCATCAATGTTGGAGCATGTATCCATACTGCAACCCTTTTTATTGCCAAATAATATTTCATTATATGGATATATTTTACTTATTCATTCATCAGTTTATGGCATTAGAGTTGTTTCCATCTTGGGACTGTTATGAATAATTCTACTACACACATTCACATACAAGTTTTTGTGGAAATCTATGTTTTTCATTGGGGGGGGTCGTTTATATCTAGGAATGAAATTGTTGGGTCATAGGGTAACTTTATGTTTAATATTTTAAGGAACTGTCAAATAGTTTCCACAATGGCTGCAGCATTTTACATTCCCACTAGCGTGAGTGAAGGTTCCAATTTTCCCACAACTCCATCAACCTTTGTTATTGTCTTTATTTTAGTCATCTTAGTGTGTATGAAATGGTGTCTCATTGTGGTTTTGATTTTCATTTCCCAATGGCTAATGATGTTGAACATCTTTTATGTACTTATTGGTCTTTTGAATATCTTCCTTGGAGAATGTCTTATTCAATTCATTTTCCCTTTTTTTAATTGGATTGTCTATTGTGAGTTATAAGACAGCTTTGTGTATTTTGGATACAACTCTCTTATTGGACACAATTTGCAAATATTTCCTCCTGTGGATTATCTTTTCACTGGTGTGACAGAGTTCTTAGAAGCATAAAAGCTTTTTTTTATTTTGGAAATGCTTAATATATAGATGGTTACAGCTATGAATTTTCTTTCTTGACAAATTAGTTATTTAAGAATGAGACATTGGGGCTGGGGATGTGGCTCAGCGGTAGCGCGCTCTCTTGGCATGCGTGCGGCCCGGGTTCGATCCTCAGCACCACATACCAACAAAGATGTGTCCGCCGAGAACTAAAAAATAAATATTAAAAAATTCTCTCTCTCTCTCTCTCTCTCTCTCTCTCTCTCTCTCTCTCTCTCTCCTCTGTCACTCTCTCTTTAAAAAAAAAAAAAGAATGAGACATTGAATTTCTACCTATTTTGTGAACTCCCCAAATATCTTTATATTTCATTGTCTTCAGAGAACATACTTCATATGATTTTAATCCTTTTAAATTGATTGAGCCTTATTTTATGATTTTTTTAAATATTTTTTAGTTGATGATGGACCTTTATTTTTTATTTATTTACATGTGGTGCTGATAACTGAACCCAGTGCCTCACACATGCTAGGCAGGCTCTCTACTATTGAGCTACAAGCCCAGCTCTATTTTATGATTTAATATGCGTTCTATCCCAAAAAAAAATGTTTGATGCGCACAGGAAAAGAATGTGTATTCTGCTGCTATGAGATAAATTGTTCTATAGGTGTGTGTTAAGCCTAGTTTATAGTACTGTTCTATATTTTCTAGTTGATCCTCTGACTAGTTGTTCTATTTTTTTTAATAGAATGTAAAGTCTCTATTTTTGTTGAACTATCTATTTCTCTCTTCGGTTTGATCAGTCTTTGCTTCATGTATTTGGGGACACTGTTTCTAAATGACTATACTAATATCAGGCAAAAAATAGAGTTTAAGACAAAATTTGTTGCTTTAGATAAAGAAGATTATTTTGTGATGGTAAGAGGTTCAATCTACCATGAAAGAAATACAGATTAGAGTATAAACAAATGAAGTAGAAAATAGGAAATATCAACAAAATAAAAAGTTGTCTCCTTGAAACAACAAAGTTGACAAACTTTTAATTAGCTTAACCAAGAAAAATGAGAGAAAAAAATCTAATTACTAAAATTAGGGAGCCAGTCACACCTGTAATACCAGCAACTCAGGAGGCTGCAGCAAGAGGATCACTAGTTCAAGGCCAGCCTCAGCAGTTTAGCAAGGCCCTAAGCAACTTAGCAAGACTGTGTATCGAAATAAAAAAGGGGTAGGGATGTGGCTTAGTTAAGTACCTCTAGATTCAATCCCCAGTACCCCCAGAAAAAATTCACTAAACTTTTTTTTTTTTAGAGAGAGTGAGAGAGGAGAGAGAGAGAGAGAGAATATTTTTTAATATTTATTTAATATTTATTTTTTAGTTCTCGGCAGACACAACATCTTTGTTGGTATGTGGTGCTGAGGATCGAACCCGGGCCGCACGCATGCCAGGCGAGCGCGCTACCGCTTGAGCCATATCCCCAGCCCAAAATTCACTAAACTTAAGAATGAAAGAGGAAAATCACTACTGACCTTACAGAAGCAAAAATAATTATAAGGAAATATTATCTGTCCAGTTAATCCAACATTTAGGCTTCTGCAGGGAAACCAGCCTGAGCAATCTTCTTCCCCCTGTATGAACCATATTCTCATTTTTTTTTGCAATTCTCACAATTTTTTTATTGAAAACTGGATGTTGTTTTTTTTTTCAAATATTTATTCTTAAGTTTTAGGTGAATACAATATTTGTATTTTACATTTATGTGGTGCTGAGGATCGAACCCAGTGCCTCGTGCATGCTAGGCAAGCACTCTACCACTGAGCCACAACCCCAGGCCTTTTTTTTTTTTTTTTTTTTTTTTTTTCCCGGCGGACACAACATCTTTGTTTTTGTATGTTGTGCTGAGGATCGAACCCGGGCCGCACACATGACAGACGAGCACGCTACCACTTGAGCCACATCTCCAGCCCGAAAACTGGATGTTTTAAACAATAAAATGTGGCAACTCTAGAAATCAGATTCCACTCCCTCAGGAATTTTCGTTGTTGCTGTTTGTTGTTCTGGCTGCTGCTGCTGTTCTGCTGCTCCTATTTGTTGGTTTAGTGACTTGCTCGGATTAATTCCTTAATATCTGTACTCTTTGTCACGTGTACCCACTGAAGTCTCTGCTTGCCTAGCTTATCAGTCAGCTAATAATGAAATTGAGATTCCCTTTAATTCCTTTGACAGCTAAATTCCCTCACTCCTTTTCTGAGAAACTGTGTGTGTGTGTGTGTTTGTGTGTGTGTGCGTGTGTGCATGTACATGTTTGTGATACCTCCAATACACCAGCAGTTTATTGTTGTTCACTACTGGGGATAGAAACCAGGCCCTGTGCATGCTAGGAACATACTCTACCACTGAGCTACACCCCAGCCCTCCAGCAAGTGATAAATCTGACCTGGACTTCACTTCCTGCTGCACAGAGCCTCAAGGTAAACCAGAAGTGAGAGTGGCTAAAGTTTGCATGTACTTGTTGCCTTCTTGGGCCCGAAGAATAAGTAAGAGCTGTTTAAAACCCCTATAGACATCCTCAGATTTTCTTTGTAAGATTGTGGCGAGTCTATTTTTTGCATCAATGGGTATTGCCACCTCAGAACGCTGCAATTTTAAAAATTGCCTCTAATAATTTGACCAATGCTACCAGTGATCAAATACAAACCCTGTGAATTGGACTTTTCCTGGGGTCTTCCTGACAGTGACAATTTTCTGGAGGTCAGCTCTTTGGGGAGCTTGAAACCTATTCTACCTCCTCCCATAGTTACTAGGCTTCTGAGGCTGCTGGTTTCAAGGCTACCACTGAGCTGGAAAGAGGGTGTGGGAATAGGGCTAGTTAAACATCACAGAAGCCAGATGTGGTAGTGCGCTCCTATAATTCCAGCAACTCCAGAGGCTGAAGTAGGAGGATCCAATGTTAAAGGACGGTCTTATCAATTTAGGGAGACGCTGTTCCAAACTAAAAAGATAAAAAGGACTAGGAATGTAATTCAGTGGTAGAACACCCATAGGTTCAATCCCCAGTACCACAAAAATAAATAAATAAAAATAAAACATCACAAAGCTCACTGTTCATACAATAGTCAGTCATTTTCCTTGGGGGGAAAAGAACCCTCCTTGAATTTTGTAAGCCTTTGGTTAATTTCTAGAGTTCTGAAACAGTATGGAAATTCCTAAAGAAATTAAAAACAGAACTACCATCGGACCTAGCATCTCTTTTCTGGAAATATATTCAAAAGAAATGAAATCACCACCACATAAAGATATTTGCACTCCCATGTTCATTCCAGCATTAGTCAAAATGTGGAAACAACCTAAGTGTCCATCAACAGACAAATGGATAAAAAAACTGTAGCATGTATATACAATGGAACATTATTCAGTCTCAACAAAGGAGACCCTGCCATTTGTCACAACATGGATAAAATTGGAAGACATCATGCCGAGTAAAATAGGCTAGATACAGATAGGAATAATGCATGATCTCTCCTATGTGTGGATTTTTAAAAAAATACCCAGAGAGAGGTAGGCACGGTGGCACTCACCTGTAATCCTTGTGACCTGAAAGGCTGAGACAAGAGAACCACAAGTTCAAGACCAGCCTGGTTAACTTAATTGGCTATACTAATATCGGGCAAAATGAAGCTGTATCTCAAAATAAAAAATAAAAAGGGCTGGGGATGTAGCTCAATGGTCAAGCACTCTGGGTTCAATCCCCGATACCAAATATATATATATTTGAAACTGTATGTGTGTGTATACATACATACATACATAAAATACATACACACACAGAGAATAAAACAGTGGTTACCAAATGTATAACAATGAATCCCACTACTGTGAATAGTTATGATGCACCAATAAAATATATTTAAATAAAGACTTTAATGATCCAACTGGGGGAGGGGGACAGTGGTTACCAGGGACAGGGTAAAAGGAGGAAATGTAGGTCAAAGGGCACAAAACAGATAATGTAGAACGAACAAGTATAGGGATCTAATATTGTATTGCATTCATGACATTTGCTAAATGACTAGACTCAAGTTGCTCTTGTCACACACAGAGTGAGGCAAAAATGGGATCTTAATTAGAATAAGTTATACTCCATGCACGTATAATATGTCAAAATACATTCTACTGTCATGTGCGGGATGCAGTGGTGCACATCTGTAATCTCAGTGGCTTGGGAGGCTGAGGCAGAAGGATCATGAGTTCAAAGCCAATCTCAGCAAAGGGGAGCTGCTAAGCAACTCAGTGAGACCCTGTCTCTAAACAGAAATACAAAACAGGGCTGGGGATATGACTCAGTGGTTGAGTGCCCATGAGTTCAATCCCCAATACCCCCAACCAAAAAAAAAAAAAAAAATACATTACACTGTCATGTATAACTAAAAAGAACAAATAAAAATAAGATCAAATTAAATTTTAAAAAGAGAGTAGGGGAGGGACCATGGGAGATGATGGCTGTGTTCACTTGCTTCACTGGAGTAACCATTTTACTCTCTATCTATATCTCATAGTGTTGTGCTATATATCTTAAATATATTAAGAAAGAGAAATTTTTAAAAAGCTTTCAATGACTTCTGCACAGAGTTAAGATGCCTCAGGATCAGCTGTCTCCCCAGGACCAGGATATTGGGATAGGAAAGTTCAGCAACACTGCTGCAGAGCAGGGCCAGTCCTGCCAAGGCAGTGTCTCTGAGCCAGGCAGAACTGGATTTCCTGGGTGCCGGTTTAGGTTGCAAACTATAATGGCATGGTCCAGGAGATTGTCACTCCTGGTTTCTTTTGTTGTTAGTGCCTATCTTAAAAGAGGAATGCAATCTTCCGCACTGTTTCAGGACATACAGAACCATAAGTAATGTTTTACAACTGTTATAGTTGATTTCTATCTATAAACTGAGAATGGCAGATAAGGCCACTCAGGGATTAGAAAGGACTAGATTTCTTCCATTTTTCAGGCTGTAGATATACTAAAAAAATTTGTTGGGCTGGGGTTATAGCTCAGTTGGAAGACTGCATGCTTCACATGCACAAGGCCCTGGGTTCAATCCCCAGCACCACATGAAAAAAAAATTATTTATATTGTTTTTAGTGAAATATATATATTGTTTTTAGTGAAAGGGAAGATACTGGGGAATGAGATTGATCAAAATATGTCATGCATATGTACAAATATGGCATAATGACATGCATAATTTTAAAGTACCAATAAAAAATTAAAAAGAAAGAATATATTTTTTAAAAGTTCCAGAACTTACTAAAATAGTAGTATATTTTAGTTGTTTATTTTTAACCAATCAAAATTTTGCATACAAGCCAGTCATGGTGACACATACCTGTAATTCCAGGAACTCAGAAGGCTAAGACAAGAAGATCACAAATTTGAGGCCAGCCTCAGCAACTTGACAAGACCCCATCTCAAAATAAAAATAAAGAATGGCTAGAGGTATAACTCAGTGATAACACAAAAAATAATTTTTAATACAACCAATAAATACAAGGCAGTGTGACTTTATTTGGCAATAATAATAAATTCTATACCTAAGATCTTTCATGAATACAAGGCCCAGGCCATAATTCTTCTTATTCCATGAAAGATAAGATGACCCAGAGAGTTCTTTGCTCCCCCATGGAAGGAAGGAAGTCAGAATTCAGATAAATCAAGTCTCAAGTTCTCTCTTGCCAAGAGAGAACCACTTCCAGCTCAGTAGATCAAACGGATCCTAGTAAACTAAGGTCTCCTTGCAAACTCCTGGGGTGGGGAGAATTGCATTCTCCCCCATCCTAGCTATATTTCAGTCACTGTTCATGTTCCTCCTGCCTGTCAAGACTTCCTGGGGAGAGAAAATTCAATCCCAGTGCTATAATGGAGATTTACACTGTTCCTTTCCTGTTTGGGTAGGGAATTATTACAGAATAGTTCAGAATAAGAAAGTGTGACTTTATCTAAATACTTTATTCCAAGCAATATGGAGACTGCTCAAAAAACTAGGAATAAAACCACCATACCCTACCTATCCCACTCATCAGTATATATCAAAAGATCTAAAATCAGCAAGTGATGGAGGGATGGAGCCACATCAATGTTTATAGCAGTACAATGCACAATAGCCAAGTTTTATGGAACCCCACCTAGGTGCTCAACAACAGATGAATGATTAAAAAAAAATGTAATGCATATTCTCGGCCACAAAGAAGGATGAAATTATAGCACTTTTCAGCAACTGGATGGAACTGGAGACCATTATGCTAAGTGAAATAAGCCAGACCCAGAAAATCAAAGGTCAAATGTTTTCTCTGGTATATGGAAGTCAGACCAAAATAGGAAAGATAAAAAAAAAAGTAAAAGGAGGTGGGGAATTCCATGAAAATAGAAGAAAGATCAGTGAGTAGAGGAAGGGGACTGAAGGGGAGGAAGGAAGGACGGGAAAGGGAAAGAACAGTGAAATGAATCTCACCAAACTTTCCTACATATATAGAAATGAATCTTACCTTTATGTATAACCACAAGGCACTAATTTTTTTAAAAAATCTATAAATAAATAGAAGAAAGATCAATAGAAAAAAAGATTGATAGACATAATAAAAGAAACAGAGGGAGGAAGGGAGGAAAAGGAGAAGTATTGGGGACTGAATTAGAGCAAATTTTATCTATGCCTGTATAATTATATCATAACAAATCCTAATGTTATATATAACTAAAATGAACTAATAAAAATAAGTTTAATAAACTATTAATAAATAACAGGCACTTGCTAAAAAAAATAATTAGTAAATAGCTTATTCCCATCAGCACATAAGCAAAAAAAAAAAAAAAAAAACTGTTAGACCTAGGTTTTAAGGGGAAAGCGGGTTTCTTATGGATATTTTCTCTCTCTCAATTCATGTTTAAGCTTCAGATTTGAGCCAAATGATAACAGAAATTTTCTCTGGCCAGATCTCACCAAATCTCAAATGGGTAGGAGCTATCTCTGGTTCCATGAATGAAGTAGTCATTGCCTGATGCAGTCAAATTATCCAAAAAACAAGCCCACTAGAGCTGGGAATACAGCTCAGTGGTACAGCACTTGCCCAGCTCTACAAGGCTTCCAGGTTAATCCCCAGCACAGAAAGAAAGAAAGAAAGAAAGAAAGAAAGAAAGAAAGAAAGAAAGAAAGAAAGAAAGAGAAAGAAAAAATACCAAAAACAAGCACACCTCATCATTAGTAAGAATCAGTCCCAGATCAATAAAATCTGGTTTTGTATTAAGAAATCATATATAGTAATGAGATCCTGTCTCAAAATTTAAAAATAAGTAAATAAACAGGGTTAGGGATGTAGCCCAGTGGTAGAGCGCCCCTGGGTTCAATCCCTGTACTGCAAAGAGAGAGAGAGAGAAAGTATATATTATCCCTAATGCTAAGATTTTCACCCTCTTCCTTGCAAAATGATAAACCTCAGATGACCACAACTAAGGAATCCTTGATTTCATCCTAGCCTGCATTAGCTCTATTAGGTCACTCAACCCCAATCAGGGGTTGTAGATTCTGATCTAAAACTCTCCCACTGACAGAAAAATAAATAAATAAGAGGTCTTAACTTCCGAACACATACCATAATTTACATTGTAATTCATATCTGGTGGCTTCAATGATTTTTGCTGTGAAATATGAAAACATATTGGAACACAAGAGAGCAACATGCAGTAGTCAAACAATAAATGTGTATTTTTAAAAAGTGCATGCTGGGGTCCTGGGCGGCACATGCTCTTCTGCAGATTTTCCTAATTCCCTTGGTTAACTGTCCCTATGACCAGAGGGACAGTTAACTGCAACATAAAGCAGGGCATTTTAAATGCCATTTCTTCAAAATGTGAAAGTATTGTTTTGGATTACAAGAATGGTGTTTGCACTAAACGTTCTAACTTTTACCCCAACACTGAACCTTGCACCATTCCTGAAGCTCACCCTATCCCTGACCTTCTGAGCTTAGGGCCCAGCCCCAATCCCTGCCCCAACCCCAGAAATTGCCTCATCTAATGTTCTGTCCCTGACCTGTGCTCACTGACCAGGCCTCTTGCCCAACAATTCCATCTATGTCAACTCTCTGCCACACCTATTCTGCCTGATCCTGGCTGGACTCTATTTGGGCTTGTTCAGCCAAGCTCTATCTCAAAGACAGCTCCTATTTGACCCTGCCTGTGAGGTGCAGTCTCCAGACGGGCCCATTGGGCACACCCACTAGATTTGAGTACTGTGGTGTAGACCTTCTGAAGGTCAAGCTCCACCACCTGGTCAGCCAAGCCCACAAAGCTGGGCTTTCTGTGCCAGAGAAAAGCACCAAGGATCCTGAGCTCACAGGTTCTATCACCTTTCCCAGTCAATATTTCCAGAATAGTGCTTCTGAAACTGGAATGCACATATAAATGACCTGGAGGTCTTGTTAAAAATGCAGATTTAGGCTTAACAGATCTGGGATGGAGGCCAATAATCTATATTTCTACAAGTGAAACTAGTATTGTTGGTCCAAGGAACATACTTTGAGTTACAAGCTTCTAGAATATTAATTTCCGCAGTTTTGTTTTAAAAAGAAAAACAGTTTACAGTAACAACACTCTTAATTTCCACCAAGGGAAGAGAAGAATATATTCCCTCATAGCACACTTAGCCCATGAAACTTGGACTCTGTCCCATACATCTTTTGCACTAATCACATAAGGCATTACTTTGAATTTCATTTAATAATTTCCTATATATGTGCTTTGTTTACTACTCAACCATTTGGTCCATTTACAACATTCATTCATCCCGCAAGCATGATTGATCATTACTCTGCTGGAGCCACAGGAATATGTGAGACAGTCTCTGTGTTCAATAAGCCAACAGGCCATTAAAGGAGACATACATAAATCTTTTCAGACAATACAGTAAGTACAATAATTGTATCTATATGTGATGTGGAGGGAAAAGAGGCCCATAACCCCTGCAGAATTAGGAAGTCACCAGGAAAGCCATTCTGGGGGGGGGGGGAGGAACCTGAGCAGAATCTAACAAAAATACAGAGTCAGTCAAATGAAGGATAAGGTACCCCCAGGCAGAGGAGCAGGCTGAGTGGAAGGAGGGCTGCACAGTTGTGCACCAAGGGAGAAAGCCACCAAGGAGAAGCTACATGTGGGTCAAGGTTCATCACAGAGCACCTTGTCTGCCATAGACAGGTGCTTGGATATTAATCTTTGTACAGAGAGGAAACCATTATGATTTTTAAATAAGGTCATGGTAGGTCATGTTTGGGTTTTAAGTATATTAAGCCTAATAAATGTACAGAAAATGGAAATGAAAGTGTCAAAGCTGATTTCATGATCCAAATACCAGATGGTGTGGTGGTAAGATAACAAAGAGGGGACACTTAGAAAATATTTGGAAATACATACATGCCAGAATTTAGTGATGGGTTGAATGAGGATGGAGACGAGACAATGGGAGGTTGAAGAATGACTCCCAGGTCCTTGTGACTCTCATGTCCTGTGACTCCCAGGTCCCTAGTTTGCAGACTTTGTCACATCCAACCAAATCGGAGAGGAAAGGATGTATTGCTGGTTTGGTATGAGACCAGATCCTATCTCTACTCTGCTGGGCCTCAAATATTTATCTGCAACTAAAACACTCTTTGAAGTTCCAGACTCCTATATCTAACTGCTCGGTGACATTTCTACCTCAAAGTCAGCATGCCAAAACCAAATTCACTATCATTTGGAGTTTGGGGGGTTTTCTTTATTTTTGTTTTTCAGTACTAGAGATTGAACCTAGGGGTGCTCTATCATTGAGCTACATCCCCAGCCCCGTTTTATCTTATTTTAAAACTGGGTCTCACTAGTTTCCCAGGCAAAGCTCAAATTTCTTTTTTTTTTTTAAGAAAATCCTTTGTTTTTTTAAAGAGAGAGAGAGAGAGAGAGAGAGAGAGAGAGAGGGAGGAGAGAAAGAATTTTAATATTTATTTTTTAGTTTTCGGTGGACACAACATCTTTGTTGGTATGTGGTGCTGAGGATCGAACCCGGGCCGCACGCATGCCAGGCGAGCGCGCTACCGCTTGAGCCACATCCCCAGCCCCTAAAGCTCAAATTTCTGATCCTCCTGCCTCAGGCTCCAAGTACCTAGGATTACAGATATGTACCACTGTACCTGGCTTAAAGTCACCACCTTAAAAAATAAATAAATAAATAAATAAACCTCCTTATTCTGGGAACTTGTATCCAGTGACCAGAGTCAGAATCCTCAGAATAATCTGCTAAGAATTATTATCAGTGTTTGATGGTGGCCAGGAACTGATATAAAATTACTATTTGATGACACAGAGGTTCAGTTTGGGAAGATTAAAAGATTCTGGAGATGTATCATGATGGTTGCAAAACCGTGAAAATGTACTTAATACCACTGAACTACTTACACTTAACAAAGTTCAAATGATAACTTATTTTGGGGGTCTTTTGGTTTTGTTTTTAGTTTGTTTTTGCTTTTGTTTTGGTGTCAGGGATTGAACTCAGTTTTATTACTAAGCTTTATATATTGCCCCTTAAATGGTAATTTTATCTTTTTTTAATTTTTTATTTGTTTTAAATAGTTATACGAGACAGTAGAATGCATTTATGCACTTTGATATATCATACATAGATGGGATATAATTTCTCATTTTTCTGAGTTTATATATTATAGAATCGTATTGGTCATGCTGTCACATATATACACAAAGTAATAATGTCTGTTTCATTCTACTATCTTTCCTATCCCCACATCCCCTTCCCTGCCCTCCCATCACTTCTCTGTACCTAATCTAAGATAACGCTATTCTTTCCTAGTGCCCCCCACCACCGCCTTATTGTGAATTAGCATCTGCATATTACAGAAAAAAATTGGCCTTTGGTTTTTGGAGATTGGCTTGTTTTCACTTAGCATGATATTCTCCAACTCCATCCATTTACTGGAAAATTCCATAATTTCATTCTTCTTTAAACCTGAGTAATATTCCATTGAGTATATATGCCACATTTTCTTTATCCATTCATCTACTGAAGGACAGCAAGGTTGGTTCCATAGTTTAGCTATTGTGAATTGAGCTGCTATAAACATTGACATGGCTGCATTACTGTAGTATGCTGATTTTAAGTCCTTTGGGTTATGTATATTTTAATAAATTTTTTAAATGAAAAAAATGCTATTTCTTAACCCATATATATGTATGTATGTATATATGTAACCTATGTATAGAGATATAGATATCTTCCTCTCTGCCCCCAGCACTATTGCTCCATTTTTCATTGTCCCTTCCTTGGACCACTGCAAATTATCTCAAATGGTCTCCTAACCTCCAGTCTTTCTTTCCTAAACCAACCATCAGAGAAATGTTTCAAGCAGGCTCACTCTTTCCCAATTCCTGTAGTATAAGAGCCACATTCTTTAGATGGGCGTGTAAGGGCCTCAATGATCTAGAAAGAACAGGCAGGGCAGGTGATATAGAAAAAGACTGTGATGTTAGGACAGCCAGGGTTAGAGAATGTTTCAAGAAAGTAGTCATAGCCAACTATTTCTGAAGCTGTTAAAGTGGTCAAATAAGAACAGAGACTATTTGCTGGAGCTGGAAATGTGGAAACCACTGTGATAACAACAGTTCATATTAGAGCCAAAGCTCAGGCCAAGTGCCTTCCCTCCTCCTCCCTCGCCATGACCTCGAAGGAGCCCAAAGCACACCATGCTGTTCACACTCAGCACAGAATCCAAGGAGAGAAGATGTTTGACTTGCTTAAAGCCCAGTAGGGAGAGGAGTCTGACCGAGATCAACCAGAGGTTTCTCTGTGACCAGAAGAAGAGGGATGAAGAGAACCTGATGGAAAGGCTCACAGCCTTCAAAAACAAGTATGGCTTTCTTTAGGGTTTTGTAGACCTAATAAGAGCATGCTACAGGGACACTGCTACATCGATGTTCATAGCAGCACAATTCACGATAGCAAGATTGTGGAATCAGCCTAGATGCCCTTCAATAGATGAATGGATTAAAAAAATGTGGCATTTATACACAATGGAGTATTACTCTGCATTTAAAAATGACAAAATCATAGAATTTGGAGGGAAATGGATGGCATTAGAGCAGATTATGCTAAGTGAAGCTAGTCAATCTTTAAAAAACAAATACCAAATGACTCCTCTGATATAAGGGGAGGAAACAAGGACAGGGTAGGGACGAAGAGCTTGAGACGAAGATTTTCATTAACAGGGTTGAGAGGTGGGAGGGAAAGGAAACGAGAAGGGGAATCGCATGGAAATGGAAGGCGATCCTCAGGGTTATACAAAATGACATATAAGAGGAAAGGAGGGGTAAGACAAGATAATTCAAATGGAAGAAGTGATTTACAGTAGAAGGGGTAGAGAGAGAAAAGGGGAGGGGAGGGGAGGGGAGGGGAGGGGGGATAGTAGAGAATAATATAGACAGCAGAATACATCAGACACTAGAAAGGCAATATGTCAATCAATGGAAGGGTAACTGATGTGATGCAGCAATCTGTATACGGGATAAAATTGGGAGTTCATAACTCATTTGAATCAAACTGTGAAATATGATGTATGAGGAACTATGTAATGTTTTGAACGACCAACAATAATAAAAAAAAAAAAAGAAAATAAATCAGGACCAAATATAAATTTTTAAAAGCTGATAAAAAAAAAAAAAAAAACAAGTATGGCACTTGAATTGATATCTTTAAAGAGGATGATGGAGAGGCTTGGTCTTGGGGACCCGCCTGGAGATGAAGAAGACCACCTCAAAGATGGCAGTTAGGGTCGGTGACACCATCTCCTACAAGACTTGTGAAAGTGACACTGGGGAAGCAGTCAGTTGTCCTCAGGTTAGTCATGATGTTAGAAGGAAAAGAAAACGGAGAGCAGCCCCAAGCCAGAGACATTGCCAGCCTCCCCTGAGGTGCTACCTGGACATCCCTGCTCCTACTCCTCCCTCCACGTCACTGCCTTTCTTGTCTCATTGTGATTCATCTCATTTGTTTGCTTGATCATCATGGGTTTTGTTCTTTTGTTTCATCCAGCTCTTTGTAAAGCATAAATTATTTGCCTTAAAGGGGCTCTCCTTCCCTCTTCTTCCCACCTTCCTCCCTTTCTGTACTGAAGAGCTAACATCAAACCAAAAACCAGAGAGGGCAGGGCCCCAGCAGGGAGGCTGGAAGCCTGTGTTCCCCACTCTTGGAGACAGTACTGTATCTGTCTAAGTGTCTGAGCTAAACCCAGGCTCACAGACCTGGCCTTGGTAAGGACCTCAGTCCACCTTCAAAAGACCCTGGGGTAGGAACAATGCTGCAGAGCTTCCTTAGGCTGTCCTTGGACACTGCATATTCCCAGTGTTCCTGGCTGGTCCATGATGTGGCCACTCAGTGCTCCATTGCCCCAAGTGATTCCCCCTTAGGCCACTTCTTCTCATCCTCAATGACATGACAGGTGAGAAGGAAAGGAGCTTGGCAATCTGAGCCCTTCAAGAAGGAGCCCTCTGGCATTACTCTCTGACCACAACTTTATGGGCAGCTCAGAGGGACAGTGCAACTTGTTAGGGCAGCAAAGAGCTTCAAAGGCACGGGTGAGACCAAAGGCTTAAGGTCAGCTCATCGCAATCCCACCTCTTAGGAAGGATCTGAGGGCACCAGGATAGGAGAATGAGGAGCAAAATACCCATGGCAAAAGTCAGCACAAGTGTTAAGCCAGGAGCAGAGAGATAGGAGGCTGTCTATTGCATATCCATCTGAAACCCAACTAGACTTCCTTGATTTGTCTTCCTACCCTATTCACAACATTCATTCATTCAATCATTTAATTGACATTTATTGAGCACCTCTTATAAGCTTTAGGTCCCCCACTTTGACCTGACATGTTCTGTGTCCCCTGTCCCTCTAAATCATCTCTCTCTTTCCAAGTTGCTCAAAACCATGGCCTTATGGGTTGGATTGAGGTCACCTATGTACTTTCTAATGAACTCATAGGATTTTAGAACCCCGATTTCCCCTGCAAGGCAGCCAGGATGGTCCTGTCATTTGACTGTAGTGCCCAAGGGATTAAATGCTTTGCCCAAGGTCATCTGGCGATGGAAGAGCCTGGACTGGAGCCCAGGGGGCCAGATACCTGCCTGTACCTCACTCTGGGCTGCCTTAGTCAGTGTTGAAAACAGGGATGGGATGGGGCTGGGGCTGGGGCTCAGCGGTTGAGCACTTGCCTCACCTGTGTGAGGCCCTGGGTTCAATCCTCAGGACCACATGAAAATAAATAAACAAAATAGGGGCTGGGAATGTGGCTCAGGAGGTAGCGCACTCACCTGGCATGTGTGCGGCCCGGGTTCGATCCTCAGCACCACATACAAACAAAGATGTTGTGTCCGCCGAGAACTAAAAAATAAATATTAAAAATTCTTTCTCTCTCTCTCTCTCTCTTTCTCTCTCTCTCTCTCTCTCTCTCTCTCTCTCTCTCTCTCTCTCTCTCTCCCTCTCTCTCTCTCTCTCTAAAAAAAATAAATAAAATAAAAAATAAACAAAATAAAGGACTAGAGTTTGGAAAGGACTGGGGGCTAGAAAGGACTGGGGGCTGTTAGAGCCATTATGGAATACCTGCCGTTCCTTATAGACCCACAGTCAAAGGGTGCTGTCCTCAAGCAGCTTGAGGGAGTAGATCAGGTAGAGTCTACCTGGGGACATGGACAGGTCTGGACTCAACCAGTTCAGGAGCAAGACCATTTGGCTATGACTGGTTGATCTTCAGCCTAAGGAGCTGTTTCAAAGACAGGCCTAGATGAAGTTTAAACTCCAGCAAACATTCCTGCCTGCAAATATAAAACCACACTCCCACTCACATTTCTGCCTTATTTTTTGTTTTATTGCTTTTTGCTTTTTGTTTTTTTCCCTAAGATATTACATTAGCACCTCTCTGTCCCCAGCTCTTCCTCTTGCTTCCCATCTCAGGGTCAGGCTGGAACTTTTTAGGAAGATCAAACCTTCATTGACTCCCCATCATACTCAGTGTGCCTCTTCCTTGCTCAGAGAGAAAGGTACAAACAACTGCTTATTTCAGTGGGTTTCTCAGTTGAAGCCTCCTTGAAGGAGGAATAAACAGGGGTGCCACCAGTCTGTGGAAATGCAGAAAGGAAGGTTCTTTCATAGCAAGGAAGGACCCCATCAGTCTCTTTACCACTTCTTAGAACTCAACCACTGAGGAGAAAGGTTCTCAAGAGTGGTCTCTGCAAAAGAACCAAAAATATACATTGGAGAAAAGACAGACTTTTCACAAATAGTGCCTGGGAAACTGGATATCCACTTGTAGAAGAATAAAACTAGATCCCTATATCTCACCCTGCAAAAAATCAACTCAAAGAGGCTTAAAGACCTAGGAATTAAACCAAAAACTCTGCAACTGCTAGAAGAAAACATAGGGTCAACACGCCAACATACAGGCTCAGTCAGGCACTGACTTCCTTAATAAGGGCTACTAAAACTCAGGAAATAAAACCAAGAATTAATACACAAGATGGCATCAAATTAAAAAGCTTCTTCACAGCCAGGGAAGAAGAGAGAACCTACAGAATGGTAGAAAAACTTTGCCAGTACTCTTCCAACAAAAAAGTCAATATCCTGAATATATAAAGAGCTCAGAAACCTTTTTTTATCTTTTAGTTATAGTTTAGCAATGCCTTTATTTATGGTGCTGAGAATCAAATCCAGGGCCTTGCATATGCTAGGCAAGAGCTCTACCACTGAGCCACAACCCCAGCACCGAGCTCAAAAATTTTAACACCAAAGAAACAAACAGCCCCATCAAAAGTGGACAAGTGAACTTCTCAAAAGAAAAAATACGAATGGCCAACAAAAATATGAAAAAATATTCAGCATCTTTAGCCCTCAGGGAAATGAAATCAAAACCACACTAAGAGTTCATTTCATTCCAGTTAGAATAACAATCGCCTAGAATACAAATAATAAAAGCTGGGGGTTTGGGGAAAAATAAACATATAAACACTGTTGGTGGGATTATAAATTGGATCAAGCACTATGGAGATCAGTATGGAGGTCCCCAAGAAGACAAAGAATGAAACCACCATATGACCCGGTATCACACTTCTTAGTATTTGTCAAAAAGAATTAAAATCAGCACAGTACAGTGATTCATTCACACCCATGTTTGTAGCAATGCAATTCACAGTAGTCAAGTTAGAGAAACAGCCTATGTGCCCATCAACAGAAGAATGGATAAAAGAAAATGAGATATATATGGAGTTGTATTCAATATAAAAAAACAAAATTATGTCATTTTCAGGAAAATGGTTGGAACTGGAGAATATCATGTTAAATGAAATACGCCAAATTCAGAAAGTCAAGGGGCATTGTTTTCTCTCATATATGGAAGCTAGAGGGAAAAAAAGTAAAAAAGAGGAAGAAGAGATCATGAAAATAGAAGGGAGACCAGGAGAGTACAGAAGTAGAGGAAGGGGACCAGGGAAAGAAAGAGAAGGTACCGGGAAATTAAATTTTTTAAAATACATTATGTGCATGTATGAATGTGCTACATTGAATCCCAATGTTACACATATATATATACTGAGCTATACCACAGCCCTTTTTGTTTTTCATTTTGAGACAGGGTCTTGCAAAGTTGTCCAGGCTTGCCGTGAATCTGGGATCTTCCTGCGTCAGCTTCCCAAGCAGCTGTGATTACAGACATGTACCACCACCCCATCTCACCCCAAAATTATGTATAATTATAATGTACCAATAAAAATGAATTTTAAAAGATTGGTCTCTGAAAAGTTGTGTCTGCATGAATCTCAGGTTGTAGCGATTGACTCAAGGACTCACTTCTCTGGCTAAGGGCCCAGCCTTTTGGGACTTCTGAAATAAACCACGTCTAATGAATATAACCAGCAATGTGAGGACTGCTAAGGATGGCTTTATGCCTGGATGCAAAAGGAACAAAGGTAAATGAAGTTATGTGTGTGCATGTTCATGGAAGTTATTGTGGTATGGGATATCATCTCTACAGACAGGAAATAAATCAGACAAACTTTAAAAAAATACAGTGATGGATTGGAGGGGGAGAGGGAGTGAATGGGAGGGAATCAAGATAACATGAACAGAGGACTCGAGAAGCATGACTTTGAAATAGATCTATGCGGGGGGGGGGAGGTAGTTACAGTGAGGTGTGGAGTCAAGAGAAGGTCAATTTTATAAGCTAAAATACATTCGAGCATATTAATAGGCTGAAAGACTTACAAAGAGTCAGAGATTAATGATTCAGGAGAAAGAACAGATAAAACTAAGAATTCACAGCATCGTTATTCATAATACCCCAAAAGTGGAAACAACTCAAGAGGTGAATGGGTTGATTTAGTAAGGCATAGCTACACAATGGAACTTAACTTGAGAATAAAAGGATTCAAAGAAAGAGTATTGATACAGGCTGCAACACAGGTGAACCTTGGGAGCACTGTGTGGAATGAAAGAAGCTGGTCACAAAGGCCACATATATTGTGATTCCAATTATATGAAATATTTAGGATAAGTAAATAAGGGCAGAGACACAAAGTAGCCTGGAAGTTGGTGGGGGTGCTAAAAGGAAAGCAGAGTGACTGCTCTTTTAGGGGCAATAAAAAATGGTCTAAAATTGATTATAGTAATGATTGCACAACTCTGTGAACATCTGAAAACCCCTGAATTGCACAATTTAAATGGGTGGATTTTATTGCAGATGATTTATACCTCAATAAAGCTCTTCAGTAAGGTAAAATTTTTAAAATGACAGTAAGTAAATTTAAGGTAATGGGCGATGAAATACAGACAAAAACAGATTAATAACAACAGACCCTCTATTGTCACAAGAGGGGATAGGAGAAAATGAAAATAATATATAGGTAAGTCTTTTTTATTTACTTTTTTATTTGTTCTTTTTAGATATACATAAGAGTAGAGTGTATTGTTGACCTACTATACATACATGGAATATAACTTATTCTAATAAGGATCCCATTCTTGTGGTTGTATGTGATGTGGAATTTCACTGATAGTGTATTCATATATGAGCATAGGAAAGTTAGGTCCAATTCATTCCTGTCTTTCCAAATCCCATCCCACCTTCCCTTTATTCTCCTTTGTATAATCCAGTGAATTTTTATTCTTCTCCCCTCCCTTTTTGTGGGTTAGCACCCACATATCAGAAAGAACATTCGGCTTTTGGTTTGGGGGGCATTGGCTTACTTCACTTAGCATGATATTCTCCGACTCCATCCATTTACCTACAAATGCCATAATTTTATTCTCTTTTAATTCTGAGTAATAGTCCATTGTGTATATATACCACATTTCTTTATCCATTCATCTGTTGAAGGGCACCTAGGTTGGTTCCAAAGCTTAGCTATTGTGATGTGGCTGCATCACTGTAGTATGCTGGTTTTTAAGTCCTTTGGGTATAGACCAAGAAGAGGGATAGCTGGGTCAAATGGTGGTTCCATTCCAAGTTTTCTAAGGAATCTCCATACTGCTTTCCATAGTGGCTGCACCAATTTGCAGTCCCACCAGCAATGGATTTTCCCCCACATACTCACCAACATTTATCATCGTTTGTATTCTTGATGATTGCCATTCTGACTGAAGTGAGATGGAATCTCAGTGGAGTTTTAATTTGCTTTTTTTTTAAGTGCTAGGGATGTTGAACATTTTTTCATACATTTGTTGACCATTTGTATTTTTTCTTCTGTGAAGTGCCTGTTCAGTTCCGTTGCCCATTTATTGAAGGGTTATCTGTATTTGAGGGGTTTTTTTGGTTTAGGAGGGTTTTGGGGGGTGTGGTTTTCTGTTTGTTTTTGGTTTTGGTGTTAAGGTTTTGGGGTTCTTTGTATATCCTGGAGCTTAATGCTCTATCTGAAGTGCAGGTGGCAAAGATTTTTTCCCATTCTGTAGGCTCTCTATTCACGTTCTTAATTGTTTCCTTTGCTGTGAAGAAGCACTTTAGTTTGATACCATCCCATTTACAGACTCTTGATTTTACTTCTTGTACTTTAGGAGTCTTGTTGAGGAAGTCAGTTCCTAAGCTGACACGATAGAGAGTTGGGCCTACTTTTCTTCTAGTAGGCCCAGGGTCTCTGGTCTAATACCTAGATCCTTGATTCACTTTGAGTTGAGTTTTGTGCAGAATGAGAGATAGGGATTCAATTTCATTCTACTACATATGAATTTCAATTTTTCCCAGCACCATTTGTTGAAGAGGCTATCTTTTCTCCAATGTATGTTTTTGGCACCTTTGTCTAGTATGAGATAACTGTATTTATGTGGATCTGTCTCTGTGTCTTCTATTCTGTCCCATTGATCTTCATGTCTGGTTTTGTGCCAATACCACACTGTTTTTGTTATAATTCTGTAGTGTTGTTTAAAGTCTGGCATTGTGATGCCTCCTGTATCACTTTTCTTGCTAAGGATTGCTTTGGCTATTCTGGGCCTTTTATTTTTCCAAATGAATTTCATGACTGCTTTTTCTATTTCTATGAAAAGCATCATTGAAATTTTAATAGGAATTGCATTAAATCCATATAGCACTTTTGGTAGTATGGACATTTTGACAATATTAACTCTGTCTGTCCTAAAACATGGGAGATCTTTCCACCGTCTAAGGTCTTCTTCAGTTTTGTTCTTTAGTGTTCTTCAGTTTTCATTGTAGAGGTCTTTCACCGCTTTTATTAGATTGATTCCCAAGTATTTTAATTTTTCTGAGGCTGTTGTGAATGGGATAGTTTTCCTCATGTCTATTTCAGTTGATTCATCAGTAATATTTAGGAATGTATTTGATTTATGGGTGTTAATTTTTATTCTGCGACATTGCTGAATTCATTTATGAGTTCTAGAAGCATTCTGGTGAAGTATTTTGGGTCTTCTAAATATAATATCATGTCATCAGCAAATAGGGATATTTTGTATCTTATTTGTATCCCTTTAATGTCTTTCTTTTATCTAATCACTCTGGCTAGGGTTTCAAGGACTATGTTGAATAGAAGTGCTGATAGAGGGCATCCCTGTCTTCTTCCAGTTTTCAAAGGGAATGCTTCAATTTTTCTCCTTTTAGAATGAATTTGGCATTGGGTTTAGCACAAATAGCTTTTACAATGTTGAGGTAAGTTCCTATGCCGCAGTCTGGCTGGGCACAATTCAGGAGCCACTTGTCAAAAGAAACGAACTTTATTTTTAGAACCACACAGGCCAAACAAAACAGCTCCTCAGGAAAAACCCTCAGAGCCCAACTGCCACCACCGGCTTCCCACAAGCCTCTCACACAAACACAAGCCTCACCACCTCCCACAATCTTCCTGCTCTTGAGGCCGATTGGCTGGGTCGCATGGGCGGAGCCAAAGAAGTCCCCCAATGAGCATCACCACAGAGGAGCCAATCAGCTAGATGTTGCTGGGGCCGCTGTGAGCCAATCATCAGCTGGCAGTCTAAAAAGGTGGGGAGGGCTGGGGATGTGGCTCAGGCAGTAGCGCGCTCGCCTGGCATGCGTGCGGCCCGGGTTCGATCCCCAGCACCACATACCAACAAGGATGTTGTGTCCGCCGAGAACTAGAAAATTAAAAAAAATTAAAAAAAAAAATTAAAAAGGCGGGGAAACAGCCCAATGAGCATCACCGCAGAGGAGCCAATGAGCTAGATGTTGCTGGGGCCGCTGGAAGTTTGCTGGGGCCCCTTCGGCTGTGGCTCCCAACATTCCTACTATCCCTAGTTTTTCTAGTGTTTTAAGCATGAATGGTTGCTGAATTTTGTCAAAGGTTTTTTCTACATCTATTAAAATAACCATGTGATTCTTGTCTTTAAGTCTATTTTGATATGATGAATTACTTTATTGATTTCCATATGTTGAACCAACCTTGCATCCCTGAAATGAACCCCACTTGATCATGGTGCACTATCTTTTTAATATATTTTTGAATGCAATTTGCCAGTATTTTATTAAGAATTTTTGCATCTGTTCATCAGGAATATTGGTCTGAAGTTTTCCTTCCTTGATGTGTCTTTTTCTGGTTTTGGTATCAGTGATACTAGCTTTATAGAATGAGTTTGAAAGGGTTCTCTCCTTTTCTATTTCATGGAATAATTTAAGATGTATTGGTATAAGTTCTTCTTTGAAGTCTGATAAAACTCAGCTAAGAATCCATCTGGTCCTGGGCTGTTCTTTGTTGGTTGGCTTTTGATGTTATCTTCAATTTCACTGCTTGAAATTGATCTATTTAAATTTTTTATGTCCTCCTGATTCAATTTGTGTAGGTCATGTGTCTCTAGAAATTTGTCGATGTCTTCATGATTTTCTGTTTCATTTGGAGTATAGATTATCGTCTGTATTTCAATAGTGTCTATCATGGTATTTCCTTTTTCATCATGAATTTTAGTAATTTGAGTTCTCTTTCTCTTTCTTTACTAGCTTGGCTAAGTGTTTATCAATTTTGTTTATTCTTTCAGGAACCAACTTTTTGTTCCATTGATTTTTTTTTGAATTTTTTGTTTTAATTTCATTAATTTCAGCTGATTTTTAATTATTTCCTGTCTCTACTGCTTTTGGGGTTGATTTGATCTTCTTTTTCTATGAATTTAAGATGTAAAGTTAGTTATTTATTTGGTGACTTTCTATTCTTTTAATGAATGAGCTCTGTGCAATGAACTTAGAACCATCTCCCTAGTGTCCCAGAGACTTTGATATGTTGTGTCACTATTCTCATTTATATTTCAGTCAATAGCATATTATTTAGTCTCCAAATGGTAGAGTAGCTTCTATTTTTTATTTTTTAATTGCTTTCTAATTTCATTCCATTATAATCTTATAAAATAAAAGGTATTATCTCTATTTTTTCTGTATTTGCTAAGAGATGGTCTATTTTAGCCTAAGATATGGTCTATTTTAGAGAAGGATCCATGTGCTACTTAGAAGTAAGTACATTCAGTCATTGGAGGGAGACAGATAATAACAACAACCAAAGCAAACTATTTACAACATTAAAACAAACAATTCTTGCTATGAAATCTACAATGTTGATTGTCACAATAATGAGAAATGATATGATCAGTTATTGCCCACAGTAAAAACAGTAAGTTTATAAAAGGGTTTACAATTTCAGCAGTGAATAGGGTTAGAAGAGATGTGATGTAGGATGTAATAATTATGAGGGAAGAGGACAGAAAAGAGAAGTAAAAAAATTAAAGGAAAAGTGAGATATCAGTAGAAATTGGCTGTTAGCAGAAGGAAAGAGAGAAAGAGTTGAAGAAAACATATAAGTGAGAATGTTTAAGATAAAAAATTATAAAAAGAAATAAAATAGTACAAGAACAAAATTGTTATATACTAATCAAGCATCTTAATCCTCAAAATACTTATCCATAAAAAATAACTGTCTTTTAAAAAAGTGCTAGGTGTGAGAAACAATAAACAGATGTGAATCTGTATAAATATCCAGTTAAAGATAGAGTTCATTAAGAGGAAAGAAGAGATGGGGGCAGAAAAGGGTTTTTAGATTCAAGAGATGAACAAGGCAAATGCAGAAGCTATGTAGTTGTGTTTATAAGGGGGAGAATAAAAAGAAGAATAGAAGTAAAAGAATTAACAGAAGAGTGAAAAAAAGTTTGGCTGTTAGTAAAAAAAAAAAGAGAGAGAGAGAGAAACAGAAACAGAGGGAAATGGAGTTGTGAAACAAACAATAGAAAAATCAATCCAAAACAAAAACCCTAACCCTCAAAAAATAGAGCACAGAACAATTACTACCCTCAAAGAAATGCTAAAAGTGAAAAAGCAGAAACAGTGGCTGGGGCTGGGGCTCAGTGGTAGAGCGCTCACCTAACATGGGTTCGCTCCTCCACACCACATAAAAATAAATAAACAAAACAAAGGTATTGTGTCCATCTACAACTAAAAAATTTAAAGAAAAAGCAGAAACAAATATGTATGTATACAAATGTATAAACATCCATTATGAACCAATCAGTACACATTCAAAAACAAAACAAAAACAAAATAACAGAATAGTCAATGAGAGTATTTGCCAGCTGTCTGTGCTAAACTGCCTTTCCATTTCTCATCCTCCCTTCTCAGCAGAATGCTGTGAGGACCTATGGAAGATACTTTTAGCTTCACTTCTAGGATATTGTTACTGCTGGGTTCTGTGAGATGAGTTCCTGCAAGTGAAGCTCGCAGGGCAGAGCTTAGGTCTGGTATTGCCCCAGGTGTTTTACTGCATGGGTATTAATAAATCAATATCCCACTACTCTCCCCAGGCCACCACTCATGGGACGGGGGGAGTGGGGTCTTCCCAAGTTCTGGTCTTTGGAGATACTGTTCTTTTGGGCCTCTCCAGGACTGGTTTCCAAGCACTGAGCTCAGTCACTCGGACACATTCAAATTCTCCCTTCGGCTGGTTCTGCCCGCTGCCAGATTCAAGGGAGCCGGATGGAGGGCAGGTTTTCTCTGGCCTTTCTGATCTGTATTGCCGCCAGCCAGAATGGTTTCCGTGCCAGAAATTCTGCATGCCAGAAATTCTCCTGATTTTCTAGGCTTAGTTTAGATCTTGCAGTTGGCATCTGCTTGATTCATGTATAGGACTCAGCCTCAAACTCATGAACCTAAGTTCCCAGTCTGAATTAGAACCACTGTCACAAGGTTGTACCAAAATATCTCTCGCTTGGGCTCCCTGTGCACAGGTGGCAGACCTAACTTTGGTGTACCAGTTTAATGAGCCGAATAGCCTCTGGGTCGGCCCACAGCAGGCTGCCCCTTCCATCCTAGGACTCCCCACACCAAGACTTTTCCAGCACTTTAGGATCATTTTCAAACTTGTGTATCAATTTTACTCACTTCCACCAAGAGCCTTAGCCTTATCTGATGTACCCAAAATGTCCTAGTCTTCGAGGCTCTCTGTCCAATATTGAGTATCAGTAGAGTGCTTTTTTTTTTTTTCACTTACCTCACAGAGAAGTAGTTTTCTTACTGTTTGAGTACTAAGTCACGGAGTTGTGAGAAAAGCCACTTCCTGCTAATCTGCCATCTTCTCTCCCCACTCCCATTTTTTTTAGTTGTAGATGGCCATGATACCTTTATTTTTTTATTTATTTTTATGTGGAGATGAAAATCGAACCTAGTGTCTTGCACGTGCTAGGCAAGTGCTCTACCACTGAGCCACAACCCTACCCACTATAGATAAATCTAACAGCTCCTATCATGATGAGGGAGATATAGAAGGGCTTAGGCAATAAAGGCTAGATAGTGAGGAAGTCAGGGGCAGGGCCAGAACAAAGGAGCATGGAGAGGGTCTTCTGATGAGGTCAACCTCCTGCTTGACAAAAGTGCTCATGGACACAAGTCGAGTACCCAATCAGACAGACACTTCTGTACTCATGCTCCTAAGCGGGGGATCCAATAGAAAAACTAAGATATGTGGACAGAGGGGGCACTAATCAATAATAGTGATAAGAGTATGGATGGGGAGGAGATAAGGAAAGGAGGAGATTCCAGAGACCATAAAAAGAACAGACCAAAACTCCCCCACCAAATTCCCAGCTCTGGGACCTCTTTTCTTTGGAGAAGTTTCTCTCTGTATCTCTGTCACCTTTGCAATAAACCTACTTCTTGCTTGCTATCTCTGTGTCCTGTTCTTCAAATTTCTTTTTTAAACAGAGACAATGAGCCCAGCACCCCTAGATGGGAATAAATAAAGGATGAGGCAAATTCATCTATTGAGAGTAAAGGTGGAAGAGGAGTTTTAAGAGATTTGAACACAGGCAATCTGATATGAAACATTCATCTCAATACTAACTTAACACATTTCAAATATTCTTATCTCAACTCCAAAGGCAGCATCTGTTTTGTTTTGTTTCATTTTGTTTTTGGAGTTGGTTTTTGGTTTGATTTGGTTTTGGTGTGTGTTTGTTGGGTTTGGAGGGTATCTTTTGTTGCTGTTTTGTTTTGCAGTACTGAGGATTGAACCTGGGTAACTCTACCACTGAGTTATATCCCCAGTCCTTTTAATTTTGAGACAAGGTCTTTCTAAGTCACTGAGGCTGACCTCCAACTTGTGAACCTCCTGCCTCAGCTTCCTGGAGTTGCTATGATTACAGACATGCAACACCACACCTGGCTTACATTATTATTAATGGGCTTACTAGTCAAGGTCCAATCACCCAGAGACCACTCTTATGGCTTCAAACATAAGAAATATAATGTAGCCAAACATAGTGATGCACACCCGTAATTGCAGGTACTTGGAAACCTAAAAATAGTGAGAATCACAAGTCAGAGGCCACCTTGGGTAACTTAATATGACTCTGTAGCAAAATAAAATGAAAAAGGGTGAAGGTGTAGTCCAGTAGTAGAGCGCTCGCGTAGCATGCATGGGGTGCTGGGTTCGATCCTCAGCACCACATAAATGTAAAATAAAGATACTGTGTCCACCTAAAACTAAAAAGTAAATAAATTTTTAAAAAGTTGGGTAAGAGGCTTGAAAAATACAGATAAACGACTACCTATGAGAAATTATTAGAGACATTCCCATTAATTTCAGGAAGAAAAGGACTTTAGTGTCCATCTCACTATTTGATATTGTTGACCTTAAGCAAGAGAAAAACAAAATTGAAAAGAAGTAAAATTATCATTGTTTCCACATATCATTTTGTACCTGGGAAACCCAAAAAATGAAGAACAGTCCCTCTTTTATAATAATAAAAAGGTAAAATAACTAAGAATACACTTTCAGACTGTTAGATAGCTGCATGAACCTATCTTTACAATGCTTCTTTGGGGCCATATCAGTGGCACACACCTGTAATCCTAAGCTACTCAGAAGACTAAGGCAGGAGGATTGCCAGGACAATTTGGTGACACTCTATTTCAAAATTAAAAATAAAAAAGTCTGGGGATGTAGCTTAATACCCAGTTCAATCCCCAGCACCAAAAAAAAAAAAAAAAAAAAAAAAAAAAAAAACACCTTCCTTTGGTCACTATGCAGTTGGTGTGCAGCCTTCAATACACTAATGGAGAGCTGCTCCGGAGATGCTGAGGAAGCTTCATCCAAAAAAGAACCATTGGGGCTGGGGTTGTGGCTCAGCGGTAGAGCACTCACCTAGCATGCGCGAGGCCCTGGGTTCGAACCTCAACACCATATCAAAATAAATAAACAAAATAAATGTGTACAACTAAAATAAAAAAATATTTTTAAAAACCTATTAGAGAGAGAAAGAGAGAGAGAGAGAGAGAGAGAGGGAGGGAGAGAGAGAGAACCATTAATAACCTGGGACCTGGGGACTTTGTACTGAGACACCTGTGACCCAAACACCTTTTGTCTGCCACTTCCCTTCTTCCACAGCAATCTCTGGCCTGGTCCTGAAGCCATGAGGGGTTACTGTCCGAGGCTGTGATCCAGGTCCCCAGGGAGCTGTGAGTACACCCAGGGGCACCTGCTTCCTGCTGTTACCCCACTCTTTGTAGATCACACAAATGTGAGAGCATGGGGACACTTTGGAAATTGTATAAGGCCCTCCAGCCTTTCCTTATACTCCCTATTTTATACAAATTCTCTTTATAAGAAATTGAAACACAGAAAGTAAAAACACTTGCCCAAGGGGACACAGGCCAAAGTGGCAGAACTAAGACTTTTCTGAACCCAGGTCTCCGAATCTGCTTTTCCCTCCCCTTCTTTTCTCCTAATTCTGGAGCCTGGAGGCCTTGGATAATAATAAACACCAGTAAACTCAGTAAGTGCCTTTCTTTTGCCCAGTAACCACCCTCCTTCTTATGACCAATCAGACCTAATCCTGAACATTCTGTTTGGCCTCCATCTGGGGCAAAGGCCTGTTACAGTTTATCAAACCCTGAGGGTGTGCTCCGGAAACCCAACCAGAATTTCAGCTTGCACAACCAATTAAAGCAGACCTGGGATCAGAATGAGACTAAGACATCCCCCCATGACTCAGCTCTTCCCTGACATTTGGCTCCCATGAAGCAGTAATCTGAGACATAAACCCTGGTCCCCCTTAACATCTCTCTAAGGTGAGTCAGCACATGCCACCCTCCTCAGCTGGGCAGCGCTCCCCAGAACACAGGCACCACCTGTCCCTTCGCCCCACATAAAGCTTTTGGAGAGCCCATAGGACTGTGAGAACTTTGCCTTCTGGAGGAATTCCACACACCCTCTCCACCCTGTAAGGAAGATTGCCAATCCAGACCCAAGGAGCAAAGTCCTAAAACAGGAGAAGAGAAGACTGGTTTCTGCAGAGGCTGGGCAGAGAAAGAAAGCCAGAGCCCCAACAGAAGCACCACCAGAAGCTGGTGTTATGGATGTCCTGGTCCGACTCCTGCAGCTGCTCATGCTGCTCCTGACGCTGCCCCTGCACCTGATGGCTCTGCTGGGCTTCTGGCAGCCCCTGTGCAAAAGCTACTTCCCCTACCTGATGGCAGTGCTGGCTGCCAAAACCAACCGCATGATGGAGAACAAGAAACGGGAGCTCTTCAGTGAGATAAAGAAGCTGATGGGAACCTCAGGGAAGGTGGCCCTGCTGGAGCTGGGCTGTGGCACTGGTGCCAACTTCCAGTTCTATCCTGCTGGCTGCAGGATCACCTGCCTGGACCCAAATCCCCACTTTGAGAAGTTCCTGAAAAAGAGCATGGCTGAGAACAGGCACCTCCAATATGAGCGGTTTGTGGTGGCCCCTGGAGAGGACATGAAACAAGTGGCTGATGGCTCCATGGACGTGGTGGTCTGCACTCTGGTGCTCTGCTCTGTGCAGAGCCCAAAGAGGGTCCTGCAGGAAGTCCACAGAGTACTGAGGCCGGTGAGTAGAGTGGGAAGGACTGGGGCCTGGGGCAGACAAATAGCATTGGCCACCCCAGAGTTCGGGGGCCCCAGGAGGGGGAACTGAGGTCCTAGTACATTAGACACCCCACCACTGCCACCTGCTGCTGAATAAGAGTGACCATGGTGGACCCAAGAGGATGCTGTTGGGGCAGACAGGAGAGTCACCTAACAGGAAGTGGAGGGAGGTGGAGAAGTCACCTAAGGAAGTGAAGTTTAAATTGAGATCAGAGGAATTAAACAGGACATGGAGGGTGGGGAAATAAGTGTGCCAGTAGAGATATTAGGGGGAGTAGAATCCACACATTTTTTAAATCCATAATATTTCAAGCGGGGCATAGAGAGAGGGGAGCTTAGGATAGTTTCCAAGTTTCTGGCGTGAGCAACTGAAGGGATAATGGGTGCTAGACCATTTGCTGGAATGGAGGAACACTGTTTGGGACTTGTTAGGTCCCAGGAGCTGCTGAGACAGCCAAGCAAGAAGCCATGTGGGCTGTTAGAGGGCTAGAACTGGAGGCAGGAAAAGATGCAGCGTGGAGATAGAGAGTTGGACATCGCCAGCTTGTAGCTGCTAATTAAGAGCTCAGGGGTGAGGGAATCACTAGGGGAGGGAGTGGGAAGAGAAGAGCTGGAGAAACCCCCTGTGGTTATCGGGCAGTGTCTGGGGCTTCCCTGAGATATTGGAGGAGATGTCAGGAACAGCTATGGCACGCACCTGAGTCTTGATAGAGAGGCCTGGTGCATCTGTATATAGTGAGCCATCTGCCCTTGTTTCTTACTCGCCCTCTGTCTGCCCTCTGGACCTTCTTTAAAGATCTCTCAGCAGTCATTTCCCCCTCAGTTACAAGAGGTTCTTCACAGGCCCCTTGAGGGAGGGTAGGAGCAGGGGGTGCAGAAAATGTCAGAGCAGCAGTTTGCTCCATAAACTCTCAGACCAGCTGCTCCCACTTCACTAAGAGATTTGGCCAGGCTTGATCAGAGGGAAGGAGGAAGGAGCAGGATGGAGCAGCTAGTGACACTGACCCTCTCCTCCCTCCCAGGGAGGAGTGCTGTTCTTCTGGGAGCACGTGGCTTATCCGCGAGGAAGCCAGGCCTTCATGTGGCAGCAAGTTTTTGAGCCCACCTGGAAGCACATTGGGGATGGCTGCTACCTTACCAGAGAGACCTGGAAGGACCTGGAGAATGCCCAGTTCTCTGAGATCCAAATGGAACGACAGCCCCCTCCCATCAAATGGTTACCTGTTGGGCCCCACATCATGGGGAAGGCTGTGAAATAAACTTCCATGGAGGGTCATTTGCTCCCTTCCCTGTCCCCAGTCAGAAAAAGCCACCCACTGCCAAATCTGTCTTCTACTAAGAGGGATCTAATCAAGAATGAGAGAAGCTTCCCCTACCACCATCATCCCTAGTTCCTCCCTCCCTCTGCCAGAGGGGAATCTCTAGCTCTAAAAAAAAAAAAAAAAAAAAAACCTATTCCTACCCTGACTAGAGGGAGGAAAACATTATGCTCTGTCATTCCCAGACTTCACCCACCCCCTTCCTAGGACAGCTCCCATCCCTTCCCTTGTCCCCATGGGAAAGGTCCCCCTGCCCTCCTTAGGTTACTCCTATGTGCCCCTGGGACTAGTCACAGAAGCCATGGTACTGCAACCCTGCCTGGCCACCCGAGTGTCCCTCCCCCCTACCACCTTTATCCTGAGCTGTGGGGGTACCAAAGAGAAGGGGAGACCCTGGGGAGGAAGGAACAGCACTTAGCAAAGAAGCCAGAGGTTTTGTCTTCAATGTTTTTTAATAAATAGACAAAATCCACTAGACTGATGCAGCAAACTAAGGTCAGAGGAGAAGGGAAACTGAGGAGGGAGAAGCCCCTGAGTCAGCAACACAATCTCCTCCCTGACTGTCCTGCTAAGGCACTTTGGGGGAGACAGGTTACACAGGGGGAGTGGCAGAAGGAGGGATTCTGATCCCCACCATATAGCAGGACATCCCTGCCCTTCTTGCCCTGCCCCACAGCCCCATCCCTGGTTGATACCCTCTTGTCTCCCAGCATTCCAAGGGGAAGATCGGGCTGGTTCTCATGGGTGGGTGAGGTCTGTGCTCCTGAGAAAGCAGATCCTGCCAAATCTTGAGGCAGTGTCAGCAACCAATTCTACTCTCTTCATCCAGAGGAGCCACTCAGGAAGAGATGGAAGGGACCCTTGGGCCAGGCTGAGACCAAGGAAGCTAGGCAGTGCCTGGCACAGGGTGCACCTCAGGGCCCAGCTCAGGGTGCCCATCCGCAGCCAGGATGGGGTGTGCGTCAGGACTTTCCCGTCGGGGACTGCCCCAGTTGTTCCTCAAGATGGTCCCTGTCTTCTCTTCCTTGAACTGTTGCCGGTCTTCACGGGGGATCTTCACTGCATGGTACTGGGGCACTGTGGCCTCGGGGTGCTTTGCCCGCTTGAAGAATCCCATCTATAAGGATGCCAAGCCAGACTATGAGGAGCTGCAGGGCTGAGGTCCTGGGGACACACACCCACAGCACAGAGCCTTGCCCCCACCACCCCTGGGAGAGAAACAACCAGCTGAAGCAGAACAGAGACAGGCCAACCAGCACCCAGCACCATGGGCAGCACCCAGGGTGCCACCAGTGCCAGGGCCCCAGGTTCTCATTCACAGCAAGAGGAAGATCAAGAGGGGGCCCGAGGAGCAGGAAAGGAAATCTCCTTGAGCCTCTGAAAGGGAGGCTTGGAGGTGGAACATCAGGACCTCTAACTCCCAAGATTTCTATCCACCCAAGCTTCTTAAGAGGCCAACAGCATCCCCCATAACACTAACAAGATCTGAGGAGGAAATGGCTTCCTCAACCCCTGCATACCTGGCCCCTTTGCGCCTTACACACCCCCTGTGTGCGTGTACACTGGGTAGCACCTCCCTTAGGCAGGGACCTCTCCTCCATGAATCCAGTACTCCATCCCCTCCTTACATCATGACCATGCTGGTCCTGCATACCAAGATGGCCATGTGGCCTTCCATACTCATACTCAGAACTGCCCAAGACTCCCACAAGCTCAGGCTGCACAGCATCTCTTTGCACATCCATCTCTGCACACTCATGCCTACAGAAGAGACATGCATGGAGCCTCCCCACACTCCTACATGCTCAGCCATGAGCCCACCCAGCTCTTAGTGCATGCCCCCAGCTGTATACACACAACCTTATAACCTCAGCCTCCTTATGATTTCTCGCCTCCGTCACTAGGATTCACATCACCCTCATGCAAACACATTCCTTATTCCTGATCCCTGAAGGCTAGAGCTCTATTCATTCTCACATACATACATACATACATACACACACGCACACACACACACACACACACACACACACACATAGTTGCAGACACACTCATGCACACATACAAGTTACCCCACAGTCCCTGGACCCCCAACTTCCATGGCCGACGGCTGTACAGCCAGATGGGCTCTGTGATAGTTGGTGGGGAAAGATGAGCTCTGACTGCTCCGATGGAAGAAGCCACACTGGGAAGTTGAGGGAGGAGGGGAGCAAAAGAGGCAGAGGATGGAAAGACTGAAGACGAGGGGGCCTTATCTCTGCTGTTTCTGGGGTGCAGGGGGCAGGCATCCTGGGGCCAGTTTCATGAAGACATCAATCTCCCTTAAGACTGGGCAGGTTCCCCACTGCCACTCCAGAGCCTGGTCCACTTGCCAAAAGGTGTGCTCACTCTGTGATCAATCCCAGGGGACAGGTGGGAAGTAGGGCAGTGCCCTGCAGAGCCCAAGGACATGCACGGTTCTGCAACCATCCCCAGATGTGGCGTGTGGCTCAGAAACGATGAGCCCTGGTGATGCATGTGACTGCCTGTACTGATATGTGGGTGGTGTGCTTTTACGATGCACTCCAGATGTCAATGGGATTCTGTTACAGCTGGGTGTGTTCAAGAATGGTTCCATGTGAACCTGTTATGTGGAAGCTCAAAGTCCAGCCTTGCAGGCAGCTTCCTGGAACTAGTTCTCCACACTTGGTGGCCTTTTGGGCCACAGCTTTCTTTCCAGCCTTCACTGCCACACTCATTAAACCAGACCATACTTCCCCAGCTCCATGTCTTTGCCTACCAGGGGCCTTCTGGAAGGCTCAGGCCCCACCCACCCCATCTCCCCATATCCAGATTCTATCAACTCACCTTCCTTTAAGACCCAGCTCCGCAGCCCTCTGCTCTTGAGTCTCCCTTCCTCTGAACTCCCCCTTTCTCAACTCAACCCCTTCTGCCTTGTCTTTGACTGTGAGGCTCAATAACCCCACTATGCTACAAAATTCCTGAGAACAAGATCTGCATCAGACTTATCTTTGAAACACTCAGGGCTGGATAGAGTCCCTGGTGCATGCAGGGTCAGCGCTTAATGTAGATTTGCTGAATATATGGGTGTGAAGGTGAGTGAGAGTGCCACAGTTCTAATGTCTGCCTGCCCAACCAGGAAGTCTAGCCTCCAGCAGGTGCTCCCCTCCCCAAGCCTCACCTTCCACAGGAGCAGCACCAGCAGCGCTAGCACCAGCAGTCCGGCCAGCACAGCCAGGAGGATGACCCACCAGGGGACTCCTTCTGCCACCACAGCCATGGGGTCTAAGTATACCATCACTGGAATCTGAGGAATAAGGGGTTAATGGAGTGAGAGCTGGAGGGAGAAGGAAAGAAGAGAGTCTCCCCACCCAGCCAGCCCAGCCCTGCAGCTCACCACAGTGGAGGCATCTTTGAGCAGCAAGTTCTTGATGGAGGACTTCACTGTGATGTTGGCTCGGACAATCACTTCCAGGGACTTCACAGCTGAGTACTCCTAAGGGAGTGGAGAAGGAGACCCTCCTCCTAAATGCCCCACGTTCCCCTCACTTTCCCCCAGCTCCTGAAATTATAAATGGAATGGTGCCCAATGCCAAGGTTGATTCTGTCTGTCTTGGTTCAGGAATATGCTGCATTTAGACAAGAACAAGGTAGCGATGAATCCCAGTGGGGCCTCTGCAGAAGAAGAAACCCAGCCTGAAGCCCAGCAGAGCCCTCACCTCCAGAAAGGTGCTATTCCACAGGCGGCCCCAGACGTGCAGCACAGCTGCACGGTCAAAGCTATAGAGTGGACAGCTGAACACCACACAGTTGGCAGTACCCCGGGCGCAGTCCTGAGGACAAGAACAGGCAGGGTTCAGAGCTGCTCAGCCCCACCCCATTAAGCCTACCATCTCTCTTATTTTCTTTTCAGGACCCCTAACTTCTCTCCTCCAGGAAGTCTTCCCAAACTAACCCTATTGTCCAAAATAGCTGCCTACCCCAAATCTGAGCTATTTGGCTTTGAAATGCATGAGGGGCACAGAGGGGATCTCTTAACAGGAAAAGGCAAAGTAGCTTCTCCAACTGATTCTTATTGCTACCTTATGATGGTTTCATTTTTGAGCACCTACTATCTGCCAGCAATTACCCCACTTAAGTATCCTGCACAGTGCATATTATTAACTTTTTTTTTTTTTTTTTTGCAGTACTGGGAATTGAACCCAGAGGTGTTCTACCACTGAGCTACATCTCTAGTCTTTTGTATTTTTTATGTTGAGACACGGTTTCACTAAGTTGCTCAGGGTGGCCTCCCTCCTGCTTCAGCCTTCTGAATTGCTAGGATTGCAGGCATGTACCACCAACCCCAGAATTACTAACATTTTTCAAAGGAGGAAATTGAGGACCAGGGATGCCAGGTGACCATCTAGCAAAACTATTAAGTTGTGGAGCAGGTATTGCAAGTCAGGTCCACGTTATACAAAACCACAGGCCTGCACTAAGCTCAAACTCACTGAAGGAGGAGAAGGTGACACAGGATCTGCCGGAAGGACAGGAACTCAGTCTGTTCCTTCCAAGACTGACCTAATCCATTTGACCAAGTTGCCACTAATAACCTATTTGTATAAAAGTTATGTTATATTCATCATGCCACAGTCCATTTACAGAAGAATGGCTTTGACAGTGCTTGAAGTTACTTTGAGTCGTCCTTTAGTTTGCAACTTTTGAGCAATTCAAGAGCCCTTAGTCAATTTGTTTTAAAAGCAAGACTATCTGCCTTAACTTTGTGTATGTTATTTTCATATGTTATGTTAAATGAAACAAGCCAGGCATGGAAAGACAAATACCACCTGATCTCACCCATATGTGGAATCTAAAAGAGGTGAACTCAGAAGTAGAGAGTTAGCATGCTTACCAGGGGCTGGATGGGCGGGAGTGAATAGGAAATGTTGGTCAAAGGATACAGTTTCAGTTAGGCAGGAATAATAAATTCAAGAGCTCTATTACTACTGTACATTGTGATGACCATAGCTAATAACAATATATTGCATTCTTGAAAATCATCAAGAGCTGGGTGCAGTGGCACATGCCTGTAATCCCAGGGCTCAGGAGGCTGAGACTGGAAAATCATAAAAGAATTCAAAGCCAGCCCCAGCAACAGTGAGGTGCTAAGCAAACTCAATGAGACCCTGACTCTAAATAAAATATAAAGTAGGGCTGGGGATGTGGTTCAGTAGTTCAGTAGTCAAGTGCCCCTGAGTTCAATCCCCGGTACTGCACCCCCTCTAAAAAAAAAACAATTAGATTAAAAAAAAAAAAGAACAAGGTTGTAACTCAGTGTTAGAGCACCTGCCTAGGATACATAAGGCCCTGGATTCAATCCCTAGCACTACAAAAAAAAAAAAAAAACAGATCTCAGAGACCTATTCTATCCTGTATAGATATTTTATATAAATCTAAGGCAAATGGATTGCTAGCTAACTGACTGGTCAAGGGTTCTGCTTGGAGTGAGCGCTTGGAATTGGGGAGTATGTGGGATCAGCAGTTGCCTCATAGGCAACCGCTCCCTCCAGCTGTGCTGCAAACTGTCTTGTCAACTTGTCCTTGCCCAGGTGTTTGACCACCACGTCTTGACAGGCCACTCTCCCTGAATGTCCACCACCTGAAGCTCTGGACCCCCACAGCATTCCTATCATGTTATGCCCCAATTGTGTTCACCCTTCCCTCACCAGGGTGACGTTTTTCTTCTTCTCAGCAGAGGACACTGGCCACCAGGACGTGGTAGGTGCCAGCTGCTCACGAGGCTCCTGCTGCTCCGGCTGCTCCAGCTCTCGTCGCCTCCTATCCCTACTGTCCACATCCTACATAGACAGAAAGGGAAGGACCAGTGACATTCCTCCAAATGCAGGGATCCTGAGGTCACATATCCTCCACACAACCCACACATGCTCCCCAGGCCCCTAACATCCCTGCCAAGTCCTACCCTGCCTACCCTGCCTAAACCTCACCAGGCGGAGGATGTTGGGCCTGGGGGAACAGAGCCCTTTCTGCCCAGGCCCCTGACCGCCCTCCAGCTCCACTCGCATGGGATACAACAGCCACTTCCCATTGGCAATCTCGTGGGGCCACATGATGTTGAGGAAGGCGGAGCCCAGGGTGTTGAGCGACTGGCCTTGGTTGGAGACCTGTAGGAACAGAAGGAAGGGCGCTCAGTTTCTGAGCAGACCCTAAACCCACAGAGACAAGGGGAAAAGGCTGAGGCGATGGCATCAAGAAGCACAGTTTCAGCAAAGACTTGGGAACAAGACCAGATGAGGCACCATTCTCTCCCCGGAGGCATCCTGAGCAGGCATGCGGGAGGCTCCAGCCAAGAGAGGACAGAATTCTAAAGACAGACATCAACTCTTCCCCAAGGTCCCATCCCTCAGACCAAAAGGAAATGAAATGGCCAGTCAAAAAGAACAGGAGATGGTTAGCTGAGGACCCAGCTCCAACATATGCCCACAGCCAAGGTCCAGGTGTAAGGCAGAGGCCCCAAAATCACTGGACCATGCAGCCCCTTATCCTCTGGGCCAAGAAGGGAGAAGGGCCATGAAGGGCCCATATACCAAGACACTTACCGTGACCTCATACTTGACCTTGCTGCCCACATCCCGCTCAGACCGCATAGCACTCTCACCCCTCACCACACCGGAGAAGAAGAGTTGCTGTGGTACAGCCACCCTGGTATGAAGGGGTCAAAACAGGGGCTGAGAAAGCCTGAGGTCTGGCTGAATGGAGAGCCAGAAGTGAAAGGGCAGGCAAGACAGAGCCCAAGCCAGGGTTTAGGAGTGGGGATACCCCCACCCTCCAGCAGAGCACCCCACTTGGGCAAGGCTTACCCTGCGATGGACAGAGGCAGCTCAATGAAGACACGGGCTCGAGCAGACACTGGATGCAGCTCCTGCTCACTGATCCTAGCATGTACATAGGGGCAGGGGTGGGCAGCAGGCATGGGCACCCCCGTGGGGTTAACAAGGACAGTCCAACTGCTATCATGCTGCCAACATCCTGCCCCACCAGGCTTACGTGGCCAACAGCAGCTCTACTTCCAGTTCTGTGGTCTCAATGGTGATCCCAGAGGTGCTGAGGATGAGGTAGAAGGTGACCTAGGCCAGAGTGGAATGAGAGAGTCATGGGGGTGGGGGGTGGCAGTAGGAGACTAAGGAGCAGCCACTCAGGCAGAACTAAGGGCAGATGTACCCACCTGGGCACCTCTCTTCATAGGGTTCCCCAGCTCACACTCGACATGGGAGGCATTCTCATTGGACAGGCAGAGCGGCTTTTCCTGGAATGGGGTAGGAAGGAAAGGTGAGATTGGGCTACTGGAGCCCTTCAAGACCCCACCCAACCCTGCCCAGGCCCCTCACCACAGGATCCAGGGCCCGGACTCCTGAATAGTGCAGTGAGGCAGGGAGGGTGACCAGGAGCTGGGCTTCATGAGCATCGTCCCCATCAGCCTGGGGCTGGGCGGGGTTGGAGGGCAGGTTGGTGACCATCAGCTCAAGGCCAATGACTGGCTGCCCACTCAGTGCAAACAGGGCCGTTGTTCCATCCACATCCCTGGAGGGTCAGATCTCACTCACTCTAAGGTCAGAACACCCTCCCTGCCCCTCCACTCCTGCCTCCCCCACACTCACCCAGTGCACACTGCCGCCTCAGCATCCCTGGACTCTCCCCCCACCCCAGGTCTCCTGGATCAAACACCAACCCAAGTCAGGTCTTTCTGTGCACCAATGAGAGCCAGGGGATTACCATCCTCATCCCAGTCCACTACTTCTTCCTTTGGGCAAATAACCTTAACCTTTCTAGGCCTCAGTTCTCCATCTGTAAAATGGGACTAATAACTCCTACCTCACATCTGTGAAGACTAAACAATGAGATGGAAACTGTATGTTATGGTGTTGTGAAGGGTTGTTACTTATGCCAGGCTCCTCTGGTGCCCCAGCCCCATCACTGACTCGATTCCCAGTCTTCTGGATGGTCATCTGCTCCTCTCTGGCCTTCTTTCTACAGGGTCAGACCCTCCCTCTGCCTGGTCTTCCTGAGGGTACTCACTCCTCCCTTTCCTTGAGCTCTTGCCATCCCTCCCCCTTCCATGTGCTCCCCACTCCTCTCACATGGGCAGAGGCTGAAACTCTGTGTCGCTGACCCGGGCACAGAAACGGGCATGCACCAGCTGCAGATTGCTCTGACAAATCTTGTCTTCACCACAGCCTTGCTTCAGAAAGTGGATCTGGAAAGCGATTTGAGGAGAGGGTCATTCCTAAGGGGCAAGGCATGGGTTAGATGTGTCACAAGGCATATAGTGGGTTGGAGTATTACAGGATTAAACAACCCAGATCTGCTGTTTACTGGCGGTGTGGTATTTGGATGGTCACTTAGCCACTCCGAGCTGTAATGTGATGGGTGTATTGCCATGCTGTGGTAAAGACGAGCAGATCATTCCATAGCTACACCACATTTCCCCAGCTATGACTGCAGGCACTGAATTCCACATTAAGAATGACAAGAGTGGTAAAGGGTACCACTCCCAGGCTGCCTGTAAGAACTGTGCCAGGAGATTCATATTTCTCCATGCTGGCTGAAAAGCAGAAAGGACCTTGGAGGCCACATTTGATGGTGTGACCACTTTTGATGACAGACCTCCATCAGCCTGGGACCCTAAAGGATTAGAGACTGGAGGAACACCATCCCCGGACTGGAACATGTGGTTTTTTGGGCCATTTAACATTTGGGGGGTCTACTTATTACAGCACCTAGAAACATGAAGAACTACCAGGGTGACATGTAGAAGAGATTTGCAAGCAATGAGTGGGTGTCACTGGTGAAGGACCAGGATCACTGCCCCTCCCAGCACCTCTTCCCAGGCTCACCTCTGCCCGCTGGGTGCTGGGCTGGTGGGCATTGAGGATGGGGGCCACTGGGGGCAGTCCCTGGCCAAGAGCCTGTCGCCGGAGCCGAGGGGTCTGGAGACTATAGGACAAGGTCACCACAATGGCCCGAAGTTTGTCTTTGACATTGTCCTGAGGAGGGGAAAGATCGTTGCTCACTGGAACACCCCTGCCCCTATCCACATGCTAAGATCAGTGAGCAGGAGCTTCATCCATTGTACACCTTGAATACATCATTTTTAATCCCCTAAATAACTCCCCAACCCTACCCAAGACCCCAGCCAGACACAAAACACATTCTGAAACTTAGAGAAGTTTAGAAAGATTAAGGACAAAGATGGAGAACTGAGCAAGGAAGAAGGAGGAGAGACTACATTAGGGAAGGAAGGCAACCCAGGATTTAGGACACTGAGGACTAGATGTGAAAATGGAACCTGCCATCCCCACCTCCAGAGACTACAGGAGATACAAGAAAGCAGTCATGAGGAGAAGGTGAAGCCATAAGGGAGGTTTCTTGGAGTGATTCAGATCTCAGAAAGAGGTGTGAGTGTGTCAGAAGCAGCTAAGAGGAATAAAGGAGAAGACATGCGGTGAGAAGGACCACCAGGCCGGGAATTGGTTTCCACCTGAAGCTGGAACATGGTGTCTCCACAGACTCGGTCATGCTGGTACTTCAGCCACACAGTGCCTGAGGCCTGGTGCTTAGGGTCATCTGGGCTACGGCTCAGGAAGGTCACACGCGGAACCTGGCCCCGGAGCCTCCTATCTGTGTCCCCATCTAATACATAATCCAGGGCTGTGGTGTGTGGGGAGAAGAGAGGGGCCATGAGTTGGGAACATCTCCCCCTGACTCTGTCCCCAAGGTTCCCTCCTCTCCATTCAGGAGTGACCCTCCCTGGAAACCCAATGAGATGACCAGAGGGAGAGGACCTCACTCACCCACAGTAGGGCTGTAGCTGCTGGGGACTGCAATATAGCTGAAACAGATCCTTAGGTCCACACTGTGGGGGCAAAGGGTGGCTTCTGAGCCAAACAAGGCTGATGTTCCAAGGTCCCAGGCCCACCCTTCCCATTCCTCCAGCTGGGAAACTGGAGAGAGTCAGGGACAGGAAAACTAGACCTGGCTTGCTCTGACCTCCTCGGACCCCGACTCACCAGACTGAGTGGCCACCAGCACAGTTGGGCTGTTCTAAGTCGATGGCTCGGGGAGCAATGAAGACCTCGTGGGAGACGTGGAGAACAGGCCTGGCCCTGGGGGAACAGGGAGTCCAGGGTACAAGAAACATGAGGACAGGAGGCTGGACACTCATTAGCTTCAGACTTGAAGTGGAAATCAGAGTTACAGGGAGGAGATGATGGCCTCAAGGAGGGAGAAGGCAGCCAAGAGGGAGGGGCTTACCTGAAGAGTGCAACAGTGTCCGCCAGGGAGCCCACCAGCAGGTCAGGGTAATGGTTCCCATCCACATCCAGGCCACCCGACAGAGAGTAGCCAAAGCTCTTGATGCCCACAGCCTCGCCCTCCAGCACCTGGGGACCAGCTGTCAGCCTCCTTCGCTGAACCCCGTCTCCCCCATCTGCCTCCCCTGCCCTCTGCAGCCCTTATTCCACCCACACCCATTCCCTCATCACCATGAGTCTCCTCACCTGTGAAGGTTTGATGACCACCCCCAGGCTGCTCCCATGGTAGATAAAGACCTTCCCATCCCCATCAAAGGGCGCTCCCACAGCGATATCTGAGGGTCATGGGGAAAAGGCATCACACTGGGGAAGGGGTGGACAAGGGTAGGCCCCAGTTTCCCTCAGGCACTCGGTCTGTATAATGAGTTTTCTTTTGTATTGGGAAACTACAAAGTCCCAGACACCTGGAATACATCATTTTTAATCCCCTAAATGACTCCCTTCAGTTGTTATTAGCTCAAAAAGGTCACAAAGCATAGTAAAGTTCATATGTGAACCCAGAATCCTCTCTCTAAGCCCTCAGAAGACCACCCCCCTGACCTCTGAGGGGCTTCCCCATTCCTCCCATGACCCCATCCCTCCACTGAATCTTTTCTGTTTCCAATCACACCTGGGAAGCCATCTTGGTTGAGGTCCCCCAGGACAGCCAAGCTGATCCCGAACATGGAGTCAGGGGAACCACAGAGCCGGAGTGGGGAGACCCCTGTCCAGTGACCACCCTGGTTCATGTACACATACACAGCTCCCCCCAGCTCTTCTTGGCGCTCAAAGAAGTAAGGGGCACCCACTATCAGGTCTGGCCAGCTATGGAGAAAGGGAGACAGTCAGTGTGGGGTCCTCCTAGGCCAACAGAGTCAAGAGAAGATGCCCAAGGTCACTTATACCTCCTGGACCCAGCGCCCCCTAGACCCCACTCCCCTTGCCCACTCTCACCCATCATTATTCAGATCTGCCACAGCCAGCGAGTAGCCAAAGCCAGAGGTCAGACGCTCTCCAGAGAGCATCACTTCGGGTACTAGGCGACTGGCACTGTCTTTGCGCAGAATGACTACAGCACCCTTGTGGTTGGCACGGGGGGCCCCTGCCACAAAGCTCAGCTCTTCTGCTCGCACCAGACCCTTCCCAGAGTCAATGGAGAATCCTAGGAATGAGGGATGACATACCAGTTAGTGTTTCCCTAAGATTCAGAAGCCGGGTGCACCCCAGCTACCCCCACCCTGCCTGAGTCTAATAGGTCTGGAGCTAGAAGGTAAAGGTGCCCCCAAGTCATCACCACCATAGCTGGACTGCTCTTCCTCCCCCTCCAGTGGTCTGGCAGCCCTCCCACACTCTCCTGACCCAGAGACTAGAGTTTGGCACAAGAATTGTGATGAGGTCAGCCTCAGGGACTAAAGAGGAGGAAAAAAAAGTAATGACAGAGAAGCCCAGATGACCAGCGGTGGGAGGGGCACAGTGTCAGGAGCTGGGCTGAGGCAATACCTGTATCTACACACCCTAGGAGGCCCCAGTCCCACCCAGTGCACCTTCTTTGGCCCCACTCCCACCACGCTGACAGGAGAAGACTTCACGTGGATGGGAGGGAGACACAGACAAGCAAGGAAGAGCCTGCTTCACCCAAATGTCTCTCAGGCCTCTCCTTCTCCTCCTTAGCAGAGGGATGTAGATGAGACAATGGGGGGACTTACCAACAAACTAGACCATTCTCCAGCCTGAGCCCACCATCAACCCCTCAGAGAAAGGCCCCCCAGAGGTCAGCACTGTCCTTCCCAGGACAGTCTCAGCCCTTTCTCTGTCATTTCATCAGGATCTTCCTCCATGAAGACCCCTCACTCACAGCCCCCAAGGCCGTGACCCTTGGAGTCTCCTCTTCTTGGGTCTAGTGACTAGGCGCTCAAAGGTCTTCTCTGTAATTTGGGCCCTGGGTGCGTATTGGTGGGGCAAGGCAGGAAAAGAAGGTTCCCTGGGGAGAGGGGAGGCCAGGGCCAAGCCCCCAGGGCCCAGGAAATGGGAGCTTACAAACCTAAGTAGCTATTCAAGGCCAAGTCTCCGGCTGGTCCTGGAAGCCGGTCAGCAGGATCCAAAGTTTTATACACCAGCTGGTCAGGGTCTGAGCTATCAATGTTGGTCACAAAAAGCAACCCTGTGGGGGTGAGGGGGAGGTGGGGAAGAGACACCAGGGAAGGGACATCCAGAGGAAGGATCACAGAGCAAGGAAAGAGAGCCAGACAGAAAGGCCAGAAGAAGATGGAAGAGGAAGAGGTGGAGGAAGAAAATGAGAGAGATGAAGAGAACAGAGAGATAAGAAAGACAGGGTGAGAGACGGACAGAGACAGAGACAGAAGGTTGGGAGCATGGAGGGTGGGGAGGACGAGAGAGGAGCAGAGGGTTAGAGCCGTTGTGGGCCAGGGAAGGGTCCCTACCAAAGTAGCTGTTGGCAGGGACCGGGATGAGGCGGGGGTCCTGCTCCTTCTCACCCCCCGCCTCGTAGGGCCCGTCGTCCAGGTGTGCCAGGTCCGCTGAGCCCTGCACACAGAGCTCCACCCTGGCTGTGCCTGCAAGGACAGTCCTGTTAGTGCCTGAAGCAGGGAGCAAGGAGCACCCCGCAGGTGGGACACTGAGTTAGGCACATGAGGACACCCCTCCTCTCCTTTCCAGCCCCATCTTCACCCCCCTCCCTAACCCAAGCATGCTGGGGTCCCCTGGACTTGGCATCACACACTCACCGAGTGTCAGCTCAGCCAACAGCAGCGTGCGGAGGCAGGAATGGCAGTGATGAGGGCTGGGCTGCATGTCGGAGCAAGCAGGCCCTAGCTGGGTGGGCAGACCCAGCTGTGCATGTGGGGGCTCATGCCAGCATGTGGAGGAACATTTGGCCATGCAAGGAGAGAAGATACCCCGTTCATGTGTGTGGTGGCATGATGTGGGTGGAAGGCATGGCAGTGCCCCAGGGCAAAATGCCAGTGAAAGCATGGTCATGCTTGGCCACCTGCTGCCTGCAACCCCATCTCTGGGGTAAGAGGAGGTTTTGGTCCCCTTTTCCCCACTCTCTAAGGAGTGACTCACCCTTCCAATTATAAGTTCCTGGAGCCCCAAAGAGGAGGTAGTGGCTGTCGGGGGAGAAGGCAGCAGCTGTGCCCTGCTGGCAGAAACCAAATTGTTCGTGGCCCTGGGGGCGCCCCTCACAGAACTTCCACTCCCCACCATCCAGCTCATCACGGATGGCCAAGTCCTGGCTTAGCACAAAGCATCGACCGATCACATCCCTCGTCTCCAGGATCTGGTCTACTCGCTGCCTCGACTCATATCGATGTGCACAGGTCTGTGAGAAGAAGGCAAGAAAAGTCATTTATTTCCTGTGTGGACCCAGGATCTGCATGCTACCCACATGCAGACATTTGGCAGACATATCACACACACATGCACATCACTGGAGCATACCGCCCAGCCAGTGTTAAGCAAGTCCTTGCATTACCCAGCATCCCGTCTGCATCTACTTCCTTGCCCTCTCAGAATGTCACCCTTATTCCACATTCTGCATAGGCACCCACAGACACAGAATATGTCCCTCCCTGGTCACAATCCTGCAATACGCTGAGCGTGGTCCTGTCCTTGGACCTTTTAAGGCCACCACTTCATTTACAAAGAACCTCCTTCTCTTTTCATTCCCCAGGCCTGACCTATTCTTGAAAGTCCAGGTCAAATCACTACACTACCAGAGTCCTTCCCTACTCCTTCTGTACTTATATGCTGGGGACTGGACCTCTCACTTAATGTTAACCATATTCAGCCCTGTGGCAACTTGTATTGAAAATTGTGTGCCTATGCATGTTAGTGAAAGGCCCAAAGAGACCTATAAAAGAGAGAATGAGGGTGGGGGTTGTAACTCAGTGGTAGAGCGCTTTGCTCACACGAATGAGGCCCTGGGTTCGATCCTCAGCACCACATAAAAAATAATTAATAAAAATAAAGATATTGTATCTGAGGCCCAAAGAGACATATAAAAGAGAGAATGAGGGTGGGGGTTGTAACTCAGTGGCTTGCCTAGCACGTATGAGGCACTGGGTTCGAGTCTCAGCACCACATAAAAATAAATAAATAAAATAAAGGTATTGTGTCCATCTACAACTAAAAATTTTTAATTAAAAAAAGATAATGTGTCCATCTATAACTAATATATATATATATATATATATATATATATATATATATATATATATATTTAAAAAGAGAAAGAGAGAGAAAATGAGAATCCCCATGACTATTTGGCAGAAATCAGGCCTTCCACTGTCCTTATATTTCCTCTCTCAGTAACTAACACAGTTTCTTATGCTTAAAAGGTTCTCAATAACAGTTGGTAAACAGATGAGTGAAAGAACGGATGGTTAGATGTTTTTAGATTTTTAAGGAACAGGGACCGTGTCTTATACTTATTTATAATTGCCCTGGGAATCACACTATGTGTCCATCCTGTGCTCTGTAAGCACATCTGGGCATATGCACACAGATTACACAATCATCATCATAGTCATCATTATCATCATCATCCTTGCATTCAGCCACAAGACGCAGTACTCACGACAATCTTGCCCCCAGGTCCCTGGCTCCGAACACTGACTCCCAACCACTGGTTCTCCTTGCTTTCCTTTTGCACATCAGCTGGAGGCAAAACACTGGGAATTAGGGACGAGAAAAGGAAGCCAAGTCCTCTTCCCCACTCCACCCAGCAGGGCCGCACCTCCTCGATCAATGTCCACTCTGTAGCAGTCAGTCTCCTCCAGGCTCAGAGGGCAAGCGAAGAGGCCTCCAGTGCGATTTGCCTGCTGCCCAGGAAGAGCTAGGGCCTGGGGAGCACCCACCAGCAGCCTGCATGATGGGGCAGAGGCCAGAGTTAGAGGTCAGTGTTCTCCAACCTCCCGTGAGCTGCCCAGGCCCAGGGGCCAAGCAGTGTTTAAGAACTAAAGAGAGGGAGAAAAAGGGATTTTTCTCAAATTCTGGTGAGAACAGACTAATACCCTTGGCCATACAAATGTCATGTTACATACTCTCTGGATGAAGGACCAACACACACAGCCTGACCAGCACTGCTTGTTTGAAAGAACCGCCTGTTCCCAGCACCTGTTCCTGTCTACGCCTTCCCTACCGACTGCTTGGCCCCATCCCCAGGCTCTACTCTCCTCCCCAACCCTCATTCAGTTGAAACCCTGCCAGAAATGCCAAGAATGCTGGGAGCAAAAGCAACAGGGGCCCAGAGTGACACCACAGTGTCACTCTGAAGCAGGCTTCTGAACCAGCTTCTGAAGCAAGACAAGAAGCTAGATATGGGCCTTCCTCTCTCTCATCAGGGGCCCAGCAAATATACCCCCACCTGGACCCCCAACAACTCTGCCAGCCCAGGATTCTATCAGCCACGCTGGCTATCATGGAAGAAGGGACAAGTTTCTCCTTCAGTGGCCAATCCTACCCCCATTCTCCTCCTCCCGACCTGAATCCCCTTCCCCATTCTTCCTTCTCCTCCCACAACCATGGTCCTCTCCTCTCTTCCCACCCCCTGCCCTCACCAAGTCTTCTCTCCACCTCCCTTTCAGCCTCTTTCCCAGCCACGGCTTTCTTGGCAGGACAATTTTCCATGATCACAGCCAAGGCATCTTCCCCAGGGGAGGACTGTACTGGGAATGGAAGCTTCCTGGGTCCCCCAGGGCTGAACCCCCAGGCCAGGAGTGAAAGAGGGATGAAGTGAGCCAGCAACTCCCAGCTGGCCACATGGGTCCTCTCTTTGCAGAAGGAAGCATTCAAAAGTGGCAGTAGGGGCTGGGGATGTGGCTCAAGTGGTAGCACGCTCGCCTGGCATTCGCGGGGCACTGGGTTCAATCCTCAGCACCACATAAAAATAAAAATAAAGATGTTGTGTCCACCAAAAAACTAAAAAATAAATATTTTTTTTTAAAAGTGGCAGTAGGACAAACCTTAAGGCTTCTTACCCACACTCTTATTCCACCCCCCTTCCTGGGGGGCAAGGCCCAAAACTACAGGGCAATATTACAGACAGTCATCTGTGGGGCACCATGCCAGTTCTGATGGGGTTGGGGGAAGGCACAGAGCCATTCTCCCTTCCCACAACTCCTCCTCATCTCTTAGCAGCTGTCATCCCATGTCAGAGCCAGTGTCATAAGGGAGAAGGGGGATGGGGAGAAATAGGGAAGGGAATATACATTCAACATTCATTTAACAACTATTTATTGAGACCCTATCATATACCAAACCCTGTGTCAGGCACTAGTGAGACAAGGAAGTAGTATTATTCAGCACCTACTATGGGTCATAACCTAAGCTAGACACAAGGAATGTGAGAAAATAATGTTTATCATTCTCCAAATAAGTGTCAGGCATTGGGCAAAGCAAGTCACATTCATTATCCCATTAACCTCACAACAATCTTATGAGATAAGGATTCTTTTCTTGTCTTCCAGATTAGGAAACTCTATTCAAAGATATTAAAAAGTCTTGCTGGAATTCAAATCTACATCTGCTTAACTCCATTACTTAAGGTCATTTCACCGAATGATTGGCCTGTCTTCAGTACACTTAGACAACTGTAGGAAAGGAAAAGGAGGAAAGGGAAAGGAGGGTATCTTGCACACAAAAGAATCTAGATGACAGGGCCCTGTGCAAAAAAAATGTCAGCCTTTAGACTATTAAGCAGTGTCCCCAACCTCCAAACACAGGAAGCATGGGGCTGTCTTATTCATCTTTGTGCTTACCTCATAGGAAGTGTCAAGATGAGCTGGGGATGTAGCTCAGTGGTAGAGTGTTTGCCTGGCATGCCCAAAGCCCTGGGTTCAATGCCTAGTACCACAAAGTGGACTCACAGAGACACCCAATACCTCAGCTGGTCGGGATATAGCTAAGCACACAGAGAAGCTGAAGTGTTTCATGCTTACATTTCCCCTAGAAGATAGGAGTAGGGAGGAAGGGAGGGGCCTATATGGAGAAAGGAAAGTAAGTGCATAGACAAGCCTAACGCTGCTCTTGATAGAGAAGAAATCAGCCAATTCTTTCTGGAACAAGAGCACGCACACATGGCCTCTTCTTCCCCTCCACCTCTGCCCCAGCCACACCTTCCTGGCTCCATCCCATGAGTCCCAGCAGCCCAGGCCCCCAGACAGAACAATAGTCGCAGCTGCACCCACCACAGAGAGGATAAAAGGTTGACAGCTGGAGGTAGAGAGACCCTTGGGGGCCCAGCTAAGTGCAAAAGAAGGAGTAGCCCAGGGCTGGGGTTGTGGCTCAGCAGTAGTGCTTGCCTAGCATGCGTGAGGCACTGGGTTCGATCCTCAGCACTACATAAAGTAAAAAGAAAGACATTGTGTCCACCTATAATTAAAAATAAATAAATGTTTTTTTAAAAAAGAAGAGTAGCCCAATACCCCTGAACTTCTCAATTCTCCACACATGTCAGAGCTCCAGCCTAAGTCTGGCCCCTTTCTGACCCCTTTCAACCTGGGTGGCCCACTGGAAAGGCTATTTTACCCAGCAGGTTGGTTCAGCTTTGGGGGGCCTCAAAGCCTTTGGATTCAGGATCTCTGTAAGGCACTAAAACTAGCCTCTGTGGATCACAGTACAAAAATAGCCAAACTACAAACACTTTCATAGTACCTGTTATAGGCTGTGAACTATTCTAAGCATTTTATATATATTAAGAACTCTTAGGGCTGGGGCTTTAGCTCAGTGGTAGAGTGCTTGCCTAGCATGGGTGAAGCACTGGGCTTGATTCTCAGCACTGCATATAAATAAATGAATAAAATAAAGGTCCATCAACATGTAAAAAATATTTTAATACTCCCTCTCTCTCTCTCTCTCTCTCTCTCTCTCTATATATATATATATATATATATATATATATATATATATATATATATAAAATCTTAGAATATATATAATATTACTCCTCAAACAATCCTATGATGTGGAACTACAAATTGTTTATCTCTGTTTTATAGTTGATGGAAATTACCATGGAGCAAAATAAGAAGGTTAGACCTCAAAGTCTCATTCAAAGCCTTTCCATCAGTGAATGCTAAGGATAGCCTTTTTTTTTTTATTGTTGGTTGTTCAAAACTTTACATAGTTCTTGATATATCATATTTCACACTTTGATTCAAGTGGGTTATGAACTCCCATTTTTACCCCATATACAGATTGCAGAATCACATCAGTTACACTTCCATTGATTTACATATTGCCATACTCGTGTCTGTTGTATTAAGGATAGCCTTTGAAACTAAAAGCTAGGGACTGAGTAAGGTACCTGGCCTCTTAGGGCCACCAAGCAGCAGAGCGCCCCCTGCCGGAAAAAAAGGACAAGGTTAGGCAGTCAGACCCCTCTGCAAATGCCCCCAAGCTTGGCTCTGGGAGACAGAATCAGGAGCCACATTCAAAGAGAAGGGGAAAATGACAAGAGACCAAGCCATTAAAAATAACCTAGAATTTGCCTGGAAATAGCACAGAGAGTTCAGCATGTCCTAAAAAGGCCTCCAGTCCTGGAACTCTGGCAGATGGGGGAAAGAGAAGGAGGGGTGGGGGAGGAATGAGACAGAGATGAGGGAGGAAGGGATGGCAGCCTGAAGAAAAGGTGAAGTCAGTTCCTTTTTACATCCTAAAGTTTTAAGGGCTGTTGACCCTGCTCCCCCATGACTGTGATAATGGAACAACGAAGATTAGAGCTAGCCCCCACTTTCTGTGACTAAAGAGAAATAAGCTCTTATCCCTGCCCTCTGCCCCCAGGGCAATAATGGGAATGGGGCAGTCCCAGTGGACAGCATTGATCCCAGTAATGGACATCTAATGTGTCTTAGGCACTGGCTTAAGAGAGAGAAGCCCCCCTGGCAGGATGGGAGTGGGAAGCTTTGTTCCCCTTCTGGTCTCTCTTTTTAGCAAGAGCCAAGAGTACAGGAAGCATGACCAGTTGCAAGCTCCACCTAATTGTGTCCATCTCCCAGGGGTCCTGAACTGATGAGAAGAGAACTAGAATTGTCCTCTGCCCCTCACTCCTCCTCTGCTGAAATTTTTGGAGTTGGAAATTTCCTAAGGGGGAGGAGAGGGAGCAGCCTGGCCAGCATCCTTCCTGGATCTCTCTCACTGCTGCTGGTGCTGCTGGTGCTGGTGCTGCTGCTGCAGCCACCACTGCCACTACCACTACTTTGAGACTGTTTTCTGCCACTCTATCACCAAACCACCAATGCAAGTTGCCAGGCCCTCCAGTCTCTCAATCTTCCTGCTGTCTTGAGCCTCAGAAGTGGCAGCTGTGCTCTCCTGGCCTCCCAGTGTCCTGTAGCCCTCACTCCATCCCACAGCAATGCTCTGGCAGAAAGTTATTTCTGGAGTCTTACCTTCCACCTTCCATCCCTCCCATGACACCCTCATCCTCTCTGTCCTTTCCCTTTCCTTCTGCCCTAGGTAGAGACAGAATGATCAGTCTTCCTTCCTGGGGGAATTTAGCCCTCTAAAGGAGAGGAGCCAGAGACCCTGGAGCTGGAACAAAGATGCAAATTAAGGGAAAAGGCAGAAGGAGATGGTTCCCTGCCTGCCAAGGCAAGAGCCTTGCTCTCCAACTCATCCCCAAAGCAAAATTCTGGGTCTAGGACCTGGGTGGGGGTGGGCTCTAAACCCAAGACACATGAGATAAGTCTCCAGGTTGGGATATGGGATGTCTCTGGGCAGCATAGGAGTTGGTAGAGTTTGAAGATAGAGAGAAGAAGAGGTGACTGGTGAGTCGGGGGTGGGGAGTGATCTGTGGCTTGGGCCTGGGGACTCTGGGCGGGGGCGGTGACTCACCAGCTCTGGGGTCGGGGCTGCAACTGCCGATGCAGGGCCACAGAGAAGCCGAAGAGGCTGCCTGGCTCTCCTTCCTTGCGCAGAGCGCCCATCACATCCAGATTGAAGGCGACAGCCCGTGGAAAAAGCAGTCCGGCGAACAAGAAACCAAGAAGACAGCAAATCCCAGGGGGCCCCCAAGAATCGCAGCTCCGAGCCCCGGCCATGGGACGAATCCCGTGAGTGCTCCCCAACAGTGAAACAACAGTGCAAAGAAAAAACAGGTCTCCCCCCGGGCGTGTCTCCAGTTTCCGAAGTCTAGCTGGTCTTTCAGGGGGTCTTCCAATCTTTCACCCGGACACCCCGCCCTCGCTCGCCCCTCCGCAACACCAGCATCGGCTAGAACAACTACAGCGGCCGGAGCTTGGGAGTCCACTAGGCTCCCGCCGCCTCTCCTGGGGTGCCGCCCAAGTCCCGCCCTCGGCCCCGCCCCCTCTTTCCCGCGGCAGGTGGAGACTACAGCACTTGTTCAAAAGATGCCCAGACCCTCAGTAGGAATTGGCCTTGTTCCCCCTGTACCCCCAGCCCAACACCAGCTCCGCCCCACCCCAATGCTGCCTTCTCCTCCCCATTCTCCCGCACCCCTATCCTAAAGAGACGGAGATGGCGCCTAGAAATGGGGAGGGAGGAAAGAAGTACAAATAGGAGGATCAGAAGAGAGAGTAAGAAAGAAGTAGGATGAGACCGAAAGACAACCTGGGAAGAGAGCTATACAGACAAAAAAGCAGAGGAGAGGAAGGGGAGAAATTCTGGGGGGATGGTCCCTTAGCATCCCTCCTCCCCACCATAGCACAGAGCATCCCTCAGGCTGCTGGAAAACCACTTCCCACGCCCCAGAGACTGGCAATGGTAGAGGCAATGCTAGTCACACTGTCAGCATTTTTTTCTTTTCTTTTCTTTTGGTACCGGGGATTGAACCCAAAGGCGCTTAATCACTGAGCCACATCCCCAGACCTTTTTTATTTTTATTTTGAGACAGGCTCTCGCTAAGTTGTTTAGTGCCTCGCTGATATGCTGAGGCTGGCTTTCAACTTGTGATCCTCCTGCCTCAGCCTCCTGAGTCGTTGGGATTACAGGCCTGCGCCACCACACCCAGCACATTACCAGCATTCAAAGAACAGAGAAAAAGGCCAAGGCAAAGAGCACAGAGAACAACTCCGGAAGTATAGGGAGGGTAACAAATAGAGAAATGGAGAAAGAAAAAAAATAGAGAAGGAGAAAGAAGTGCAATAGTTCCATCAACAAAGACTAGAATGAAGGAGGGGAGGGCAAGAAAAGCCTGAGTGTTATATATGAAGAGCAAATTAGCTGGTAGGAGGAGATAGGTGGTGTCAAAGAATGGCAGGGGTGAAAGAGACAAGATCCAAGAGACTGAAGGATGGAAAGGGTGTCTCAGTTACCAGACTTCCCAGGACTGTACTCTTCCCATGCATCAAAGGGGAAGGAGACTGGAAGACCAGAGTCCTGGGCTGGCTCAGGCAGGAGCTGGGTGGGGCAGAAGAGGGATCTCCACAGGGACCTAACAGCCTGTCTCTCTTTCTCTCCCTTCCCCCCAAGGCTGGGACAGAAGCAAAGGGAGGGGACATTTTCCAACCCTCTGCTATTTATAACTCCAATCCAGAAATGGAGCCAGGAGAAAAGATAGAAAATAATTTGGCAAAACCGGAACTTTGCAGGCTACTACTTTCCCTTCCCACTCTCCTTTCTTACTCGATATTGGTCATATGTATATTCAACTGTCCATCTTTCCCTTCTCTCTCTGTTTTTTGTCTATCACAAATTCTATGTTTGCCCCTCCTTCTCTCTGTCACATTTGGAATCTTTCTCAGATCTCTGCCCTTCAATAGCTCTCATATTCTTATGATTCTCTCCTTTCCTTTCCTCAAAGCTCTAATACATAGCTTACCTACCACTTCTTCCCATGTTCCCTTTATCTCATTTGCTTCTTTGTTCAGAATCATACTTTTTTATAGGGAAAAAAAACAGGTGGGCTCTCAGTCTGCTGTCCCTGGAACAATCCTTGCTCCAGGTAAGTTAAAATATGTTTGATGATTTGACCTCCTGTTTTTGTAATACTTCACCTGTAGACATCCTCTATAGGAAAGTAGTTTCACCTCTAAACAAGTGCTATGAAGGAAACACATGTGCTGACCAGTATTCTACTTTCATTATTCCCCAGATATGCCCTCTCCATATGTTTTCTCAGAGCCCCTGACAGTAGAGAGGAGCTGGTAAGAGAATGCAGAATAGCAAAATCAGGAAAGAACCCAGGACGTCTAACTCCCAGTCCAGACCTCCAACTCAGGCCATAAAACCTTTAATGTCCCATCCACCTTCCTCCCTGCACCTGCTGCTTCTGCCTGCCTCCATTTCCACTTCCCTGGCTTCTGATAAATCTAAGGGTGAAATCAAATGCCAAGAATCTGCATCTGACCTCCTCTGCCCAAATATTTGAGAAGTCACCTCACATGCCACAGAAGGAAAAAGCAGAACAGAGATTGGCCACCCAAAATTAGCCTGTCTATAAATAGTGGGGCAAGGCAGTGCTGGTAACTCACAAGAACACTAGACCAGACTAGTAAATTTAGACAAGTAGATTTTCCCTAAAGCAGAATTGAGACCATAATGTTGAAATGGAGCATAATCAAGATACAGAACTCAATTCCATAAAGGAGATCCCTTATGTTCTCCTACTATCCCTTTATAATGGACCCATCCTTCCATCTTTGTGACCTGGAAACTACTAATATGTTCTTCATCTATACAGTTTTGTCACTTGAAAATATTATATGAGTGGAATTATGCAGGAATAATGCAGCATCAGTACTTTGGGGGGTTGTTTTTTATTGGTTTGGAGGGTTGGTGATTGAACCCAGGGTTTTACATCTTGTGCACCATGATAGACAGGTGCTCTATCACTGAGGTATTTAATTCAATTCTCAATACAATATTATGCTCCACTCCAACATTCTGGTCTCAATGCTGCTTTAGGGGAAATCTATTCATCTACTTGGGGTTGAGCTGATTCTATACATGCGATAAAACTGCATAGTGCGGGCTGGGGATGTGGCTCAAGCAGTAGCACGCTCGCCTGGCATGCATGTGACCGGGGTTCGATCCTCAGCACCACATACAGACGAAAGATGTTGTGTCCGCCGAGAACTAAAAAATACATATTAAAAAAAATATTCTCTCTCTCTCTCTCTCTCTCTCTCTCTCTCTCTCTCTCTCTCTCTCCTTAAAAAAAAAAGAAAAAAAAACTGCATAGTGCCACATACACACAAATAAATGCATGTGTGAATGGTGAAAATTGAATAAGGCTGTGGGCTACTTAATAATTCTGTACCAATGTCAAATTCCTGGTTTTAATATTGCACTACCAGTTATATATGATGTCACCATTGGAGGAAACTGAATAAAGAAACCTCATGCACTATTTTTTGCAACTTCCTCTGAGTTTAAAATTATTTCAAAATAATTTCAAAATTCTTTAAAAATTGAGAAATGTCCAGACCCAGCAAAGACTTTGGCCTTTGTCTGAGTGAGGAAAATAAGGCTTTCTCCATTCCCTCCCCACTTCCTTGTTCCCCTCCATCTGGGATCCCTATATTTCAGCTCCCCAGACCACAATTTTCCAGTTTGTCTCTAGCTTACAAACAAACCAGAACACACACTCCAGAGTTAACTTCTCCCTCCTTCTCATTTGGCAACAAAGACTTGAAGCATAGGTCCCAGGGTCAGGCTTTCCCTCCTCAAAATACACAGCATGAAGACTTTCTCACCCCACCCACCTCTCCAGCACTGGAATCCTCCTGCCTGCCTCTAAATGCTGGCTGTAGCCAAAGCTTGAACTCTGGGAGTGGCTGTGAGAGAAAGAACATAAATGTGATTGAGGGGAGTCTATAGGGAAATGGCTTGACCGTTCTGGTCTTTGAGGGTCTAAGAAATACTCTTGCATCTTGGGTAGAGGACTGGAAGGTCACTTCCCACAGGGAGCCATTTAGACCATCTTGAGGGCCCCTTTTCTTTGAGCCCTGGCTTCAAGCCAACATTTGGAACTTGGCCACACCACCAACAGCCCCCTCACTTGAAGCCCAGCCAAATTTCCCAGTATGCAAAGCCTTCTCCACTTCCTCCAGGGCCTCTCTCAGTCCTCACCTAACCCCTAACAACTCAGCAACTTCCAGCCCTAGTGCTTTCCCAGTCAATCAGTTTGGAGCTTGCTAATTAAAACTAATTCTAAGCCGGATGCAGTGGAAAACACCTGTAATTCCAGCAGCACCAGAGGCTAAGGCAGGAGGCTCGAAAGTTCAAAGCCAGCCTCTGCAACTTAGTGAGGCCCTAAGCAACTCAGTGAGACCCTATGTCTAATTAAATTACAAAAAGGGGTGGCAATGTGGCTCAGTGGTTGAGTGCTCCTGAGTTTAATTCTTGGTACAAAAAAAAAAACTAATTCTAACAGTTATCTCCAAGGAATAGGGAAATTAATGGAAACATGACCATGGAGTTGCATTCATTCCATCTAAGGGAAAAGAATCTGGGTACGAGATTATAGGGAGAGGTAGGCAGAAAGGAGACTTCAAATTTCAAGACTCAGTCTCTGGATATACATGCAACTTGTTTTCATCTCTACCACAGGAAGGTGGATTAGAGCTTCACCGACAACAGAAACTGATGTTAGACAGTGAACAACAAGGACCTGGGAAAAGAAAAGATGGAGGATTACCCTGGAGAGATCAGACAGGGTCCAACTCTAGGGCAAAGGAACAGCCAGTGTACCATAGGAGAGGTAGCCAGGGCTAATGACTGCAGAATCTATGCTGTCTCTACCCTAATTGTGAAAATGTTGGGAGGTATGCCAAGAGGGGTGAGGGTAAGAGAAGATGAGCCTGACACTCTCCCTGAGTCAGCCTAATCTTTTCACAGACTTATCCCCAAAGCCCCCAACACTAACCCCCTTCACCCTGTGTTTCACTTGTACCATGTCACCATCTCTGGTACCCCTGCCAACCCATGTCCTTCCCTCCCAAGTCCCCCAACTTGGAATGAAACACCAGGCACCTTCCAACCTGCCTCTATTTTGCTTGCTCACTGCAGTTGGAAGCAGGAGCCAGAGAGGGGGGAGGAGTGGGCCACGCTGCCCTGTGATGCTCTCACTCTTCCCGCTTCTATTGATCAGCCCTTCTCTGGAGAAAAGCCTCTTCCCAAAAGCTCCACCCTTGCCAGGATTCCCTCCAGCTCATGCCCAGCAAGCTAGAGGGGCATGATGACCAGACAGGGAGCTTCCTTGAGAAGTGCATCTGGGCCTCTCCTCCTGGGATCTCTCCCATTAATATGCTGTATAGAGTGGTCACACTCAGGCTGTGGAGTCAGAGCCTGAAGGGTATCCTAGCCCTATACTGATGAGCTTCATTACTTAGATACTCCATACCTCAGATTTTCCCTTCACAAACTACAGATGATAATGATACTTCACAGGTTTGTTCCAAGGATTAAATAAATTAAAACATGTAAAGTGTTTAATCTCTTGTAAATACTCAGGAAATGTTGGGGAAATGTTCCTAGTATATAGATGAGCACACAGACACTTACATACAAAGTATCCAACACTTTTACTTAGATCTTTTTTGACTGGGGTGGGCAGTAGTGCTGGAGATGGAACCCAGGGCCTCCCACATTCCAGGCAAACTCTACCATTGAGCTACACCCCAACTGCTATTTAAAATTTGTATTTTGGCACTTAATGTTCTGCGTTATGTGGCCACTTAACCATTTCATATGCTTCTCCTCACTTATAATTTGATGGTTGCACATCTTTCAGGATTTAGGGTATTATTCTGGATATAGCTGAATTGACCAAACAATCAGTAATTTTTAACTCTTATTCAGAAAATTCATAAGAATGTTTTATTCTAACTCAACCAGTATCATTTATCCTCCCCTGATAGTAGATATAATGAAATAAGTTTAATTATGCCACTGAATCATAAAATGTGTGCATGTCAAAGTTGGAAAGTCTTAGATGTGGTTTAGCCCAGTGATTCTAAACACTGAGTGCACATTAGAACCACACATCCTTATATAAAATACTAATGTCTGGGCTTCAGCTCTTGAGAATCTATTTAATAAACTTGAGATCAAAGAATTTTTTAAAGCTCCCACATGGACCTCCATAGTAGTATACATCTATAACCCCATTTACTCTGAAGGCTGGGACAGAAGAATCACCAAGTTTGAGGCGAGCCTTAGCAACTTAGCGAGACCCTTTTTTTTCTTTTCTTTCTTTCTTTTTTTTTTTTTCTTAAGAAGCTGGGATGTGGTGGAGAGTCCCTGGGTTCAATACCCAGTATCCAAAAATAAATAACTGAAAGCTCTCCCATGTGATTCTAGTGTTTAGTCAGGGTTGAGAATCACTGATTTAATACAATCCCCCTATTTTACTAAAAAGAAAACTAAAATTCAGAGTGGGTAAGCAAACTGCCCAAAGTTACTCAGCATGTTAAGATGCACCAAGAGCTGGATGCCAGTACTTAGGAGACTGAGGCAGTAGAATGGCGAATTCGAGACTAGCCTGGGCAACAAAGGGAGACCCCCTCATCTCTAAACAAAATTTCTTTTTTTTTTTTTTTTTTTAGAGAGAGAGAATTTTTAATATTTATTTCTTAGTTCTCGGCGGACACAACATCTTTGTTGGTATGTGGTGCTGAGGATAGAACCCGGGCCGCACGCATGCCAGGCGAGCGCGCTACCGCTTGAGCCACATCCCCAGCCCCCAAAATTTCTTTTTTTATTAAAGAAAGGAAAAAAAAGAAGAAGATATATCAATAGTCATTGTAGCAACAGCAATATACTGATGATGTTTATAATTTTTCTTGTTGGCGTTAATCCTGGAAACATTCTTCTACAGTTCAGAGAAGCGTTGTATAATTTACCTTTTACTTTGGCCACAGCACTTCGCATTCCCTGACCACAAAAGGACAGAGATGGAATTGCACATTCACCACACAGAGTCCGCCAAGTTAGCAAACCTCCTTAGAAGGCCTCTTGAAGGGCATAAAATGCTTCTCTATAATGACAATTAAGGGACCTCGGCAGCGTGGTGAGAAGAGAAAGGGCTGGAAGAGACGAAAGCGTTCTCTTCTAGAGAGAGGGAGTTGGGAATCAACTGAGAACTGTTCAGTACTGCCAGGAGGTAGGGCGAGGGAACGAAAAGAATTTCAATGAGCCCAGGGAGCCTCGGCCGCCCCAACAACCGAACCGTGATGGACAGCCTGGCAACGCCTGAGAGCCAAGGGAGATGTTAAAAACTGGCTCTGCAATATGGGCACTAAAGAAAACTCCTTCCAACGCTCACCAGAGTGAGAGCCCAGTAAAGAAAAGGGCTCACCGGCCGTGCCAATCCTCTAGGGTTGGAATCGTTAAGGTCCTCTTTCCTAACCAACCATCCCACATCTCTAAAAGAGGGCGGTTCCCGACCTCACGTGACGTTGCGGTCACGTGATCCCGGCCCCGCGGGAACCGAGGTGCATTCCAGCTCCGGCAGCAGGAGGGGGGCCGGCGTGCCCAACCCCCAGCCCCGTCACTACCATGCTGTCCCGCCTGCTCAAAGAACACCAGGCCAAGCAGAATGAGCGCAAGGAGCTGCAGGGTGAGCCGAATCTCCTGTCGGCCTTTTCCTCCCCGGCCGCGGCCTAGCTTCTACCGGAGGCCTAGACCTCAAATAACAGCCCAGATCCAGGGAAGGGCTAGGGCTGACGGGCAGCGGGGGTGGAGGAGAGAGAATAGGGGGCGGCTTTTTTGGAATTTCGTTCTGGGACCCACAGTCTCCGGTCCTTTTGGCAACTCTCCAGTGCCCTCGGCAACGCCCCCAATCCCGCCTTGGCGTCATCCTAACCCCGCCCCTTGCTCAGGGGCGCCTTGCCATTGGTCCGGGGGGGAGGGGCCTCTCATACTGGAAGTGGGAAGGGACAGTCCTGGAGAAAGGAGTGTGTCAGGGACCTCCCAGAGACTGGATTCTAGGAGGCCCGAAACCACCCAGGAGGAGATGAGGCACTGCTTTTCCTGAATCTAGGCTGAGAATCCCGGAGTTATAGATCCTTTAGCCAAGTCAATGGAGAAAGAAGGCCTGGGAGTCAGGAGTCCTGGGCGCTGGAACTGACCGGTTGGCATCCCTGAGCGCTTCCGTTCCCCTCTCAGGGTATCATTTTCTCATCTCTAAAATTAAATGAGATTGCTTTATGTTTTGCAAGATCCTTTTCGGCTAGGGCATTCCCAGATTAGTTGGATGTTTGGGGAACTAGCAGAATAGTAATGGGTGGGTGAGGAACTCATGGCACCACCCTCAAAAACCATGTCTCCAATCCCTTTTCCCCCACACCCAGAGAAGAGGAGGCGTGAGGCTATCACTGCAGCGACCTGCCTGACAGAAGCTTTGGTGGATCACCTCAATGTGGGGTATGAACCTCTTCCTATGAACACAGGCTCCCTCCCCCACCCTCCCCCAAGTCAGACACTAACAAGGTGTCTGACCCTTAGGCTGTTTTAAAGGGTTGGGATGTCCCATTTGTTCCCCTATCCTACCCTGACCTCCCAGTTCAACTTTGTGGAGAGAGGTTGGAGTCAGCTCTGACCACTAACACGGTGTGAGGGAGGAGCAGCTGCCGTGGTTGGAGAAGCAGCCAGATTTCCCCCTCCTCACATTAACTTGCCTGGCACTTAACAACGTGATGCCATCTGCCCACATCCCTTTGCCCTTGCAAGTCCAGCTGTCACTTCTGTGGGAGAGAGAACACCCTCCTTCACCACAGCTTACCACCCTCTCCTTCTTCACCTCCCACCCTCTGGCAAGCCTGAGCAACAGCTGGCAGGAAAGGGATGGCACAGCTGGTGGGGGTGAAGGTGGAACCTATGCTAGGAGCTAGGGCAGAGCCAGGCTGTCTCTTAGCCTCCTTCTGAGTCTCCAGAGATGACCCCTACAACAGCCTTAAATGAGAATGCCAATAATCGCCAAAGACTTGGGAAGGAACAAAGAACATTGTCTCCTGACCCTGAGTGACCCAGAAGAGTTCAGAGGTTTTGATTTGATCCTCTGTTGGAAGAAAGGAGGCAGTGTGGTGCCTTCCACCCTAGGGCAAGTGAAAGAACTTGGTTGTGAATCCAGAGACTGAGTCATCCTAGGGAGTCATGCAGGGGCTGGGGTCATCTTCATTACTCATCTGGGGGGAGATGAGGGAAAAGGAAGCCTGTGGCTGTGGTTGGGATCTCTAATTTCCCTTCCCTCCAGGCAGCTCTCTTCACTCAGTGCCGTTTCCCAAAGAGGAGGGGCAGGTTTTTGTCTCTTCTCCCTCCCACATTGGTGCCTCCTGGGCTATACTGTGCCACCATTTGTGCAGTTGGCCCAGGCTTTTCTCTTTTCTAGAAGCTACCCCACTTTCAGCTTGGAGGGCAGCTAAGCCAAAGCCAGATTAGAAAAGGTTTTGTGTTGCTGCCCACGGCTCCTCTTATTCTCCAGAAAGAAAAACAAAGACTCAGTCTATCTCAGCCCTTGTCAGGTGTCCTGCCCACTCTCGTGACCGCCCCCCATCCCTGTCTCCTTCAGCCCCCACACATTCCTGTGGGTGGGGGCACCGGATGTGGATTCTCCTGGCTGACCTAGAGCTTTGGGGTAGGGGGATGAAAGATTAATTGGCCAATAAGGAAAGGCGAATAATCATTGCAGGGGAGGGGGAAGCAAAAAATATTGTTAGAGGATTGGGGACACCAACCCAGTAATAGCAATGGAAACTGCTGCCAGTTAACCTTGGTTGAGGAGAAGAGAAAATGATTGCCTGGAGAAGAAGAGAGGCAGTGTGTGTGTTTTCTTTCATCTGTGTGGGCAAAAGAAGAGTTAGAGGAGAGATCCAAGAAGAAACCCCTTGATATTCTCTCCTGACCCAGGGTTTCTGGGGAGAGGGGGTTGCTCTCCCACCCTTCCCCAGATTCAGAGAGGGGCTCAATTCTCTTCCCAACTTCTTACATAGATCCCTGGACTTCCAGTCATTGCCAGATGTGTCCCTGCTGCAAGATTTTCCCAGCATCACCATACCCTCATTTCCCTCAGGGATGTCCCTCCAGGTTAACCCTCCCTTTCCCCGACCCAGCTGCAGGAACTCCTTTGGGGAATAGGAGATGGTATGTTTCTAGTCAGCTCTCAACTTGGCTCTCCTGGGAATCCTGGGAGTGGAGTAAAGAGCTGGCTTCATTTGCATGTACTGGCAGTCATTTGTATCACATATATGAAGAGCCAAAATCTTAAGATTTTCCCAGCCCTAACTCCTAACTGGCCTCCCAATTACAGTGGAATATTAGTTCTGGAGACCACCCCCCACAAGTTGGATGAGCTAATCTCCTCCCTCCTCCAACCCTTAGTGTGGCCCAGGCCTACATGAACCAAAGAAAGCTGGACCATGAGGTGAAGACCCTTCAGGTCCAGGCTGCCCAATTTGCCAAGCAGACAGGCCAGTGGATCGGGATGGTGGAGAACTTCAACCAAGCACTAAAGGTGGGCCACATTCCCCATGTCACAACCCTATCAGAACCCTCAATAGCTGCCTCCAGTCTGATTACCTCAGGCCTTGGATTAAGGAGGAAGTGGGTACTGTCCCAGGTACTTCATCTATGGTTACAGTGTCAGAGAAGCTAGAGAAAGAAATAAAAGCAGGGGCTGGGTGGTAGAAGTAGCTCATTAGTAGAGGGCCAATCCCTAAACTAACAAAAAAAAGAAAGAAAGAAAGAAAAAGTGCTCAGCAGGGCACAGTGGCACATGCCTATAATCCCAGCAGCTCTGAGGCAGGAGGATGGAGAGTTCAAAGACAATTTCAGCAACTTAGTGAGGCCCTAAGCAACGCAGCAAGACCCTGTCTCTAACTAATATATAAAAATGGGGTTCAAACCTTGGTACCAAAAAGAAAAAGTACTCAGAACATCCTCAGTTCTGTGAAGTACACCTATAGTCCCAGCTACTCAAAAGGGTTGAGGCAGGAAGACCTTTTGGGTTAGCAGAGGGTGGGAAGGCCAATCTGGACAAAAAAGAAAGAAAAGAGGGCCTGGGGATGTGGCTCAAGCGGTAACGCGCTCACCTGGCATGTGTGTGGCCCAGGTTCGATCCTCAGCACCACATACAAACAAAGATGTTGTGTCTGCCGAAAACTAAAAAATAAATATTATTAAAAAAAAAAAAGAAAGAAAAGAGCTAGGTGCAGTGACAGACTCCTGTAATCCCAGCAACATGGGAGGCTGAGGCAAAATGATCGTAAGTTCTAGGCCAGCCTCAACAACTTAGAGAGACCCTGTCTCAAGATTTAAAGTTCTTTTAAAAGGGCTGGGGGTGGCTGGAGATGTGGCTGAAGCAGTAGCGTGCTCGCCTGGCATGCGTGCGGCCCGGGTTTGGTCCTTAGCACCACATACAAACAAAGATGTTGTGTCCACCGAATACTAAAAAATAAAATATTAAAAAATATTTAAAATAAATAAATAAATAATAAAAATAAAAGGGCTGGGGATATAGCTCAGTGGTAGAGCGTCCCTGGGTTCAATCTACTACCAAAAAAAAGAAAAAAGAAGTACAATCCATTAGTCCATTAGTAGATCCAAGTAAAGACCTTTCCAGATGAATGAAAAATGTTCCCACATTGGGAAACACTCTACCCACCCTACCCATCCTGATTCCTGGATTCCATCCCTCCTGTCATCCTTCCCAGGAAATAGGGGATGTGGAGAACTGGGCTCGGAGCATCGAACTGGATATGCGCACAATTGCCACTGCACTGGAATATGTCTACAAAGGACAGCTACAGTCTGCCCCCTCCTAGCCCCTCTGTCTGACCCCTCATGCCTCACCCACAGAGGCAGGAGGGAGACTGACAGGTAACCGATGAATAAAACTGAAGTGTCCATTTCTATGTGGTGTGTGTCAAGGAACGACTAGCTTCAGTGTGAGGATGGAAGTAGAGGATTCCCTGAGGGAGAAGGGCCTTTCTGATAGAGGGTGGAACTAGCTTCATCTTTACAATCCCATACAAGTACCTTTTGGGTTAGCAGAGGGTGGGAAGTTTTCCACACCTCTGGAGAGAAGGTCCTGGTGATTCCTGCCCCATGCTTCCTAGTTCCAAACTTCAGTTTCCTGCAGAGGAGAAATAAGACAAGGAGCAGGCCTATTTCCCAGCTCTGGCTTTCTGCCTTTCCACGTGCTCGCGGCCTCTCCCAGGCTGGCACTAAGCAGTGTCATGAGTCTGGACCAGGTGAGAGATTAATTCTTGGGGGCACTTCAGGACAGAGAAGGGAGAGGAATGACAGTTTCAGGGCCACCAACAGAGAGGAGAAGCTGCCATCCTTGACAGCTTCCTTTTCCTGGGAGACCATGGCATAAATGATCAGGAACCCAGGCTGAGAAAGACAGCCCAGGAGGTGGCTTGGGCAAATCTGGCTTCTGCCAAACCCTAGCTTCGGTCAGATAGGCTCCAGCCTCCCTAGCTCCTCCTCCTCAGCCCTCCCCTTTCTCATCACATTTACACTTAACACTCCTGACGCCCAAGTCCACCCACTCTGGACTTTGGGCTTAGCTGCTGCTAGTGTGGGAGACTGGGAAGACGGAAAGCAAAGTCTCTTAAACAGAAACAAAGGGAGCAGCTTCATACGTTGTAATATCTACCAGCTTTCCCCAGAGTAGGTAAGTGGGACAGTGGGAGTTGTGGGTGCTACAGGAAGACTGGATATGCTTCTTCATACATTATCTCTGATCCTCCACAATTCTGAGTGGGCCTGGTGGGTGGTAACCCAGCTTGCTAGCTGAGAAAACAGGTTCAGAGATGCAGAAAGATACCTACCATTACACAGCAAGTTTGGGGCCATCATGACTGAAATGCAGGGCTCTTAGCCCTATATGTGGTTCTATAAATAAGGCTCAGGTTACACTTAGAGGTTTCCAGTGCCCCTGGTTTAGTAGGAGAAAAGGTGTGAGAACAAACAAGATACCTCTGTTCCCATGGGGCAGGTCTGCACACAGAACCTAGCTCATCTTTTTAGTTATCCACAAATATAGGGTCTGCCCACATCTTTGTTTTGCACAATAAGCCATACTTGGCCAATTATCTGCCAATCAGATAATTTTTCAATCTGCTCAGACCAGACACTTTAGCTAAGGAGGATGTTAGAGGCCCAGGCTTTGGGGCCAAAATAAAGAACAAGCCTTCCTGCCCAGCTTGGGCTGCCACCTGCAGGTCATTTGGGTCCAGCCATGTGGCTACTTCTGTTGCTGGGTGCCTTGTTCTGGGCAGTGCTGTGGTTTCTGAGGGACCAGCAAAGCCTGCCTGCCAGCGATGCCTTCATCTTCATCACCGGCTGTGACTCAGGCTTCGGGCGCCTTCTGGCACTACGACTGGACCAGAGGGGCTTCCGAGTCTTGGCCAGCTGCCTGACCCCCTCTGGGGCAGAGAACCTACAGCAGATGGCCTCCTCCCGCCTCCACACCACCCTGCTGGATGTCACTGATCCCCAAAGTGTCCAGCGGGTAGCCAAATGGGTGGAGACACATGTTAGGGAAGCAGGTGAGTATGGTAGAGCCACCAGGAACATGGTATGGGGTGTTCCTGGTTCCCACAATAACCCCCAGAGTCCCTTGCAAGAGCTGTGGGAAGCTAGAGGCACCAGTGGGGAGGAGCAGTGTTCAGATCCTCCCATGAAGGAGAGGACATGGAAGTGTCTCATTCCCCCCCAACACACACACAAAACCCATCTCATCTCCCCACAGGGCTTTTTGGTCTGGTGAATAATGCTGGTGTGGCTGGTATCATCGGACCCACACCATGGCTGCCATGGGATGATTTCCATCGGGTGCTGAATGTGAACACTCTGGGTCCTATCGGGGTCACCCTTGCCCTATTGCCGATGCTACAGCGGGCCCGAGGCCGGGTGGTCAACATCACCAGCGTCCTGGGTCGCCTGGCAGCCAATGGCGGGGGCTACTGTGTCTCCAAGTTTGGCCTGGAGGCCTTCTCTGACAGCCTGAGGTGAGGGGTGCAGAGCTCTGGGCTCCAAGCCAAGGGGCAGCCCACTCAACATTCATGTTAGTGCCTGTTTGGCATTGATCCACAGAGATGATTAGGACAACACCATGGAAGGTTGACAAGGAGACAGGTTAGGGCTGGACTTCATAGGTTCATAACCCAGCTTGTTTGTAAGCTTTATGACCTTAGGTAGGTTACTATCTTTATCCAGTCTTTCCTCACCTGTCAAATCAGGATAAGAAGACCTGCCTCATGGATATTGGGAATGAAATGAGGTGCATGGAAGAACTCAACATAATAAATGTTCAAAAAAAAAAAAACCCTGCTATCATCAGGAGTAAAGAAGGAAAACTACTAACAGCTATTTGAGTGAGCAAGTAGCTTTACATTACATTTTCTCATTTAATCCTCCCAACAATCCTATAAAGGTAGATATTAATACAAAGCTCGTTAGTGGAAGTACTGGGATCTCCATCCCCAGGTCTGCTTGCCTCGGGAACTTGGTCATTATATTCTTCAGCCCTTCATCTTTAAACAATAATGTTCAAAAGCTCCATGGAAGCACAAAGGAGTCTTGATAAGGATAGCAGGGCCTGAATTTAAAGCAGAAGCCCAAGTTGTACAAGCTGAGCCCACCTTTTAAGAAAGCTTGCCCTTACCACCATCATTCAGCAGATCATTTTTGTCCTTGTCCCTTAGTCTTTAATTTTTTTTTAAAAGAGAGAGTGAGAGAGGAGAGAGAGAGAGAATTTTTAATATTTATTTTTTAGTTCTCGGAGGACACAACATCTTTGTTGGTACGTGGTGCTGAGGATCGAACCTGGGCCCGCATGCATGCCAGAGGAGCGCGCTACCGCCTGAGCCACATTCCCAGCCCCTAGTCTTTTATTTTAAAAAAAAAAAAATAATTTTTAGTTACACGTGGACACAATATCTTTATTTTGTTTATTTATTTTTATGTGGTGCTGAGGATCAAACCCAGTACTTCACATATGCAAGGCAAGCGCTCTTGGTCTTTAATTTTGTAATTGGCATCATGTAACACATACTTTTTACTTAGATCTGTACATCTGGGCAAGGGCAGTGGGATATATCACCACTTTCCCCATTAGATTACATGTCCATGTAATCTCATATTTTGGGAGCTAGGGAATGGGGTTTCTTTAGATCAAGATTGGCAAGCAGCCTTTCTCAGGCCAAATCTTGCCAATAATGGTTTTTGCATTTTTAAAGAGTTACTTTGTAAATGGTTATATAACTACCTAGTAATATCATTAACTTTGTTTCTTGGCCTACAGCACCCAAAATATTTGCTATCAGGCCTTTTAATAAAGTTTTCTGGCCCTTGCTCTAAATTATAGATAGGAAAAAATACCTCCCTCTGGGTAGAGGCATAACTCGGTGATAACACACTGGACTAGCATACACAATCGCCTGGGTTTGACTTCCATCGTACACAATACCTCCCTTCCATTACCCCACTTGCCCCTTGTCCCAGAACAGCAGGGATCTCTCTTTTTACCAGGACTCATATCCCTAGCCTGTGATAACTGTCCATCTTAGATTCCCCACCTATGTTCCTGAAAGTACCCTCCCTATAGAGCAAGAACCCAGAAACCTCTCTACCCACACTCCAGGCGGGATGTGGCTTCTTTTGGGGTACGAGTCTCCATCGTGGAGCCTGGCTTCTTCCGAACCCCTGTGACCAGCCTGGAGAATTTGGAGAACACCCTGCAGGCCTGCTGGGCGCGACTACCTCCAGCCACACAGACTCACTATGGGGAGGCCTTCCTTACCAAGTGTGAGTAGCTGGGCACATACAGGGGTACATGAAGAGAAATGAGAAGGCCAGTAAGGCCAGACCCTCATCAGCTGGGAGGAGGAGGTGGGCAAGCTTATAAATGGAAGGCCCCAGGAAAGTGTCCAGGCCAGTTAGAACCTGCCCACTCCCCAAAATGGAGAAGGAACTTAAGAGTCATCTCTACTGGGCAACAAGCCCAAGGATCTAGAAAATAGGACCTAAGATGGGATGGAGTCAGGAAAGGATACTAACTGCAACCATTCATGGGGCTGCAGACCTGAAAGTGCAGCGGCGCATCATGAACCTGATCTGTGACCCGGACCTAACCAAGGTGAGCAGATGTGTGGAGCATGCCCTGACTGCTTGTCACCCCCGAACCCGCTACAGCCCAGGCTGGGACGCCAAGCTGCTCTGGCTGCCTGCTTCCTACCTGCCAGCCAGCCTGGTGGATGCTGTGCTTGCCTGGGTCCTTCCCAAGCCCTCCCAGTCAGTCTACTGAATCTACCCTTCCAGGAACAGATTGTTTTTCAAGGGCAAGGACTTGTATTTCGGTGTCCCCCCCCCCCCCCCCCGGCATTTCCTGGTGCCTGGTACAAAATAGACAATAAACGTATATTGTTAAAAAAATTTAAAAACACAGTAGGTGGGCAAAATGAATGTGTCCAGTGGGAGACTGACCCCATTTAAGGGCTAATTACCCTAAGCTGTTTTACTGCCCAAAGTCTCTAGCCTGTTCAGTGCCTGCAAAACAGCTAGCACCCACTGGGGGACATAAGGGAATTGCCTTGCAACTGTAAGTGATATTTGAAACTGCAGGGGGAAGGGTGACCACTAGAAGGCGTTTTTCTATATAAGAGTATTATCTATTTTTCCTCAGGGGAAGAGAAGGTGATGAAGAGGGTTCAGGGCCAGCTTGGGTGTTTTTCATGTAAGGCAGTACTCACTTAAATTCACCTGAGTGAAGAATGAGGGACACAGGCCATACAGGTCTCAAGCATCTTATCACCACTCTGAAAGGGGCAAACTCCCCTTGAGGACTAGAGGGGGAAGGAGTTTGCTGGCCCTCAGAGGTGTACAGAAGACCAGAAAGATGTACATAGTGGATCTGGACTGGGCTCTACCAGGTAGGACCTTTGTGGAAAATCCCTTTGGCTTATACAAGAGATGGCTTCATGTATGTTCCAGTGCTAAGCCTGGGAGCACAAAAAAGGAAAGGCACTTGGCCACAACCTCCTCTAGATCCTCACTTCTCTCACCCCCAGTCCTACCCACACCTTTAGCAAAATTCTCCTTTCCCAAACACCCGCCAAATCAGGCCTGCCTTTCCCAGAGCTGCACACAGAGAAAGTTTCCAGAGGACAGGGAATATGGAAGATGAGAGAAAATGGATCAAGGATCACTCTACAACAAACTGAAACCATCTCTTTTTGGTCTGAAAAAATAATCCATTTAATTGGAAAACCTGAAAGATTCTATTCCACTCCCCTAGAGGGGCTAAAGAAACCAGACCCGCCTACATTACTTCATATCCACTTCGGATACTCTTCACAAGGCAACAGGCAAAGACAATTCCTAGGACCTAGAAAGAAAGATGGAGTAGAGGGTAGAGAAGATTCAGAATGTCAAGCTATCCAGGACACACCCACAGGATCCCAAACACAACCAAAGCTCCCTACCCCACTAACCAGTACCTCTTGTTCAGCACCCTCCTCCCTATTTCCCCTGTCCCCACCCAAGAGGTCCCAGCCCCTGCCCAGGGCACCTCACCTCTACAAAAGCAATGCCCAGAGCTGCTGCAGCCACCAGCAGCACATTCTCCCTCAGCCACATGCCAATCTTCTCCACACAGCCCTGCAGGAAGGCAGGCACACAAGGCAAAAGACCATCAGAAACTTCATACACATTTTCATCGGCCCCTCCTGTCTCTTCTCGACCCCTCTGTCCTTTTCCCCACCCTTTGCATTCTCACAGCCCTCCCCATCCCTGACCATGTAAACTGTCCTACCTCCTAAACATTTCCCAGATTTCCCAAGTCCTATATTATCTCAATCTTCCCCCAACCTGGGTATTGATTGCACGCAGGTCGAAATCAGTTCCACAGCGTGCAGTGACATTGATGCAGCAGGAGTCAGGGACTCGGTCCTTCCCCATACCGGGTATGTTCTCCCAATCTGTGTAGTTAGCAGCCCCACAGCAGTTAAACTGGAAGTGGAGAAATATGGGAGGAAATATGCTAAGTGAATCACCATCTTCAGTAGAGAGACAAGAATCCCCTTCCCCCATTACTTCTGTTCCCAGCAGCCCCACTCACCTCTTCCTGCATCTTGTCCAGCAATGAAGCTGTACCATTGTTTTTCGGGTAATTCTGCATCTGCTGCTGGAAGTTCTTATTAAACTCTGTTTTGACCTTAGAATAGGAAATAGAGTTGCTGAGAGCAGAATTCAGGCCACTGAGTCCCAGAGCAGCACAAAGCAGGGGTCTCCCTTTATGCCCTGCTTACCTTGTCTTTAAACACGTAGCCAGCAATGGCCACGGCCACCTCCACTAGCATGATAAGAGTGAGGAAGATGGCAAACTGCAAGAGCAAAGGAAGGGAGTCAAGTATGGAGTCTGGATGAGAAAGACCTGCTCTGGTCCAGCCAGTCCCTGGAAAACTTACAGAGGTCCCCAACTTACCCACCCTAGTTAGCCCTAACCATAGAAATTTTTTTTGCTTTCTGGCACTCCCAGGCACCGATGCTGGTCCCACATCCCACTCACCGTCATCATAAGACAGTAGTTCTCCTTGCAGGCCCCACAGCAGCCCACAAAGGCCACCAGGAAGAGGAAGGCACCCACTACAATGATGACCACAGGCAAGAGAGTACCAGGAGTAGCCCCGTGGGTTATGGTTTGATTCAGGACAAGCTGGACTTTTACACCCACAACGATCAATCCCACTGCAAAGGCCTGAAGGGGAAGGCAAATGAGGGTTAGGCCAGAACCACAATACAGCAGCACAGGGACACAGACCAATCCAGGAGAGAGATTCTCACACCACCAGGGAACTTTGGATTGGGAACAGGGAGATACTCCACTCTTGACCCTGGGGATCTGTTCAAAGCACTCGGAGAAGGGGGAAGCCAGGCCTTCCTTTAGACAGCTCTTCAGCCAGGGGGTGACCAGAAGCAAAAAAGAGAAGTACATAGAAAGCCTTGACCCCAGGGCACACACATTCCTGACCTAAAAGTAGCACATTTTATGGGCCCCCAGGGCTCCTGGCCAGATTCTCTCTCAGATCTGCACCCTCACTACCCTCCAATAACTAAGGTCTTCAAGACAGGGAGGAGAAAGCAGGAAAAGGGGGCAAGGGTGGTGTGCCCCTCCCTGAACAAACAGTAGCCTCTCAGGCCAGGATCCCAGGGAGGAGTCCGGGGCAAGAACCAATTAGGGTGGGCAGAGCTCTTCCTCATCCCCAACCGATAGGGGAAAAGTGGGAAAAGGGAATGGAAAGGGATGAGCAGGGTGGGGAGTGGAGGAAAGCCTCGTGGAGATAGCATCAGGCCGTTGGCGGTTGCCCCACTGCTCCATATCACAAGTGGTTGGGTCACCAGACAGGAAGGGCCAGGAGAAGTGGGGGTGGGGGTGCTGCACATCCAGTTTGGCCATTCTCGGTCCAAACTAGCCTCAGGAGTCCCTGAAAGCTGGAGGAGGGAGTATCCGCTCCTCCTTCGGCCCTTTCCCCGGGCTTTCTTTCCACATCTGGTCTCCAGCTGCTTTCATTCTTGGTCCCTCAGCCCTCACCACTCCTGTGCCTGGGCTCCCTGCACCCCGCCAGAGCGCCCCCATCGCTCCCCTTCCCCACTCACGCAAAAGGCCAGCAGAAGAACGTAGAGCAAGAACTTGACACATTTCATTCCTCCTTCCATCGCCATGGCTGCTGGGCCTGGGGCCGAGGGAGGGCGGGTGGAGAGGAATTAGAACAGGCCGAGGGGGGCCAGGGCTTCCGGGCTCCCCGCCGCCCTCAAGGCCTTCCCAGCCCGACCTCCATTCCCCGCCCCTCCCACCCGGAAACCCGCGGTCAGATCCACGTCTCCCAGACCCCTCTGCTCCGCGGCCAGAGAGGTGTGAGGGCGACAGCCCGGACCTCCCCCGCAGCCACCGGAGCTCGGGACAGACGCGAGGGCACCCACAGAGGCTCGAGCCTGACGCCGACCCTCTGCCCGCAGGAGTCAAACACCCACTGCCTGTCCAAACAGCTCCGCAGGACAGTCCTCGGCCCAACCCCGGCCCCAACCTCTTTCCGCCAGGTGCTGTCCTCCCCGCGAAAAAGTGCGGTCGGTGTCCCCACCCCACCCTGCCCAGGCTTCTCGAACTTTGAAGCAAAGTTATTCGAGGGCCTCGGGAGAGTCGTGGAGCTTGGGGCGGGTATTCGGAGGCTGAGGCCAGCCCCTGGAAGAGGACACTCAGAGTGGTCTCCCCAACCCAGGCCCACGTCCGTCGTGGGTCCCGTGGCCTCACCTGGGCTCCCAGAGGTTGTGCGCTCCTCTCCCGCCGCGACTCAGGGGCTCTCTAACTGCGCCCCCCAGCTCTGCCCCGCCTGCCGCGCGGCCCCGCCCCGGCTCCAGCCACAGCCCCCTCCCCCGCCGCCTCCCCGCCCGGTGGCCGCCAGCCTCCTCATGTGACGCGGGAACAGCTGCGGCCTGAGTCACCACGGTCAGCCAGGGGAGGGCCGAGCCCCCCGCCCGGCCAGGGCCACGTGGCCACTAACCCAGAAGACAGTACCCACCCCCGAAAGGGGAAGGCACTCAGGGCAGCACTTCACCGCGCCCGGGGCCCTTGTGGAAGCCGGACGGAGCGCCGCCGGGTTCTCTTTGATTCTTGGAAGCAGAGGAGGCGGGTAAGAGCCAAAGGAAGGATGGTCGACCCAGAGTTGCCCTCTAAGCGCCCAGACGGCAGAGCTGAGGCAAAGTGAAAAGGTGGTCTGCGAGAGGCGTCCTCATCCTTCATCGCCCAGAGCCCACCCGGATCCTCCTCGCGCTTTCTGTTTTAAGCTCCCGCCCCCATTCTCGGGTCTGCCGAAAGCTACGGGCTGCCTGGGATCGGGTGGGGCCAGAATAAACACTTCCAGAAAGTCCCTGGCCTCAGGTCCTGGGAGTCTCCCAACATTTCTAGCCTGCGTGGAGGGGCGGCGGGGAGGTTCATGTCACCTTCTGTGAGCACAGTTTCTTCGTTTTCCAGGGCTCTTGAACTAAGAAATGGGGAGGAGGCCTTTATCCAGGACCATCCTACTCAATTAATATATGTCAAATGTCGGGTCCCTCCCTCTGGGGGGAAGATTGAAAACCTGTACTCCCCTGCTCCGGATCATACCCTTATATGAGGATGTGGGGGAAGATACTAGACAAGGGAGGTTTGTATCTTCTGAATTTCCCCATCTCATTCTAGCAGACAGCCCTTCTCATCCCAGAAGGCAAAGCTAGGTGTGACTGTAAGGCGGGGGTGGGTTCCAGCTGCCTCCCTGCCTGTGTGCCACTAGTGGTCCCTAGAAAGCGCTGGTATGAACAGGCTAAAGGATATACAGGACCAGACAGACTTCACACTCCCAGTCTGGGCCCCACACACACACACTTAGGCTAAGGCAGGAGGATCACAAGTTCAAGGCCAGCCTCAACAGTTTACCAAGGCCCTAAATCAACTTAGTGAGACCCTGCCTCAAAAAAAAAAAAAAAAAAAAAAAAAAAAAAACATTAAGACTAGGGATGTAACTCAGTGGTAAAGTACCTCTGGGTTCAATCCCTTGCATAAAAGAAAAAGGGCTAAGGAGGTAGCTCAGTAGTAAAGTGCCCATGGGTACTAAAAAAAAATTTTTTTAAAAAAGTGATATCTAAATCCATGGATGGAAGCCAGGTGCAGTGACACACATGTAGTCCCAGCTACCTGAAAGGTTGAGGTAGGATTGCTTAAATTCAGACATTCAGGGACAGCCTGGACAACATAGCAAAAACCTGTTAATTAATTATGTTAGTTAATTAATTATGGGCAGGGGTTATAGCAGTGGTAGAGCGCTTGCCTCAAGTGTGAGGTACAGGGTTTGATCCTCCGCATCACAAAAAAATAAATAAATAAAGATATTGTATCCATCTACAACTTAAAAAAAATGTTAATTAGTTAACTAACCCATGGTGGTAAGGCCCAAAGCAAGGGAAAAAAAGAAAAAACCTCAGGGAGCCTTTATGTTTAAGAAACAGGGGGGGGCTGGGGTTGTGGCTCAGAGGTAGAGCACTTACCTAGCACGTGCGAGGCCCTGGGTTCAATCCTCAACACCAAATAAAAATAAATAAATAAAATAAAGGTATTGTGCCTAGTGTGGTAACACACTCCTGAAATCCCAGCAACTCAGGAGGCAGAGACAGGAGGATCTCGAGTTCACAAAGCCAGTCTCAGCAAAAGCAAGGCGCAAAGCAACTCAGTGAGATACAAAATAGGGCTGGGGTTGTGGCTCGGTGGCCAAGTACCCCTGGATTCAATCCCTGGTACCATCCCCCAAAAAATAAAATAAAGATACTGTGTCCAACTACAACTATATATATTATACTTTTTTTTAAAAAGAAAGAAACAGGTGTGGTGGCCTGTACCTGTAATTCCAGTACCTAGGGAGGCTGAGGCAGGAGAATTGCAAGTCAAAGGCCAGCCTGAGCAATTTAGTGAGACTGTGTCTCAAAATAAAAAATTTAAAGGGCTGGGAATGGAGCTAAGTAATAGAGCACCCCTGGTTCAATCCTCAGTACCAAAAAGAAAAGAAAAAGATACATGAGGATGGGGTAAAGGGACTCAAAGGGAAAGAACTTTGTAGAGCTGGATCTCTGAGCTATGCCAGACACTGTGCTGAACTCCAACATCTGTTCACTCAAGGTTTAATCCTCACAACAACCCTTGAAGAACAGTATTATTTTTCCTAGGTTATTTTGGTTTGCTTTGGTACCAGAGATTGAATGCAGGGGCATTTAACCACAGCCCTTTTATTTTTTATTTTGAGGCAAGTTCTCACTGAGTTACTTAGGGCCTTGCTAAGTTGCTAAGGCTGGCTTTGAACTTGAGATCCTCCTGCCTCAGCCTCCCAAGTTTTTGGGATTAACAGGTATACACCACCACACCCAGCTGTTTTTTTTTTTTTTTATTTAGAAATAAAGAAACTGAGGCTTGGAAACATGGTATAACATACCCATAATCCAAGGTAGTGAAAGTCAGTCTTAGGATTTCAACCCAGATCTCTGCAGTTCCCAAAGCCTGTACTTTTTTCTCTTTCTCCAGGAGGCCAAGAGAAAAGAAAACAAGACAGGAAGTGGAAAATAGGGCCTGAAGTACTGAATAGTGTAGGGAGGTCAACTTGGGTGATAAGCAAGAGAAGGTCATTTAGTGGGATGGTCTCCAGAGCAATGTCAAGAGCACGTGCTGGGGCCAGGAGTAAAAGGAGGAAGTGGAGACATCCAGGTGGGTAAGGGAAGAGTAAGGTGAAGGTCAAGAGCCCTCCTAGAGAACACCTGGGGAGGGATAGAGGCAAACTATGGCAAATGCACAGTGGTGGCAGCAACTTGGTAAAGCAGTGACAGGCCAGGGAGACCCCCAGAAAACAAGCCTATGTGGGATTAGAAGGGGAAGGTAAGAATAGCCCATTCTAGGCTGGGGGTGTAGCTCAGGGTAGAGCACTGGCCTAGCACGTGTGAGCCTTGCCTAGACCAGGGTTCAATCCTCAGCACCACTTAAATAAATAAGTAAGTAAGTAAAGTATTGTGCCCATCTGCAATTAAAATATATATATTTAAAAATAGCCCATTCTGAGACAGAGAGTAGAATGGTGGTAGCCATGTGCAGGGGTGAGGGGCATGGAGAGTTAGTGTTTAATAGGTTCAGAGTTTCAGTTAGGGAAGGTGAAAAAGTTCTGAAGATGCATGGTGGTGATGACTGTACAACATTATGAATATACACAACATGAATGTACTCTAAAATATAGTTAAAATGATAATTTTCATGTTATATGTATTTTACCATGATAATAATAATAATAAAAGAACAATCCACTCCTACATCCTGGAAAGTCAACATAGAGCCCTGTGTATCTGCTGGGCTGCAGGGCAGAGAGGCCTCTGAGTGGAAAAGGGGCTGACCTCAGACCTGGCCCTTCACATCATATCCTTCAGAGCCTCTCGTACCTACTCCAGGTGTGCGTCCAGATACACCACCAAATCACTCTGGTTGACCCGGACTGCTGCCCCTTGGGTGCCTGGCACTGGCTGGTGGTAGGTAAGTTGGGGCAGGAACCTTCATCCCTCCCCACCAATCTACCCTACAACTTCACCAATGCCTCTACCCAGGGCTAGTTGGAAATAGTCAAGAGTTTGGGTCTGAATTAGGGGCCTGAGATTTAAGGCAAGAGGTCCGAGCTTTGGATAAGGAGGGAGGCATTGGTGCGTAATGACAATTTCCAGATTCCAAGCTTAGATCAAAACAAGGTACAGATCTGCAGGTCCTACTAGTAGAAAGACCCAGAGTCTGACAGATACCGTTGCAGCCTGGAGGGGAAGATACCCTGGGATGGCTCTCCAGTGACATCACCACCAAGGTATTGGTTGCTAGAGTCTGGGGAATAGCGGGGAGTCTCTAATCACTGTGGGTGGTCAGTTATGACTGTTCCCCTACTGTCTAGGGAGGCCATATGCTTCATGATGGCAGGACTAGATTACTGTCCTACCCAGGAAAACACACTGCCACTTATGTTCTCACTGCAAGGAAAGTGAGGCTCTGAGAGATGAAACCACTCCTCAACAGCAACTTGCAGATAAGGACCAGGATCTTGACATACCTTCTCCAATACTAGGTCCATTACACCTACACAGAACACTCCTGAGGTAGAAACATTGGTATGAGACCTGATTCTGCCAACTCATGGAGGGGGGTGGTGACCTTGGGTAAACTCTTGCATTCTTTCCCCCGTTGAATAGGAGGAAAACAGTCCTTCCCCATCTCATAAGGTAGTTCTGAGGATCACAGAAAAAAAAATGAATATTGATTTTATTACCTGAAAAAATGATAAAGCAAGCCAGTGTGGTAGCACATACCTGTAATACCAGCTACTCAGGAGGCTAAGGCAGGAGAATTGCAAGCGTGAGGTCAGCCTAAGCAACACAGTGTGACCCTGTCTCAACTCAAAAATAAAACAGGGCTGGGCACAATGGTGCATGCCTGTAATCCCAGCTACTTGGGAGACTCAGGCAGGAGGATCACAAGTTCAGGGTCAGCCTGGACAATTTAGTAAGACCCTAATCAAAAATAAATGGGGCTGTGGAGGTGGCTAAGTGGTAGAGCCCCCAAGTTCAATCCCCAGTACCACAAAACAAATTTTAAAAAATAACAAAATAGTCTGGGGGTGTAGCTCAGTGGTAGAGCACTTGCCCTGCATGTGCAAGGACCTAGGTTTGATTCCAGCACTGGGGGGGAATAAAGGCAGAGGTTGGAGATACAGCCCAGTGGCAGAACACTTGCCTAGCATTTGTGAAGCCCTAGGTTCTTCTATCCCCAACACCAAGAAAAAATAAAGAATGACCCAGGAGTAGTGGTGCATACCTGTAATCCCAATGACTCAGGGGGCTGAGGCGGGAGGATGGCAAATTCAAAGCCACCTTCAGCAAGTTAGCAAGACTGTGAGCAACTTAATGAGACCCTGTCTCAAAATAAAAAAAAACAGGCTGGGGATACGACTCAGTGGTTAAGCACTCCTGGATTTAATTTGGTACCCCAAAATAAAGAAATAAGGAATGAAAAGAGTAGCCCTGGGGAAATAGCTCAATGATTAGAGTGATTACCTTACATACATGAGGTACTAGATTAGATCCACAGTACCAAGCTTAGATCAAAACAAGGTACAGATCTGCAGGTCCTACTGGTAGAAAGACCCAGAGTCTGACAGATACCGTTGCAGCCTGGAGGGGAAGATACCCTGGGATGGCTCTCCAGTGACATCACCACCAAGGTACTGGTTGCTAGAGTCTGGGGAAAAAAAGTGATCAGGGTTCATCATACCCTGTTGTATGCATTACTGGGGACTGAATTCAAGGGCACTTTACCTCCGAGCTACATCCCCAGGCCTTTTCGCTTTTTTAAAAAATATTTTTTTAGTTATAGATGGACACATATCTTTATTTTGTTTATTTAGTTTTTTTATGTAGTGGGGGGAATGGAACCCAGTGCCTCATGTGTACTAGGCAAGCACTCTACCACTGACCCAAAGTACCAGCCCTCACTTTTTATTTTGAGATAGGGTCTGGCTAAATTGTCCAGACTAGCCTTGAATTTGCAATCCTCCTGCCTCAACCTCCTGAGACACTGAGATTACAGATGTATGCCACCATGACCAGTCTCATAGCCTGTTTTTATTTTTATATTTTTTAATTTATTTTTTAGGTGGACACAATATATTTATTTTATTTTTATATGGTGCTGAGGATCAAACCTAGGGCCTCATGCATGCTAGGCAAACACTGTACCACTGAGCCACAACCCCAGCCCATCATAGCCTGTTTTTAGACTCATGGAAATTAAAATAATTTTGTTTTGAGAAGTATCTTGACACCCCACCCCAATTGAGGTAACAATATAGGGGTTGGAAGGAAAAACCCAGCCTCCTTCTGCCCCTCCTAAGCACTCTGGCCTTTGTCCAGTTTTTCAATACAAGCCCCAAGGCCTAACTCCTATTCGAAATCCACCCCACCCCCACCCTATCCAACCCTTTGCAAGACTGTCCTCAGGGACCTGCCTTTATTCCTTTCCCTACTTCCTGGACCTCCAGACTCTGACCTCTGCCTGGTTCTCCCCATCTTCCCTGGCTCCTGTTCCAGCTTCCTCCCAGACAATGTCACCTTTAATAATGGGTTAGCCAGGCATGATGGCACATACCCGTAATCCCAGCTACTCCAGAGGACAAGGCAGGAAGATTGCAAGTTTGAGAACAGCCTGGACAATTTAATGAGACTTTGTCTCAAAAAATAAGCTGGGTATGGTGGTGCACTCCTGTAATCCCAGCAAGGCTGAGGAAGGGGGCTGAGGATGTGGCTCAAGTGGTAGCGCTCTCGCCTGGCATGCGTGCGGCCCGGGTTCTATCCTCAGCATCACATACAAACAAAGATGTGTCCACCGAAAACTAAAAAATAAATATTAAAATTCTCTCTCTCTCTCTCTCTCTCTCTTTCTCTTAAAAAAAAAAAAAAAAAAAGCCTGAGGCAGGTGTGGATTGTGAGTTCAAGCAAGCCTCAAACCTGTAAAACCCTATACAAAGCCCTAAGCAACTTGGCGAGATCCTTTCTTAAAATAAAAAACAAAAAGGACGGGCTGGGGATGTGGCTCAAGCGGTAGCGCGCTCGCCTGGCATGCGTGCGGCCCGGGTTCGATCCTCAGCACCACATACCAACAAAAAAGGACTGGGGATGTGGTTAAGTGCCTTGGGTTAGATCCCTTTCTCAAAATAAAAAATAAAAAGAGCCAAGGATGTAGCTCAATGGTAGGGTACCTGTGGTTTCAATTCCCAGTTCAAGGGGAGGGGCAGGGCAGTAGGATTTGACCCAGATGCTCAGCTGGAGACTAGACAGAGTCCAGAGACTTCAGCACAGGAGCCTTGTTCAACTTCATGGCTTCCCTGTGCACTCTCTCAGCCAGGATGCCATTTGCCTGTGGTTCTGGTCCAGGACGTGGTGCAGAAGCACAGCAGTATCCACCTGAGAATCACAGAGCCTCACAACTAACATTTCTCCTGAAATGAACATGGGAAAAATAGGAAATAGGCAATGCTGGGGGCTGGGTGCCTACCTCAGTTCCTTGGGCTTGAAAGGTCAAAAGGTCTAGGCAAGGCCTGAAGGCCTTGGGGGAAACCCACTCACCCAGGCTATTCTCAAACCAGTTGTATTCCTCCACAAGAATGTGGTCTTACTGCTCAGAAAACTAGAAGTGAGAAGAGGAAGGGTTGGAATGGGGTGTGGGTGTACTGGCATCCCTAGGTAGAGCCCAGAGCCATTTGTCCTGCCTTTACATCTCTTTACATTTCTGGTTCCCCCTCTTAGCCACACCCTCTGATTGTCCTCATACCCTCACCAATGCTATTTCTCTCTCTCTCTCTCTCTCTCTCTCTCTCTCTCTCTCTCTCTCTCTCTCCTGTGTGTGTGTGTGTGTGTGTGTGTGTGTGTGTGTGTGTGTGTCTCACACATATGCAAGTGCACTGGGAACAACTTTGATCTGCATTGCCCTATTTTCTCTCCTTACTTTTCCACTAGAGAATGGATTTCTTCCTAACACTTCAGCCTTCAGTTGCCCTCTGCTTCTCTCCAGCTTCCCCCACCTGGCAATCCAGGTCATGCTTTGTAACCTCCTGGATGAGCCCAGCTGCTGGCGTTTTGATATCGCTGGAGAAGCAGAAATTGCTCTGAGATCCCACCTTTTCTTTGACCAGGAGCTGGAATGTGGCACCTCCTGCTGGCGAGGCTAGGCAATGCAGCCTGCTTTTGCCACCTTCTCCACCAGGGCCTTTAGTAAGGACTTCACCATTGACCTGAAGAGGGAGCAAGTGAGAAAAACAGGGAAGAGGTGGGGAGACATGGGAATAGCAAGCCTTTAAGATCTAGAGGTAGGCTGAGGCAGGAGGATTGCAAGGTCAGAGCCAGCCTCAGCAATTTAGCAAGGCCCTGAGCAACTTAACTAGACCCTGTCTTAAAATTTAAAAAAAAATTAAAAAGGGCTGGAGATGTAGCTCAGTGGTTAAGCACCCCTGGGTTCAATCCCCAGTAGCAAAAAAGAAAGGGGGGGGGGCGGAGAGAGTGAAGAGAGGAAGGGGTTTGCCTCCAGTTGAGTTAGGAAGGCTGGCCCATTCCTTAAGACTGAAATCATGACCCTCAATGATTCTTGGAGTTCTCCAGTTGTATCATATCTACACTACCATCACCACAGCCTCAAATGCAAACTCTTAGGCTCTCTTCTCTCAATCCCCAACTTCTCTTAGTGGACCTTGGGGCAAAAGAGGTTAACAGCACTGCCAAGCAGCTCAGGCAAGATAATTATAGGGTTTAGAGCCCAGTGTGGGAGAGAATGAGAGGACACTAATTACATAGTCAGAGGTCTGGGAAGGGTCCAACAACTCTATACAACCCCTAGCCCAGAAGAACCTCCCCATATCCCCAGAGGCACAAGCTGTGGTGTTGAGGGGGAAATAAGCCTTTAGGAAGGCCTCTCCAGCAGAGCTACAGCTCAATCACCCAACGCCTCCCCTCTTGAGAAAGTCCCTACACCAAGGAATGAGCACACTAAACCCAAAAATAGGACCTTTAGGAACATAAAAAGGGAGAGGCGATTTAGACTGGGAATCCTCCCTGAGGAGGAAAGGAAAATTTCTACTCCTACCTGATACAGTGGCACATTCAATGGAATCCCAGTGACTTGGGAGGCTGAGGCAGGAGATCACAAGTTCGGGGTCAGCCTTAGCAACTTAGTGAGACCTGTCTCAAAATAAATTTTAAAAGGGGTTGGGGGTGTAGCTCAGTGGTAGAGTGTCCCTAGGTTCAGTCCCCAGTACTAAGGGGAAAAAAAGAAAGAGAAGTCTAGTGCCCAGCTCTGATGGATAAGGCAGTCCATCAGACAAGGTGGAGGTGGCCTGCACCATAGGGATGCAGGATAACAGAAGTCTCTCCTCCTTAAATCAGTTCCCCTGTTATGGCAACAGCACCTGTAGTAGCTCAGGCATCTCTGACTTGAACTCTGGCAACTGGCTCTCAGGAGCTTCATCAACTTTTCCTAAGAATGTTAATGGATCCTCTAACAGGAGGAGGACACACCAGCACCAGCACATTTTTCCCTCTGCTAGGTCCTGAAACTTCATTCGCTCCTCCACCAATACCATCTCCTCTGGTGACAACTCACAACCTTCAAATCTAAATGCCTCCCCTAGGCCCCATCCCACATTTGCTGTGAACCAGTCAGGACCTTAAAGGAGGCGGGCCTGAAGGTTATCTGGGTAATGCAGGGAGTTACATCCTTAGCAAGCTGACAGTTGCCTGGGAGACCAGGACAGTGGGTAGGACTCCAAGTCATGGTTACCACGTACCGGGATAAGCAAAAATGTTAAAGTGTACTGTCTTCCAACTCTTTTTTTGTAAAATCACCAAGGGCCCTTCTTCAGGACTGGGTCTGGGACAGCTGGAGTTCTAAAGCTCCTAAAAGAAACCTCCTAGGGATTAACTAACTCCTTCAACTCAGAGGTACCCAACAGGACCAAACCTGATGGAACTCAAAAGGCAAGATCTATGAGGGTTTATAGAAAGGACAAGATGTAGCTCAGCTCAATAGGGAGAGTGCCTAACATGTGTGAGACTCTGGGCTCGATTCCCAGGGGCAGGAGAGACATTTCTCCAACTAGAAATCTAAAATGAAAATCCTCCAAGTACTAATAAGAAAAAACAGGATGATTTTAGTTCCACCTCCAAGGAACTGGCATCCTAAATTCTACCACCAGATGGCAGTCTTGTCAATTTATTGGATTACCTGTAGTCAGCAGAAAGCCAGGAGATGGAAATCCTTTCTGTCTCACAAACTGTTTCTGATTGTAAGTCCCCGATATTTGGCAGACAACAGAAACCCCTCATGGATACAAATATACAATTTTCTCTCCCCATCCAACTGTGACCACTCACTTCCACTTACCAAGGTTCATTCATTGTTGTATTCAAAGCATCTGAGAAAAACTTTGGTGAAAAAGTTAATGCTCTCGGGCTGGGATTACAGCTCAATTGTAGAATGCTTGCCTCCCATGTGGAAGACACTGGGTTCAATCCTCAGCACCACGTAAAAATTAAAAAAAAAAAAAAAGTTATTGTGTCCATCTAGAACTAAAAAAAAAAAAGGTTAATGCTCTCAAGTTCCAGTGTAATGGTTATAAATTGGGGGAAGAGTATTTATCCTATTAGAATGGTGTTTTACCAGATATTTAATCCTAATAATTCTATGAAATAGGTATAATATTTGTATCTTCATCTTACAAATAAGATGTATCTCATCTTCTTTAAAGACTTTTAAGAACTTTCAAAGCTGGGCACACACATGCCTGTTAATTCCAACTACTTGGGAAGCTGAAGCAGGAGGATCACAAGTTCAAGGCCAGCCTGGGCAAATTAGTGCGACCCTGTCTCAATAATAAACACATAAAAAGGGCTGGGGATGTAGCTCCAGTAGAGTGCCCCTTAGTGGTAGAATAGTAAAAATCGTTGAAGTTCACACAGCCAGAAAAGGGAGGCTACTGGAACTGGAGCCCAGGCAGCCTTGTTGCAGTCAAGAAGCTAGAGTCAGCATAGGACTTCTGGATGTCATGCCTAAATCTCATCTATACTGAGAGCTAAGGAAAGAGATTGTGGAAGGCAGGGGGAATTGGGTGCTGGGTATCTAACCCTGGGACTCAAACATACTAAGCATATACTATATCACTGAACTCCAACCCCCAGCCAAGGAGTTGTTCTGTGAAGAAGAAAAACTTATGCAGATTCAAGAGTATAAGAAGAATGGAATAATACTTCCAGGTATCTAGCTTAGGTGGTTGCCATTCACTAAATGAAAAACTGCAAGTAGGGGATGAGGTTGTGGCTCAATGGTAGAGCACTCGCCTGGCATATGTGGTGCACTAGGTTCCATCCTCAGAACTACATAAAAATAAATAAATAAATACAGTATTTAGAAAGAAAGAAAGAAACCCTGCAGGTGAGCCAGGTGCAGTGACACATGTCTGTAATGCCAATGGCTCAGAAGGCTGAGGCAGAAGGATCACAAGTTCAAAACCAGCCTCAGCAACGTAAGGAGACCCTATCTCAAAATAAAAAATAAAAATGGCTAGGGCTGTAGTTCACTGGTTAAGCTCTCCTGACTTCCATGTGTGGTACAAAAAAAAAAAAAAAAAAAAACTTAGGTGGGTCATATTTTAGGGAAGAGAAGGAATTCTCTACTTGAGCTGTGATGTTTGAGTGCCTCGGGTTATCCAGATGGACATGTTCAGGAGGCATCTCTCTGTCCTGGAGTTTGGGCTAATACTGTATATTTATTGTCTTGTTTGGACTATCCGTTCCCTGAGTCTTTGCATATCATTTCTCTGCACCTGCCATTATATTCATGTTTGGTGAGGAAGTAAAGATTGGGCTGCCTTCATATTCATTTATTCATTTTTTTAAAGTACTGATACTTAAATTTCAGGGCTCACACATGCTGGGCAAGCACTCTAACACTGAGCTACACCCTTAGCCCATGTGCTGCCTTCTTTACAGGAGCAGAAGGAGATGACACCACCTCTTCTCTCAAGGTGTTTACAAATTTGTTGAGGAAGTGACATTACAGAAACATTTTAGATGATGGGACAAACCAGAATAATGTGGTAAAGCCTCTGGGAGATCAAAAAGGAAAAAAAAAAAAGAATCATTAAGAAGAAAAAGGGGCTGGGGCTGGGGCTGAGCGGTAGAGCGTTCTCCTAGCACATTAGAGGCCCTGGGTTCAAACCTTAATAAATAAATAAAATTTATTGTGTCCAACTACAACTTAAAAATAAATATATATTTTTTTAAAAGATGGAGAAAAAGTAGGCTGGGGATATAGCTTAGTTGGTAGAGTGCTTGCCTCCCTTGCACAAAAGTCTGGGTTCAATCCCTAGCACCACAAAAAAAAAAAAAGAGGGAAAAAAAAATCAGGTACATGGGCTGGGGATATGGCTCAAGCTGGTAGCGCGCTCGCCTGGCATGCGTGCAGCCCAGGTTCGATCCTCAGCACCACATACCAACAAAGATGTTGTGTCTGCCGAAAGCTATAAAATAAATATTAAAAAAAAAAACTCTCTTAAAAAAAAAAATCAGGTACAATGGCACCTACCTATAATCCCAGCTACTCTACTCAAGAGACAGAAGCAGGAGGATTACAAGTTTGAGGCCAGTCTGGGTAACTCAGCAAGACCCTGTCTCAAAATATAAATATTTTAGACACCTTGGTGGCACATGCCTGTAATCCAAGTGACTCAGGAGGCTTAGGCAGAAATATCAGAAGTTCAAGGCCAACCTCAGTAACTTAGCAAGACCCTCAGCAATTCAGTGAGACCTCATCTAAAAATAAAAAAGGACTGGGGATGTATCTCAGTAGTAAAGCATCCCTGGGTACAATCACCAGTTTATTTATATATATATAATATATATATATATATATATATATATATATATATATATATATATATATACACACACACACACACACACATACATACATATACATGTATATATATACATATATTATACATATATATATACATACATACATACAGATATATAATTTTGTAAAGGAATAAGGATATAGCTCCATGGTACAGCATTTGCCTAGTGTGTGTAAGGCCATGGATTCAATGTTCCATACCACACACACACACACACACACACACACAGAAAAGTTCACAAACACCTCTATCGACTGATCACTATGTAATTCTCACAACCAGTTGAGGGTAGGCATTGTGATCCCCATGTTATAGGTAAAAAGAATAAAAAAATTAAAAAAAATAAACTTGATGAAATTCTGAGATACCCATATCTTAGTCCAAGGCAAAGGAAGGAAAGAGCTAAGTTTTTTGTTCATTCCATTGTTATCTCAGTTCCTGTTCCCCATGGAAAGGGATCATCTATTAAAAGCTCCATGGGTTGTTTTTCCTAGCCCCTCTCCTCACACCTGAACCCTCAGTTTCTTCCTTATTCCACTCCAGTTCTCCAACCCAACTTTGCTCTTATGTTTATGTCAACTTTATGATATTTTATTGGGCTCAAATTCCAAAGAGTAAACCCCTCGGTTTGGTCTGAGCAGCTCAATAATGAAATTCATCCATTTATTTAACAAACATTTAAAGTGCCCAGGTGGTGGTACATGCCTATAATCCCAGCATCTCAGGAGGCTCAGGCAAGAGGATTTCAAGTTCAAAAGCCAGCCTCAGCAATTTAGCGAGGCACTAAGCAATTTAGCAAGACCCTGTCTCAAAATGAAAAATAAAAAAGGATGTGGCTTAGTAATTAAGCACCCCTGGGTTCAGTTCCTTGGGGGGGGGGATTGAAAGTTCCAGGAGTGCTTATTTTGGCAGCATATATACTAAATTTGGACCAATACAGAGAAGATTAGCATGGCCCCTAGAATGACACACAAATTCCCGAAGCATTCCATAACTTTGTTTTCTCTAATAAGTGGATGCTGATCCATAGTTGTGGGGCAGGCAGGAAAAAAAATGAAGAAACTTTGGATTGTGCAGAGGGGAGTGAGTGGAGAGGTGGCACGGTAGGGATGGGAAGGATAGTAGAATAAGATAGACATTATTACCCTATATACATGTATGATTACACTACTGGTGTGACTTAGCACCATGTACAGCCAGAGGAATGAGAAGTTATTCTCCATTTGTGTACAATGTGTCAAAATGCATTCTACTGGACAGGCACCTTGACCCATGCCTATAATGGGCTTGGGAGCTGAGGCAGGAGGATCTCAAGTTCAAAGCCAGCCTCAGTAACTGTAAGGTACTAAGAAACTCAGTGAGACCCTGTCTCTAAATAAAATACAAAATAGGGCTGGGGATGTGACTCAAGGGTTGAATGCCACTGAGTTCAATCCCAGATACCCCCCCAAAAAAAAAAAATGCATCCTACTGTCATGTATAACTAATTAGAATCAAAAAAGAAAATGTCAGGAAATGAGTAAAACATGATCCCTCAAACATCTTCAATTTTCCTAGTGATCTTCTGGAACTTGGGATTAAGAAATAAACCTGGGGGGCTGGGGATGTGGCTCAAGCGGTAGTGCGCTCGTCTGGCATGCGTACGGCCCGGGTTTGATCCTCAGCACCACATACCAACAAAGATGTTGTGTCTGCCAAGAACTAAAAAATAAGTACTAAAAATTCTCTCTCTCTCTCTCTCCTCTCTCACTCTCTCTTTGAAAAAAAAAAAAAAAAGAAAGAAATCTGGGCCAGGGATGGTAGCCCATGCCTGTAATGCTGGTGGCTTGGGAGGCTAAGGCAAGAGGATCACAAGTTAGAGGCCAGCCTCAGCAATTTAGTGAAGCTGTGAACAACTTAGTAAGACCCTGTATCAAAATAAAAAATCAAAAGGATTGGGGATATAGCTCAAAGGTAAAGTATCCTTAAGTTCAGGTCCCAGTATCAAAAAAAGAAGAAAGAAAAGAAATAAGGCTGGAGCTGGATGTTGTGGTGGCACATGCCTGTAACCCCAGATACTCAAGAGGCAGTGGCAGAAAGATGGCAACTTAGAAGCCAGCCTGGTAAAGCTTGGAGAAACTGATGTCTGGGAAGAGGTATCCAGCATCAGATGTTAAGCACCTTCAAATAATTTTGTCACTTCGCACTCTTTCACTCTGCCTTCTGGCTTTGTCCATGGTCATACTTGAAGATGACCACCTCTGGATTTCTCCTCTTGTAACTTGCTGCCTACAACTCAGACATCTGAAAATAGACCTCTCCCCATCCTCACCCATGCAACTTTGAGCCCCTTCTCAGGCATCTAAGATCCTGCAGGTCCAAAGGCATAGGTAGATATTCATAGCTCCAGATTCCTCTCTAAAACATAGTGGCCTCCATGGTTTTTGTTGTTGTTTTGGGTGGAATGAGGGATACTGGAAATACTGGGTATTGAACCCAGGGCCTACATGGTAGGCATATCCTCTGCCAAAGAACTACACCCCCATTCTCTTAAAAAACAAACAGGAGCTGGGGTTGTGGCTCAGCAGTAGAGCACTTGCCTAGCACGTGTGAGGCCTTGGGTCCAATCCTCAGCATCACATAAAAATAAATAAATAAAATGAAGGTATTGTGTCCAACTACAACTAAAAATAATAAATATTTAAAAATTTAAAAAACAAACAAACTTTATTTTGAGGGCTGGGGTTATGGCTCAGTGATAGAGCACTTGCCCAGCACATGTGAGGCACTGGGTTCGACCCTCAGCACTGCATAAAAATAAATCAACAAAATAAAGGCATTGTGTCCATCTACAACAACAACAAAAAAAAATTAATAAAATTAAAAAAAAATAAACACTTTATTTTGAGATAGGATCTTGTTAAATTGTCCAGGTTTGTCAAATTTGCATCTTCCTGCTTTAACCTTGGGATGACACCAGGATGAAAGGTGTGCCACCCTGCCTGCTACTGTGCTGGGGCTTCCTCATTATTTTGTTCTTCATTTTATGTTAATTAATTTATTAGTTTATTAATTATTTTGGGAGGTACTGGGGATCGAACCCAGAGCACTCTACCACTGAGCTACATCCCCAGCCCATTAAATTTTTTTTTTTGTTTTGAGACAGCGTCTTGCTAAATTGCCAGGCTGGCCTCAAACTTGCAATTCTCCTCTCTCAGCGTCATTAGTGGACAGGATTGCAGGTGTGTACCACTAAGTCTGGCTCCTCATGTCTTCTTCTTTAGCTACCTCTGGCAGATGGGGCTCTTTTGGACTCAAGTTCTTCACCTTCTCCCTTTTGGGCTCTCTGTGCTCCCACCAAGGTTGACTCTTGTGGCTGTCACCCCTTCCCTCAGGAGTCTGCTTTTGCCCTGATCCTTTGGTCTGCCTTCTCAGGGGCTCCCTTGGTATCTCCCAGTCTGTGGCCCTCTCCCTTTGTCTTTCCAGGGTACTGGTCTCTGTCCTATCGGTTCCTCTGACCCTGTTCCCATCTCTATGTCTTTCTGGTCTGCTCTGTAGACCTCAGTCTTCCCTTGTTTAGCCGCACCTCTCTCTAGACATTCCTTTATCTCTGTCTCTGATTCTCTCCACCCTAACTCTACCCCTTCTCTTATTCTAACTAAGTCTCTCACCTCTGTCTAGTCCCATCCGACTCTTCTTTTCCCTCCTTTGTCTGTCTCTGTCTCTCTTACCTCTCTTCCTGTCTCTCTGGATTTGTCTCTTCTTCCCTTATCCCTCCAGTCTCTCCTAGGTCTCTCTGACTCTGACTTTCCCTCTATACCTACCCCCTCCCCCTCTCCTGTCTCTTCACCTTTCTCTGGGCCCTTGCTCCCTCGCTCCCTCCCTCTCTCTTTTCCTCCGCTCTCTCCGGCTCCCTCTCTCGCCTCGGATGACAGCGCTACCTCTTTTGTTGGCTCCGCAGCCAATCGCGGCCGCTGACGACACGGGGGCCGGGGCTATAAAGGGCCTGGCCCGGGCTCGGGCCCCCCCAGCCGCCCGCCCCGGCCGCCCGCCCGCCCCGCCCGCGCGCCCGCCGCCCCCGGCCCCCCCGGCCCCCCCTCGGCCGGGCAGCCCCCAATCCCGCGCCGCCCGGACCCCCTCCTCCTCCCTCCCTCTTCCCTCCGCCCCCTCCCTGCGGGACTCCGGCGTCCCCGCCCCCCAGTCCTCCTCCCCTCCCCTCCAGCATGGTGCTCGCGGCCCCGCTGCTGCTGGGCTTCCTGCTCCTCGCCCTGGAGCTGCGGCCCCGGGGGGAGGCGGCCGAGGGCCCCGCGGCGGCGGCGGCGGCGGCGGCGGCGGCGGCGGCGGCCGGGGCCGGGGGGGAGCGTTCCAGTCGGCCGGCCCCGTCCGTGGCGCCCGAGCCGGACGGCTGCCCCGTGTGCGTGTGGCGGCAGCATAGCCGCGAGCTGCGCCTGGAGAGCATCAAGTCGCAGATCCTAAGCAAACTGCGGCTCAAGGAGGCGCCCAACATCAGCCGAGAGGTGGTGAAGCAGCTGCTGCCCAAGGCGCCACCGCTGCAGCAAATCCTGGACCTGCATGACTTCCAGGGCGACGCGCTGCAGCCCGAGGACTTCCTGGAGGAAGACGAGTACCACGCCACCACCGAGACCGTCATTAGCATGGCCCAGGAGAGTAAGTGGGCTTCGGGGCTCAAGCGGTGCGTTGCTGGCTCGGCTCTGGGAAGGGCGCCTCTGGCTTCCAAAGCCGGGCGCTCCCGGCTGCTTCGGCCCGGAAGCGTTTTCTGCGAAAACTTGATGGATTAGGGACCCGGGGCTATTCCACAGAACTTTTTTCCAGCGGTGAAGCTGGGCAACGGAGTTGTATGCAGGCCCTGTTCCTGGAGGTGGGAGGGGGCAAACGCGACGGGTTGCAAGATACTGCCTCCCAACCCCGGTGTGCGAGAAAGACCCCCGTTAAAGGAGTCGGGGGCGGGGGGAAGCTGAGGCCCGAAGCTTTGGGGACTAGGCAGACACTCTGTCCTGAAGGGCCACGGGTGGGGATGACTAGAGAACAGAATTGGGAGGCTCCCAGCTGGGCCGCAGTACTCTGTGTCTTCCCATCGTCCTGGCACCAACTCCCCGCCCGATGCTCCGCAACGCGCCCACCCGGCTCCAGAGAACCGAGTGCCCCTCTCTGTCCCAGGAATAGGATCCCAGAACCCAGTGTTCCTCCTGGCAGCCCAGCTGGCACCCTTTTCATCCTGAGCCGTGTCTCACACTGGGTATCCCAAGGGGCCAGGAAAACTGTCTTCTTGGTACCGACCGATCTCAAGATAACTCCATTGCGCTGGGGGCTTAAGGATAATCATTTGGTTACTTAAACCTCAGTGTTCCGTCCCTTATTCACCGGGCCCGATGGCAACTGGACTTGAGAGAGAGGAAGACCCAAGGGAGAATGAGAAAGAACTGGACGGGTGTTGGGGGAGACCCAGGCATCCGAGTCCCTGGCTTAAGGAAGCTGAATACTGAACACGTTAATAGACATGAGCTGCTTTGAAATTTTATGGCCTGGAAAATCCAGGCCAATACCACTACCCCCAACTCTATCTCTCCCTAAGGTCAGGTGACTCCTTCTTCCCCTCCCCCACTGAGTCTCCCCTGACTCTTCAACTCCAGGGAACCAAGCCCTCTCTTATTCCCTGGTGGTTTGGCAAGGTCCCCCACCCCCCAGTTTGGTTTATGGCTCTGAACAGAAGAGGGGGGAGACTGGTTTATTGGCAGATGGGTAATAAAAAGCTGGGGGCTGAGGGTCCTAGTGGCCCACATTCATAGGAGAGGCACAGGAACCCAGGTGTGCATCTGGGAGGTTTAGTACCTGGTAATGCCAAATGTGTTTCTGTAGAACTCAACAGTACTTAATCAGGACTGTAAAGAAAACTAACCAGGAAAACTAACTGGATTTGTGTGTGTATGTGTTTGTATGTGTGTTTGTGTGCACGCGCACACAGGCAAGCTATGCACCCCGCACCAAGGGCTGGAGATCTAATCCTCATTTCCTCAGTCTCCCTTCTGCTCCTTTTAAGACTTCTGCTTGTGGAAGCTGGGGTCAGTCTGAGATTGACCTAGGGCAGGGGTGGGGGTGGGGGTGGGGATTCTAGGAAACAGTAGTAGAAGAATTCTGATCAAGAGTTTGCTGGAAGAAGATGGAAGGATACAGAGGGAAAAGATGCTCTGGTCTGTGTGGTATAGTGTGTGAGAATTCCCAGGATGGGTGACAGGGCCTTGGACTTCCCCTTGCTCCTCACTATGCCTAGCATTCCTTAGCTATAGGTCTGAGCTCAGAATTAGCTCTATAGTGGGGATGTGGGAAGTGAAGGGACCCTGCATGCATGGATGGGGCAATGAAGGTTAAGACTGAAGGAGGTACCAGCAGTTGGGGTCTCACCCCAACTTCCACTCTTGTGCCACCAACGCAGCACTTGGGTAACTAGGGAACTGGGTCTCCAGCCAGGTATTGTACGTCCCCTTTAAGAGCCTAGCTGAGCTCTTAAGAGAGGGAGGGGGAGTGGAGGGAGGGGGGAGGGAGAGAGGGGAAAAGGAAAAAGAGACTTTTATAGTCTAATCCCCAGGGACCCGCTTTAATAAGAGACTTGTGCTCTGCTAATCGGGGGAGGTGTTTGTCAGCAGAGATGGCCTCTGCTCCCCTCCCCCTGTCTCCCCTCCCCCAGCCTTCAACCCTGGACCCCAGCCCCCACCTCGCCTAGACTGCTTTGCTTGTCCTAGTTCCTTCTACCCTCTCAGGCTCTCCCACCCCAGCCTTCATCCTGGGAACCCAGCCCCCTGCCCTTCTGGGAGCCGAGCCCAGCCCCTCAGTTTCTCTCTCCTCCCCATACTGAGAGGCCCCTGCCCTCTCAGCCCAACCTCCTGCCCCTAGGCCTTCTAGCCTGGGTTGGAAAAGGGTGTGTAGTTGGGGGTGGAAAGGGGAGGCCCTAAGTAAGGAGGGGGTTGGGCTTTTGCTGAAAATAGTGCAATGACCTCTCTCCCCCAGCAGCACCGCCTACTAAACCTGACCTGCTGCCTGCCACCAACCAGATCAATCCAACACATATGTGGCCCCCTCCCTTTCCCATCAGAGCTGTTAAGGATTCTCTCAAGCCCCTTTCCCTCTATAGCTCTACCTGCTTATTCTTTGTTTCTCTCTCTCTACCTTTTGTGTCCTCTTATCTTTACCCCATCAGGTTTAGCTCCCTCCCACCTCTAACTTTTTAACCACCACCCACTCCTTTCTACTCAACCCTGGTGTTCTCCAACTCCCAAACTTATTTCTTCTCACACCACAATCTTTCTACAACCTCCGTTTCTCTGCCTCTCTCTACTAACCTGTCTTCATTCCTGGATCTTCTTGATTCTTACTTCCCTCACCTTCTCCAGTCTTTCCTGACTCTTCACCTTTCTCTTTACTTTCTCCCTATGTCCTGCCCCTAGTAGTACTGACTAGTCTCCCATCCAGTGTAGAAGTGTATGAGGATTCCCTGGGATGGGCAATCCTTTATCTGAAGGAACCAAAGGATCAAGTGCCCAATCCCTCACCTTCAAATCTTAGGTCAGCTAAAGGTAGTAGGGTATGTTTAGAGTTTAGAAAACCAAACATTTATTGAGAAACTACTACTATTTTCACATTCTTTAATGCTCAGCACCTAAATCAAGAATCATTACTATCATACCAAGAAGTCTATGGGAAAGGTCAGATGAGGAGTCAAACAGTGGTTAAACCCACTTCAATGTAGCCAAGGACAGTTTAGGAAGAACTCTCAAGCACTTGCCTGTGTAACTGAAAATTGGGAGTTCATTCAGCATGTATTTATTGAATACTTCTTGGTACTATGGGAAGCACTAAAGCTACAGTGGTGAGTAAAATATATAGTGTCCACCCTCAAAATGAGTATCTTAATAGCAAGAAATAGACATTTCCTATGCCTAAATTGGGCATAATATGCTATTTGGATTGTTGCTTGTCATTCCTGAGCTCACCAGTAGCTTCCTTGCTCCAGCTACTCTCCTAATCTCTGAATTTCCATTCCCCAAGCCCCACTCTATTACGTCATTACTGAAGCTCCAGCCAGTAGGATAAATGGGAGGACTAACAGAACACTGCACCTCAGAGAAACAAGGAAGACAATGATGCAGAGGACTTTGTGTATTGTGACCTAAAATATGAAGATTACAAAGGACTTTCTTCCTATCCTATTCAGAAGGTCCTCCTCTCCTGGAGTGAAGCGGGAAAGTGTTCATGGATGTTAAGTCCTCCATGACTACACAGAATGTAACGTGGGCATAATACCTAAGGGCCTACCTGGACTTCTGCATCATAGCTATATGGGACTGGAAAAGCTCATTCCAGATTCTTCTTATCTAGAATGAGAATGGTCATTCTTGAGAAACATGATTCAGGGCATTCCCAAACTATCGAGATTAGGAAATGGAACTGGAAGAAGCTGGGAGCACAGGGATATATTGAGCATCATCTTTAATTCCCAAGGTTTAATTTATGGTCCAGAACAAGGGGGAAAAGGTCAAGAAGTGAAGTTGGGATACTGAACCTCTGTAGACTTGCTGGTGGTCCTGGACCAAAAAAAAAAAAAAAAAAAAACCACACACACACACACACACACACAAAGGAATCTCAGGGGAGAAAAAGCTACTGAATTTTGTTTGTCGTGCTAGGGATTGAACCCAGGACTTCATACATGCTGGGCAGTTCCTCCACCACTGAGCTACATACATCCCCATCCCTTTTTTCCCCTAAGTTTTGAGACAGGGTCTTGCTAAGTTGCTAAGGCTGGTCTTAGACTTGCCATCCTCCTGCCTTAGCCTTCTTGAGTAGCTGGTATTACAAGTGTGCACCAACTGTACCCTGCTGATTATAGTTGATATGGTATGTTGAATTATTGTTTTGTTTTTGTGGTGTTGGGGATTGAACCCAGGGCCTTGTGAATGAAGGTAAGCATTCTACCAACTGAGCTATATCCCCAGCCCGAATTATTATTTCTGATGCTTTGGGAAAGTAGGAAGAAACACAATTTTTCCCTCCCTCAAAATCTGAAGCACTAATGGTGGTGATGATGAGAAAGCAGCTAAGGAAACTTCTTTTTAGGAGAAAAGGAATGAGGAGTCAGATGCATAGGATATGCTTGGGTAGTTTCATTCTGGTGCTACCGGGGATGACACAAGCCTTCATGGATTTCAATTCTGGTTTAGTTTATAAGATAAATTTAGCCTACATTCCCTCTGGACCCTGAGTTATATTCTCTGAGGCCACCTTTTTTTTTTTTTTTTTTTTTTTTGCCGGGGGGATGCCAGATTCCACCTGCCCATCAGACAAATCAGCAGAAATGGGGCAAGGTGACCTAAGGACAGCAGGTGTGGTAAGAGGTATGGCTTCTATGAAGAGCTTAAAGATTCAGAAAAAGTTGGAGCCTTACATTCTGGGAATAGTTAGGGAAGGGGAAGGGAGAATTCCCTGATAATTACCTTTACAGGTTAAAATGTAGAGGGGAACCTGTGTATTAGAATAAATAAATGGATTAGGGAATTGGTACAGATTAGTAAGGATTGATAGAGCCCTCATCCAAAGTGAGGAGGCAGTTTTCAGTACCTGAAACCCCATACGGATAATCCATAAGATAGTCACAGGAGAAGGGCAAAAGCTGAAACACTCAGGCTGAGGAGTCCAAACTGCCAAAGCCACCCAGGGCTGCTGATCCTTTCTACAAATACCCTTTGCTGATGTTGTGCTCCCTTCTCTCTTATCAGCGGATCCTGCAGTGCAGACAGATGGCAGTCCTCTCTGTTGCCATTTCCACTTCAGCCCCAAGGTGATGTTCACAAAGGTACTGAAGGCACAGCTGTGGGTGTACCTTCGGCCTGTGCCCCGCCCAGCCACAGTCTACCTGCAGATCTTGCGACTGAAACCCCTAACTGGGGAAGGGACCGCAGGGGGAGGGGGTGGAGGCCGCCGTCACATCCGTATCCGTTCACTCAAGATTGAGCTGCACTCGCGCTCAGGCCACTGGCAGAGCATCGACTTCAAGCAAGTGCTACACAGCTGGTTCCGCCAGCCACAGAGCAACTGGGGCATCGAGATCAACGCCTTTGATCCCAGTGGCACAGACCTGGCTGTCACATCCCTGGGGCCAGGAGCTGAGGGGCTGGTGAGCAGGGGGCCTGAAGTGGTGGTGGATATGTGTATCCTGGCCCTGAGGAGGTGGGGATGTTAGAAAAAGTAGACTAGGAACATAAAGGGAGGTGGGGACCAGTATTACTTCTCAGGCCAGGAGCTGATTCTAGATGAGTTGGAGGATGGGGTGGCAACTGTCACTTTTCAGGGAACCAAGCCAGGCAGTAGCTGAAAACTGGATTTGGGGTAAAGGTGTCAGATAATGGAACCCCAAAACTGGACATTGATGAGGCCCTGAGCCAAGGGGCTGATGAAGGTCAGGTTGCCAGGACAAAGAACTAGGGAAGGCTGAGTTGAGAGATGATAGATGGCAAGAAAAGTGAGTTGAAGATAAGGTGGGGTGGGTGGGGCAATGGAAAAGCCAAGTCAATGGTTTCTGTTCTGATGCCACTATTGAGAGGCAGATGGGGGGGGGGGGACAGGGAAGAACTTTTCAGGGCTATGTCACATCTCTTTCCCCTCTCCCTGACCTTCAGCATCCTTTCATGGAGCTTCGAGTCCTAGAGAACACAAAACGGTCCCGGCGGAACCTAGGCCTGGATTGTGATGAGCATTCAAGCGAGTCCCGCTGCTGCCGATATCCCCTCACAGTGGACTTTGAGGCTTTTGGTTGGGACTGGATCATCGCACCTAAGCGCTACAAGGCCAACTACTGCTCCGGCCAATGCGAGTACATGTTTATGCAAAAGTATCCGCATACCCACTTGGTGCAACAGGCCAATCCGAGAGGCTCTGCTGGGCCCTGCTGCACCCCTACCAAGATGTCCCCAATCAACATGCTCTACTTCAATGACAAGCAGCAGATTATCTACGGCAAGATCCCTGGCATGGTGGTGGATCGTTGTGGCTGCTCCTAAGGTGGGGGACAGTGGATGCCTTCCCCACAGACCCTACCCTGAGACCCCAGCCCTGGCCCCCATCTCCCCAAGCCCTAGAGCTCCCTCCACCTCTTCCCATGAACATCACACCTTGTTCCCTGACCAAGCAGTGTGCAATACAACAGAGGGAGGCAGGTGGGGGTTGAGGGACAAGGGGTTGGGGAAACGGGAAAGGAGGGACAGACATAGTTAGGGTGGAGTGTTTGATGTTTGCAGGTAAGAAGGTTTGGCAAGAAGAGAGAGAGATGTAGAGACAGAAGTACAGAGGGATAGAGACAGGAACAAACAGCAACATTGAGAAGGCAAAGGAATAGAGAGAAGAGATAAGAGACTAGACAAACAATGAGAAAGAGACAGAAATGGAGTAATAAATGAAAGCCCCACACCAAGCCTCCTTTCTTCCACTGGCAAGGTGAGGGGCTTGGTATAGTTTGGGGAGATCCCCTGACTATCCAGTAGGAGAGGAAATAAAAAATCCATTCTTAGCATCTTCCCTCTCCCCCTACAACAATAACCAGGGGAAGGGAAGCAAGGGCAGGGGCAAAAGTAAGGATTTGGGAATTTTATTTATTTATTTATTGTGATTTTTCTTTGTTTTTTCTTTTTATTTTTGGGTACTTGGCTTTACTGGAATAGGAGGGCCCCTGCCCACTATGCCCCATTTGTCCCTTATGCCCCAAACCCTGCTCTTCCCCAATACCCACCCACTTAAGCACTTGTATAAAGCCTCCAGGGTTGGGAATGGGAGTAAAGGGCAAGAGGGCTGATATATGTGTTTCTAACCCATAAGCAACCTAACTAACCAAATGGGTTGAACTGAGTGGCCATGGAAATAATACAAGATTGGCGTTTAAGAGCTGAGGGAGGGGAAGTCCTCAACATCCAGGATCTATGAGAGCGCCACTAAACTAACCCTCAGACCCACCTTCTCCAAGGTATTGATTTAGCCAGAGGGTATAGCCTGTTTATGCCCAAATTACCCTCAGCCGAGAGAGACCAAAGAGCCTGTGGAATGCCCCTGCTCCCAGCCTCTATCTTCAGGTCAATAAAAGAGTAGAGACCCCAAAGTCCCTCAGGTCTGGGTAAGATTATAAAGGGTCAAGAAAGGAATAATAAGGAGGCTGAAGGTTACAGGGCATTTGAATCCAAATCACTGCTCTGGGCTAGGGAATAGAATCTGTAGACCAAGGTGGAAGGGATTCTGGAAGGGGGACATTTTAGTCCCCCACCCCCCAAAGCTCAGGGTGGAAGGAGGGAGAAAAAGGGAGCAGAGTGTCTATATAATTTTTAATCTTTTATTTTTGGAGTATAGAAGTACCTGGAAGCAGGGAGGGGATAGTACAGTGGGGAAAGGCAGCTGACAAGGCCAGTTGACAGCAAAGAATGGGAAGGAAGGAGATTCCCTGGTTTGAAAGGCTAGGAAGCAGGCAGAAAGTAGTTGCCACTTCATCTCACTAGCTGGGCCAATTCATTCCTCCCATAATCCTGACTCACTCTCCTCTGGACTCACTGTGCCTCAGTTTCTTCCCCTCGATGGAATGAGAAATAGCAGCACCCACCACAGCCAAGAGATGAATTCTGAGCACTTACCACGGGCACTTTATGGACATAAAATACCTCTCGCTGTGGGACAAGATAACCAGGGCACCAGAGTAGTGGTGAAGATATGTGAGGCTTAGAGGAGTCACAGGCTTCAGAGAGTACAAGTTCCCCTGCCTCCCAGATGGACAGTGCCTGAAGCCAAGGAGTTGAGAATCTCCACACCCTATCCATACCTCACCAGCAGATCTCTTGGCTCCAGGCAAGAGCCTAAGGATGTCAGGAAAGCAGGGGGTAGGCTGGGGGGGGGGTGCAGAGACCTACAGCAAAATGGTACTCTTAAGTAGAGCCAGCAGTTATGGTCTGGTAGAAACAGTACTGAACTGAAGTAAAGCCTGAGGTGGAGAGCAGACCTGGAAGGCTTATTCTTCCTGAGCACATGTCTCTCCTGCTTGGACCAGACCACTGAAGGGGCAAAGGTATGGTGACCATGCTTGGGAAGGTGATGCTGGTGAAATTTAACATCTTATTTCTATTCTCATAGTGAGAAAATGAGATAAGGTGTTTCAGTAGAGGAATGAACAGGGACTGTCAAGCTTTTCAACTCACCTTCTACATTGCAGCTATTTTAACCCCAAGTCTCTCCTCTCTCGCCCTATTCTTCACCCTTCTGCCCCAGTCTTGGAGAACAAGACACACCTGACCATTCACATTTCTTTAGTAGAAGGAGAGGAGCAGAAAAGTGAAGAATAGCACATGCTTCCCCGCAAGGTCAAATACCTCTTGATCTTGGGACAGGGTGGGGACTGGGCAATAAACATTAGGTAACTTCCCTCTACAAAATCTAAACAGCTAGGGCGTTAAACTTGGGGGACACTTAAAAAATTGCCCTTTAATACCACCAAATAAAGACCTTTGCAGAGTCAGGAAAGCAGTCATTTCTCTTAGGAATATAAATCTGAGTTGAAATTGCAGTCCCCTGTTCCTCCCTATCCCCAAAGAGGCATGGGATAGAAAAGCTTGGAGACACAACCCAGCAACCCAGTGGGGGCTGGCACCCTTCCCCCACCTTATGTGTGTGGACCTGGCCAGTGCCCCTCTGAACATATCATTACTGGTGTAATTATTTACTTTGTGTATTTGTTACATCATGTGTGTGATTGCCTTTGTTTGTTAAGGGTGTCTGAGGAGTATGGGGCTGACTGGGGCACTGGAATGCCAGGAAAGGACTTCTTCACTGAGATCAAGGCTTCCTCGAGGGAACCACTGCAAAAAGGCCATCAGGTAGTTTTCAAGTTATGTGACAGAGGGCAAAGATGGCCATAGGGTGCTCTGAGTTTTGGGATGGTCACATGACACAATCCAGCACTTGAACCTGAAAAAAGAAAAATAAAAGCAGTCAAAGAGTTTAGAAATCAGTGCCAAGCTCTTCTCCCTAATCAAGCGCGACATTTATACTTGGGAGACCAGGAATTGAAGAGGATCTAAGAGAGGAAACCTTTTGCTCTAGGACTAAGAAGATGGGGTCCTTGGAGCAAGAGAAAAACCACTACGGATCTGGGTGTGTGGTACACACTTGTAACCCCAGCAACTCAAGAGGCAGAGGCTGAAAGATCACAAGTTTGCAGCCAGCCTCATCAATTTAAATAGACACTGCCTCAAAATTTAAAAAAAAAAAAAAAAAAAAAGGACTGGGGATGTATGTGGCTCAGTGGTAGAACACCCCTGGGTTCAATCCATGGTAATGCAAACAACAATAAAACACAAAAATGCTTGTGGGATGAGGGTTGGGATATGTAGTCCAAGACAGATGGACAAAGGATGAGAAAGGAAGGGGAGTTCCTTTCTCTGGAGAGCTTGATTCAAAACAGTCCCCCAGATTATAAAACTCTCCCAGCCTTCATAGAATAGGAAATCTGAAGTTTTCTTAAGACAATCCAGCTAATGTCTGCTATTCTGCAGTCCCTACTCCTAGGTTTCCTCAACAGTTTCACCAAAATTCATGAAACAAACTGACAGTTGTTTGCTTTGTCTGCAAAAAAAGTGATTAAGCATTTCAAACAATCTTTGAGCCCACTATACCTAGAGGGCAATTTCCAGGATGTTACAAGTTGGGGGTGGCAAAACAACCTTGCCTGACAAATAATAACATAAGGAAAGCTCCTGTGACACCAGCATGATCCAGAACAGGCAGCAAGGATACTAAGGGTTCAATGTGCCATCATGCTTTCCCTGCCTTGTTCATTCTACTACCAGACTGACCCCACCCTATACCAACTACAAAACAAGTTGAGACTGGGCAAGTAACTACAGTGTTGTGCACTGTATCATCCCTTAGGGAACTGCTTTATCTACAGTTCTATCCCTAGCTTTTGGCCTGAGTCAAAATGGTTTTCCCCTCACTACTCAAAGGAATACAGAAGAAATTGTAAGATGAGTTTTAAGTCTTTTCTCCTATTCCCAAAACACCCTCCAAGAAGTGCATCAGGAGCTATCCTATCATTAGTCTTTGCCCAGTTTTCGTATGTGAGGGGCATGCCCCAAGCTAATAAACAGCAAGCAGTGTAACATTTAGTCTCTGGTGGATAGTGGGGCAGAAGTAGGAAAGTCAATGCTCCAGGTAACAATGTTAACTTTCCTACCCATAAGCTGAGGATTAAGAGAAGAACTGGAACTCTTCCCCCATCTTTCTAGTCTCCAAACTCCCAAATACAATTGCATAAGCACATGTATGCGTACATACACAGGCCCAAACTCACCCCCCATTCTTTATCTAGAATCTGTTCAAGTGGGGAAAAAAAGTGTTCTTATCCTACTTTTATTTTACCCTTATAAAATTAAGAGCTAATATTTTTTCAATGATTATTAAGCATTAACTATGCTAAGCAAATTATGCTGAGTTCATAATATGAAAGTATTAATTTTCACAGCAACCTTCATAATACTGATACAGAGTCTGGAGAGAGTCACAGAATTAAGTAATTTGCCCAGGGTCATAGAGCTAGTGTGACAGAATAAGAGATTAAACCTAAATAGTTACTACATACATTACACTCTATTAATACTGATATAAGAGAAAACAAAATACAGGGACAATAGAGAGGAAAGAGATGACAAAGTCAGGAACAAGACGGTTCAAAGGGTCTGCAAAGGAATGCAACCTTTTATTTTCAGTCCTCTTGGAGGAAAAAACAAGAAGAATCTGGAAACAGCAAGAGAAAGGGAGATCAGAATGTGTGTGTGTGTGGGGGGGGACTTCAATAATCAGAAGTGACAATGCCTGTCAGAGGCCTCATGTAAGAGAACAGGGAAGCAAAGTACAATGATACACACCTGTAATCCCAGCTACTCAGGAAACTTGAGTCTGAAGGATCCAAATTCGAGGCCTGGGTAACTTAATGAGATCCTATCTCAAAATTTAAAAAGGCTAGGGATGTAGCTTGGTGGTAAAGTGCCCTTGGGTTCAATCCTCAATACTGGAGGGGGGTGGGGAGCAGAGAAAGGTATTCTCTCCTAAGTTCCTCGCTACCCCATCTGTTTCTCATGTTAGACACAGCAAGAGGACTCAGCTCAACACTAAGAAGAGGTCTGGCACAGTGGGGTATATTCATAGTCCCAGCTACTCAGTAGGCTGCAGCAGGAGAATTGCCAGTCTGAGGCCAGCATGGGCAACACAGGCAACATAGAGTAATGCTGTCTCAAAATACAAAAACAAACAACAAAACACCAAGAAGCTCTGCCCTTATTCACCCCTTCCTTCCATAGCCTTTGCCCACACTGAAAGTTTTAGTCTTCTGGGGGGAAGGGCAGCTTAGGGTGATGGTGGTGAAGACAATGATCCTAGAGAACCATAAAAAGGTGCAGATTTACAGCTAAGGAAGCTTGTTCTCTCCACAGCTTTTATAGACTCCCTCATTAACAGCCTCCAGGTATGCGGAGAATGTCACAGCTTTACAGCAAGGAAAAGACTGGAGTCAGCTAACTACAGGAGTGAGACTCAGGGATAAGAAGGAAGGAAAGATATTTGGATCCCAGATAAGAATTATAAGCCTAGGTGTCTATTCTGTTAGGCAAACAAAAAGGACTTTTTTTTTTTTTTTTTTTTTTTGGTGCTGGGAATTGAACCCAGGGCCTCAGCATTCTACTGACTGTGCTATATCCCCAGCCTTGGACTTACTGTTTTAAATTCAGGGGGGAAAAAAAAATCCTAATTTTGAGCATTCTATACTATTCATGCTCAAAAAGTTATGTGTGAAATGACTACACTGAGACAGTGGTCAGGCTTGGAGGTTATAGTCTTTTGACTGACATAGGAAAACATGGCATCAAAGATCTGAGGAAGGTGGGCATGGTGGTACATGCCAGTAATCACAGCAACTCAGGAAGAAGGATCACAAATTCAAGGCCAGTCTTGGCAATTTAGAGAATCCCATCTCAAAAACTAAAAAGGGTTGGGGATGCAGTTCCGTGGCAGAATGCTCTTGGGTTCAAACCCCAATACCACTAAATAATAAATAAGTGGGAAGTGAAGAATTGAGCTAAGTAAAGAGAATGATGAAGTGTAAAGAGCAAAGAATCTAGCGAATAAGGCTGAATACATTTCTTTCTGTAAGGTTGTAAAGACTAAACAGACAAAGTGAAGAAAATTTCTGAGGGACCCATTGCTCTGTTCCATTATTAGCATCTACCCTATTCCTCCTTTTTAAAAAACCATCCTAGAGTAAGAAATCCTTATTGAATCTATAATCTTATATTACAAAACTGAATAATTCTCTTGGTTGTTTTCAGATGAAGGCATAGGAGAGACAGAGAAAAAAAAAAAGCTAGTTCTGAGATTAGAGCCTGAAGTCAAGAAAGGGAGGCAAACAGAACAGACTAACAGGAAGGGAGGGAAAGTCACTCCATGTATAAGGTTTATTTGGTTGAGGATATGACAAAAATTTAACCAACTTTCCTTCTTGTTCATTTCTCCAGAATCTCAAATGGGGCAAAATTCACAAAAAAATGGGCAACCTTTGGATCTGTCCTCCAAGGTACAGTTTTCTTAAAATATCCAACTTTGGTCCCTTGTCACCAACTATAGACTTGACAGAAATAAAGAGATTCTTAATGTTACAAAGTTTTGAAAAAATTATACCCTTTCTACTGATCACAAAAACAAGCAGGTTTTCACAGAATTAAAGACAAAGATTACAAACAACAGCAATGTAAGAGTTAATAATGGGAGAAAATCTTTAAGTAAGATACCAGGCTTGTAAATTTTATAATCCTACCTCACCAAAAAAAAAAAAAAAAAAAAAATAACTTCTATAGATGTCCAAATATAATGATTAAGAGGAGACACCCTACATCAACTCATCTGAAAAGACTACCAAGTCTCAGATTTATAGGAAACTTCAAATGCAAACAAGCAACCTGCTTGGGGAGAGTCAAACCTTTTCTAAGTAGGAAGCTCAGCAAGAAAAATGAATTTTAGTAATATCCATGAAACATTACCACCAAAACTGCAATAGCATCCTTCTGCAACAGAAGAAGAAAAACTAGCACAGGGCTTAACAAAAAGCTAAGTAGAGTTGGGATATAGCTCAGTGGTATTGCACTGGCCTTCCAGGTGCAAGATCCTAGGTTTAATCCCTGCCACTGAGCAGGGGAAAAAAGGTAGCATCCCATCCCATTGCTTATGTTCTCAATTATCTAATAATGTTTAATGTTTAACATTTTTTATATTCTTTCATACTTTGAATCCCTACATTTTCTTCCATCTCTGAGGAGCATCCAGCCCATCAATCTTCCTGAACTGCAAAACTGACAAGGTCCCACACAGTGATCTGTTCTGGAAACAATTATCATGCCAGGCCACATGGAAAATAGGGTCCTTCTTACTGTAAGGACTCTGGGCTCCATTTTATCCAACAACAGGACTTTGTTACTAGCTTATAGTAGGGAATTATAAATCATTAGTCCTTGTATTTATATTGTTTCTATCTCCTAAAACCTTCTATGCTCCCTCTATTTTATCTCTATGGGTCACTCCAACCTGCTAAAGCAAAGATTCAGGGAGTAACTTGACCTCTTTACAGAAGTTAATGAGGTAAAAGGATGCCTGTGAGTACAAGCAAAGGTAATAAATGGGCTTAAAGGGTAGACTCATACTCAACCTTGTCTTCTTTTCTAAGGGATAGACATTATGGCTAATTCCCCATAATATTTGCTCCCAAAACTCCCCTTATCTTACCTAATCTGGCTCCAAGAACTTATATGAGGAGCACCTAATAAAACACATTGTTCTCTTTTCTGTTTTTTTATTAACAAGCAAAATAATTAAAAACAAAACCACAACAACCTTAAAGTTGGAACAACAGTAAGTTAAACTGCTGCTGGAGTTCACTGATGTACCTGAGGTACATGCTCCCTCACTGCGAGGCAGGACGTAGGCACATGACTGTGCATTTAGGTATACATGTGACCAAGAAGAATCAGAAATGGAAACCACGGGAGAATGGAAAGCATCAAGAACTTTCATCACGCAATCCCAAAACGCTCTGCTCTTTTCCTCTTCTTTGCCTGTAAGGAAAAACAGTAGTTTAGGTTCCTGGCTGCTTTAATCCAAACTCACATGAACTGTCACAAGGTCCAAGAAGAAGGGATGACCCTGACTTTAAGCTTTGTAGCCAGAGATTTCATTCCTGAATCTCTTCAGTTATTTAGCCGAGGAGGTTTAGTGAGAAAGGAGAATGAAAACAAAAGATTACAGGAGGTGGGAGGGGAGGCGAGCAAAGGAGAATAGTAGTAGAAAATGGAGAGATTTTCTAAGGAGACAAGGCCCTCAGCCTAAAACAAGAGAGCCTGCAAATAATGGGTCCTGAATAGGTTGGGGAAAGTATCGGGAGGGTATTGGGGAGGGAGATGAAAATTTCAGGGAACAAAGGATGGTGAGGATGCCCCTTTGAGCAGTCAGGCCCAATAGTAGCTATTCCTTAGGCCTCTAATCCACAGAAAAGAATATAAATCTTCAATGCCAAAACAATAAATTTAAAGAGAGGAGGGTGTTTACAGATGACTCCTAAGAGAGGCAACACTGGAGAGGGGCCACAAAACAGCCTAAATCCTTCATTCTCACAACCACTGCTCCAGCAAAGAAGGAACCCTTTTTCAGCCCATTCATGCCAAAGGTCTAACCTATATTATTTAAAAAAGAAAAAAAATACGCACTAGCCCACTGCATCTCACCTGGACTACTAAGACAGTTCTCTGAACTCAAAAATCTTCTTGTGAACTTCATTAGCCACAGAAGTTATGACTCCTCTACATATGCTGATTCTTCCAATAAAAACCACTGTTCCCGGACTCCTCTACATATGCTGATTCTTCCAATAAAAACCACTGTTCCCGGCCACCCAATCCACAACCTCCTTACCTTGCAAGAGGCCAAGTGTACCTACTTAGCAAGCATGCCTGGATTAACAATAATTTCTTTGGCAAGAAGGAAACAATTTCAACAGGAATTAAAACAAACCTAAGTTTACTTCAAGCTCATTCTGGTAAATCAGACAGTAAATGAATAGATATAGAGGTGACATTTTATTCTCAGAAGCACAAAGAATACAAACTTCTTTAGTTTGTTCCAAGTAGAAAGTGCAAACTGATCTGACTATAATTTTTAGGCTTACTTACAAGATCATCTCTGATATTTATTCATAAAGAAGATTAACAAGAGTTTGAGTGATAAGGAAATAAAATTTAGAGGCTGTCTCCAGAAGCAGATGGAGGGAAGAAATCCTGGATTAAATGGAAGTTTTAAAGAACATTCCAAATTCTTTGCTCTTCAAGAAACTTCCTGTAACACTAAAAATACTCATTATTTCAATTGTACTTTATGTACACCCCAGGTGACAGATATCTGGTCTCAATTACAGATATTTTCAAATCAGCAAAGCAACATTGTCTATCAATGCTGAATCTCTATGAATATGAGTTACTCCAGTGGAAACTGAGGCATGGATGAATATGAACCTTAAAAAAAAAAAAAAAAGATACTCTTTCCTTTTGTAAATAAAGTGGTAACAATAAGGGGATGGGGCTAGGACTAAGACTCAGTGGTAGAGTCCTTGCCTAGCATGCATGAGGCCCTGGATTCAAACCCAAATACTGCAAAAACAAAAACAAAAACAAAAAAACAAAACAAAAAACAAAAACAAAAAAACAAAACAAAAAAAAAATCCAAAGTAATAAGAACAAAAACTCTCATTTGTGATTTGTGTCCACTGTCCTATTCCAGAGAAAGTTGGGCACAATTACACTTATATCTAGGTTGGAGGTAGCTTTATTAAATAATCAAAGGAAAAATGCCCAGTAAATAACAAAAACACTATTATTTATTCAATACTTAAAATACAACAGGCATTAACCTGAGTGTCTTACATATAGCATCAATTCAGTCTTGAAGTACTACTCTGAGGTGAGTATATTATACTCTCCTGACAATGAAACAAAAGCTCAGGAAAAGTGGTGGAGCCAATTTTCAAATCCAAACCTACATGATTTCATCATAAGATGACACCCCTCCCGTCCCCCAAGCAAAAGGCAAATGACTTGTCCTGTGGGAACTGAAGAAGTAGGCTGGGGGGGCTGGGGTTGTGGCTCAGCGGTAGAGCACTCGTCTAGCATGTACAAGGCCCTGGGTTCAATCCTCAGCACCACATAAAAATAAATAAATTAATATAAAGGCATTGTGTCCAACTACAACTAAAAAAAAAATTAAAAAAGAAAAAAAGTAGTAGTAGTAGTTTGGGGAAACAGAGGTTTTTTGCTCATTCAACATATTCACCCTAATTTCCCCTTAGGAGCTCTATGAAGCATTCAAAGAATATTTTACCTCTGTATCCTCTGTGGTTCCAGTTCCAGCTGAACTTGTGACAATTCCAAATCGCTCCTTCCTCTTTTTCAGCTTTTCATCATCTTCAGACTGTTCAGGACAAGAAAAATGGTTGAATAAAGCTAGTCTCTATTCACAAAGTAAATAGAAAAGAAATCATAATTTATTGATTATAATACGCAAGCCAACCTTGTACTGAGATAAGGATCACACACAAAACCAGAAAAGACAGATAAGAAAATGAATAAGCTAGTAGTATAGTTTGGAGATGTTGTGAGATGGGTGGGATTTTTCTTTTTCTTTTTTTTTTTTGGCAGTATTAGGGATTGAACCCAGCAGTACTTCATCATTGAGCTACATCCCTAGTCCCTTTTTATTTTCTATTTTGAAGACAGGGTCTCAATAAGTTGTCAAAGGTGGCCTCGAACTTCTGATCCTCCTGTCACTGTGATCATAGGCTTGTGCCATCACACCTGGCCAAGCCTGACCTTTGAATTATGTTCTGTTTTCCCATCTGGAAATATGATCTTTTCCTCACACATGTACTCCTGCCATGGTATCATTTGGCACATGTGTATGGATCCTCACTGCTATGTGTAGACTTTCAGCCTCCAAAACTGTGAGCTAAATAAGTTATCCAGCCTCCTTTTTTTTTTCAGGGCCAAACTTATATTTGTTAAGAACAGTAAGCCCTCACTACATTGTCATTGTTGCAGACCGCAGAGCACCTTCACAACTTGATACAAAGAATTCCTGTCCGGGGCTGGGGATGTGGCTCAAGCGGTAGCGCGCTCCTCTGGCACGCGAGCGGCCCGGGTTCGATCCTCAGCACCACGTACCAACAAAGATGTTGTGTCTGCCGAGAACTAAAAAATAAATATTAAAAATTCTCTCTCTTTCTCTCTCCTCTCTCACTCTCTCTTAAAAAAAAAAAGAATTCCTGTCCATGAAGCTAGTTACAGAAGAGTTCCCAGTTATTTCTTTATAGCAACAAAAAACGGTAATAGTAGCATATTATACCTAGAATGACTAAAAAACTTATTTTAGGTAGGGCTTCAATACTCTTTAGTAGAGAAACAGCAAGAAATATCCATAAAACAAACTTCTTGCTCAAGAAATTTGGTAGCTCAAATATATGGAAAACTAAGGTTTGATGGAGTAACTCCTGAGAGAACAGTTTGGTCGAAGGTATCTAAGCTGCCTGTTGAACACACCAACAAGTACCATTTACTTATCAGGGAACATAAGGGAAAGGGAGCCAGAGTGGTGTTTCTGGAACTTATAAAGAAAATCAAGTGTTTGAAACACCCAGAAAAGTCACAGAAAGTTCTAAATAGTTTGAAATGATTTCGAGAAAAGGTATCCAAGTGACAGCTGCAGTCATTTAAGAGATATGCTCTAGATATTTTTCAAGCATCAATGACCATTCATGATGCCTGCCTAGTAACTGGGGAGAATATTTCATCTTACTATGAATCAGACCTGGTCACTCCCTCTACTCCACCCGGTGGTACTGGGCTTAAACCCAGGGGTGTTACCAGTTAGCTACATCTCCATTCTTCAGCCCTTTTTATTTTTTAAACAGCAAGACAAGAGTCTTGCTATTGCCAAGGCTGACCTTGAATTTGCAATCTTCCTGACATAGCCTCTCAAATTGCTGGGATTACAAGCGTGTGACACTGTGCCCAGCTACTTATAGCTATTTTAAAGACTGAGCTACTGATCTGGGTGCATACATGAGTGGTAAAGCACTTAACTAGCATGCACAAGGTCCTGGGTTCAAGACCTAGCTCCACAAAAAAATAAAAAGAGAGATAAGAAAAACTGACCTACTGTTTACTTCCAACATTATTCAATATAACAGTCCTGGATATATTCAAATAAGGACCTAAACATTACTGTTTTTTTTTTTTTTTTTTTTTTTTTTGTGTGTGTGTGTGTGTGTGGTATTGAGGATTGAACCCAGGACCTTACGCATGAGAGGCAAGCACTATATCAACTGAGCTATATCCCCAGCCCAACATTATTCTTTTATTTATCCCATTTTAAGTTATTTTTACCTTCACCTTCCCTTCACACCTAGTCACCAGTTATCAAAAGCTCAGCCTCAGGATTTATAAATACCACGTGGGCTCCCCAAGTGTTCTTACCCCAGAAAGATTTTCTAAAACTTGGCACATCTATTCAAAGATCCCCTCTTCTCATAATCTCAACATCCCCTCTACTCCATATAGACATACCCACCATCACCACAGGGCAAGAGAGTTTACTTTAAATGAGCTTTTCTCTATGTGGAAATTACATTCCACAAGGAATTTATATTTCTACCATCTACAGGTAGGCTATGCCTTTGGTGTCCCAAAACCAGAGTCAAAAAGCAAAAATAATCAAAAGACCTACCCCAAAAAAAGGAATTTTTCAATACCTCTGCTCTCAATCCCAACCAAGGAATTGCCTTTGTCCCCATGACCACAGCAGCCATCTCTACAATAAAAGGCAGGGCAGCTATCTAGCATTCTATGCTCAATTTATTTAATTAATCCAGCTCCTTGAACAAAGCATCAAGAATACTATCTCAGTCTTTGATTCTTTCAGTTTATTTTCTCCCTTTTGCTGTGCCTTCTTTCTAGTGAATAGGAAGGGAGCCAAAAAGCTGGAGAGCCATGAAGGAGTAAAGAATCCTACACAGGAGTTATTTTTAAAAAGTATATTACTACAAAAAACTGTTGCCTACACAGTTTTTCCACCTTTTTTATTGTAACTATCAATCTATGCTGGGTGCCCAATTACTATAATCTAAACTACTTTGTGTGTGTGTGTGTGTGTGTGTGTGTGTGGTGCTGGAGATGGAACCCAGGGCTTTGTGCATGTGAGGCAAGCACTTCACTAACTGAGCTATATCCCCAGCCCTAATCTAAACTACTTTAAAACACTAAGCCAGGTTCCAAGAAAAAGAGACATACTCTTGTCCTTTGTCATATAAAAAAATAACAACAACATTATAGTCACTAACATTTGAGTGCTTCCTATGTGTCAGGTACTGTGTGGAGTTCTTTACATGCAGTAATACATTTAATTTGTTTAACAATCCTATAAAGTAAGCATTATGATTAAATTCATCCTGTAGATATGAAAACTGGAGCTTGGGGTGATTAAATAACTTGCCAAAGTCTCACAAATAATGGCATAGTCAGGATCAGAACCAGGAAATTTTACTCAAGAACCCACTCCTAATTTTACCATCTCTTCTGCTATCACACATAAGTATTTCTTTGGAAGAACTGTAACAAAACAGAAGAGATGCTTAATTCTTAAAGGAAAAGGATAATCAAGACCCTAAGTAGTTAGAAATTGCTTTAACCATTTCCATATCACTCATATAACTGGGTCAACACTAAGATTCCATCACTTTTCTAGTATATCACTTATCTCCATTTTATAAATTACATCTAGAGAAAAGACTCCACTTAGTAAGTTTCTTTTCGCCTCAATTTGTTTCCAATTTTGGCTAACTGGCCCTGCTAAGAAGCATTTCCAGTAAACACAAAGCCCCACCATATTTTCACTATCAAGGAGGAAAGTTTCCTTGATTTTGTCTATTACCCCTAAGATAAAAGCAAGTAAGAGATACAAATAGAAATTTCATAATGAGAACCAGTTTCAGGGGGTTTCAAAGGAGCATCCCTTCTTGGGGAAAGACACAAATAGAACATCATTATGCTGAAGTACCACTTTGAGCTTGCTTTCTTTTTCATTCAACTCAGTGTAGAAGTACTTCAGCAAGTTCCAGTCAGAGAAGGACACACTATTGATGAAACCTAGCCTTTATTTGGAGTGCTTGCCTCACATGCACAAAGCTCTGGGTTCCATCTCCAGCACCACACACACACATAAAAAAGTAGTTTAGATTATAGTAATTGGGCACCCAGCATAGATTGATAGTTACAATAAAAGTACAGACCCTGAGGTCACTCCCTTCACAAATCTCACCACAAAGCTACATCCACTTGGCAAGTGGGGAGGCAGTCTTTTTCCTTGTTGTTTACTTTGCTATATCCTAAACTGGGTAGTTTGAATTCTAAATTAAATCTCCTGTATTTTCTTTTGAGCTCAAAAGTGAGGAAAGGACAAGCAACAGAAAAAGGAGGTGAGAATACACTTCCCTAGTCACTAAGACTAGTATCAGAGATTTTCCCAGGAGCTTTCCCTTTTTAATCAGATTTTGGGGGCCTCTCCTAGAGATCCAGGCAGAGCATCTGCTCCAAATTCATCAGGGGCTGGGAGGGGGGGGCTAACACTGCTTTCCCCACCTACCGCAAACAGCCTGCCTTTCCCTCCCCAACTAAGCACCCCTCTTACAGCCTCTTTCCTCCTTGCCCTGCAGGGAAAGTGCACAAGAGGCCCAGTAAATCAACACAGTTCTAATGATCTTTCTCACTTGACCCTTCTAGCGTGACGGAGTCACATGGAAACAAACGTACAATAAACTTCACTCCATCTTTAGCTCCTTCCTGACAGGTTTTGATTCATGTGATGGTGAGACCCATCTGAGGGAAATTACCTCAATCAAAACGCATCTCTCTCTGCATTCATCAGGCCAATGTTCCCTTAGGCCATGCTCAAGTGCACAAATGGGGTTATACATCTGCAGACAGTACTGACCTCTCTAATTTGGTGTCATATACATTTGCAAACCTTTTCCCTTCATCACTTTCTCAATTCCCTTCTCCAAATCCTCAACTACTAAAAATCTCTTTTTTCTTCCTGTGTATGACCTTGTGCAGGAGGAAAAGTGCTTGAATCCAAAGTGCTTTATTTCCTATCAAGTGCACACTCCTTAAAACATACAACTTGCATCTAAAATCAGAGAAGAAACCTGTCCTCACTGACCAAACACAGGCATTGGATGTTCAGATTAATCTATATACTTCACTCCCTGCTCCACTCTCTCCCTCCTCAAGAGTTAAAACACCAAGGCAACTGACAGATGATAATAATTTCAGCACACACAAGCCTCATGGCATCCAATAACTGACTTGTTTGCTTTTCCTTTTTAAAATCTCACTTATAAAATGAGGAAGAATTCTGCAAAAAAAAAGAGGGAGCACCCATAAGAACAGAAGGCATGATCTATATTTAATAAAACCAAATACTCCCATGAAACACTATTACTAAAAAAGAAACAAAAAAGAAACATTATTACTGTATGCATGTATTTATTTATTTATTTATTTGAGTGGTGGGGATTGAACCCAGGGAGGTTCTACCACTGAGCTACATCCCCAGCCCTATTTATATAATCTATCTATCTATTTATTTATTTATTGGTACTATGGTTTTAACCCAGGGGCACTTTACTACAGAGCAACATCCTCAGCTTCCCCCTCCTCTTTTTTACTTTTTATTTTGAAACAGGGGCTTGCTAAGTTGCTGAGGCTGGCCTCAAACTTGCAATGCTGCTGCCTCAGTCTCCCAAGTAGCTGGGATTATAGATGTGCACCATGTGTCTGGCTCCTTTTTACTTTTTGAGACCCTCACTAAATTGCCAAGGCTGGAGTTGAACTTGTGATTCTCCTGCTTCAGCCTGGGATTATAAGCATGCACCACTGCACCTGGCTACCATCTTCTCTTTCTAGGACTAGGTTGCCAGGTTTTATTATTTCATCTAAGTATCAATGTCTACAAAAAGAGATATGCTAACATTTTTGAAAAGAGTAGGGATCCAGCCTCTACACAGACCCAATCTCAGGTACTCCAAAGACCTCTAAAGAATTGCTCTTGTTGATCTATGTGACATCAATTATTTATGATCTTTTTTAGGTACTGGGGATTGAACCCAGGGCTCTTTACCATTGAGCTATATCCCAGACCCTTTTGTTTTCTGAGTCAGGGTCTTGCTAAATTGCTTAAAGTCTCCCTAAATTGCTGAGGTTAGTCTCCAACATGCAATTCTCTTTGCTTTGCCTCCTGAGTCACTGGGATTAAAGGCACATTACTACGCCTGTCTGTGGCATCAATTTAAATCAACATTTTCAATAGTGCTACAACCATAAAATTAATTAATCCATTCACTAGTCATTTAAATTAGATTCATCTGAGTATCTACTTTGGGTCAAGCACTGTTTTGGCCCTGGAATATAGAAATGAAGAAGATAAAGATCCTCAGTCTCATGAGGCTTAGAAATACACCACCAAGTTACTATAAAAATGGGTACACTGGGGCTGGGGTTGTGGCTCAGCAGTAGAGTGCTCGCCTAGCACACTCGAGGCCCTGGGTTTGATTCTCAGCATCACTTAAAAATAAATAAAATAAAGGTATTGTGTTCAACTAAAACTAAAAATAAATACTTACAAATGTATACATTGCTCCTTTTATTATTGAATTATGAGGACCCACAGGAATTTTTTCTTTCTGATCCCCAGATCCAAAATACTCCAGCTTTTTATGAGCAACCTGTTAGTTTTTACCTTGTGAATTCTGTGAACCACTATCAATAGTGCACTGTGCTTTCCTCTTTCTGTTGGCTGACTATAAAGTTTGAAGCCAAATGTGTGGTTTGTCTTTGTAGAAGTGATTTGAAAATTTTTCTATTATAAGAGAGGCCAGACAGCTGGGCTCAGTGGTACACATCTGTAATCCCAGCAACTTGTGACATTGAGACAGGAGGATCACAAGTTCAAAACCAGCCTCAGCAACTTAGCTAATGATGACCTAAGTAATTTAGTAAAACCCTATCTCAAAATAAAGAATAAAAAAGGGATGTAACTCAGTGGTTAAATGCCCCTGGGTTAAATGCCTAGGAGAGAGGGAGGGAAGGGAGGGGAGAGAGGGGAGGGGGGGAGGGAGGAAGGGGGGAGGGAGGGAGGGAGGGAGGGAAGGGAGGGGAGGGGGGAGGGGGGAGGGAGGGGAGGGGGGAGGGGAGGGGAGGGAGGGAGGAGGCAGGGGAGGGGGGAGGGGAGGGGAGGGAGGGGAGGAGGCAGGGGAGGGGGGAGGGGGGAGGAGGCAGGGGAGGGGGGAGGGGGGAGGGAGGGGGGAGGGGGGAGGGGGGAGGGAGGGGAGGGGGAGGGGGGAGGGGGGAGGGAGGGGAGGGGAGGGAGGGGGGAGGGAGGGGAGGGGGGAGGGGGAGGGAGGGGAGGGGAGGGGGGGAGGGAGGGGAGGGGAGGGGGGGAGGGAGGGGAGGGGGGAGGGAGGGGAGGGGAGGGGGGGAGGGAGGGGAGGGAGGGGGGAGGGGGGGAGGGAGGGGAGGGGAGGGAGGGAGGGAGGGAGTCCTGAAGTACTGACATGAGAGAAACATAAGATCTAGAAAGAAAAACCCAAATATCAGAACCAGAAGTAGGAGCTTAGAAAGCAAGATGAAGTGCAGTCAGTTACAAGATTGCTGGTGGTCCCTTTAGAATTTTACTCCTCATTAAATATAATGGAATTTATTTAAAAATACTTCAATGACCTGAGAAGGAAAAAGAGAGGAAAAGAAGATACCAGGTGAAAACTAGAAATTTTAAATTAAGGACTCTTGACAATGGTTTCCATGGCACATGTGCTATAGCCAAGAATTAAGTCCCAAGTGGAAAATCAGCTTCAACAATTGGCAGTTAAATACCAAAGATGTTTTCTTTCTTTCTTTTTTGAGAGAGAGAGAGAGAGAGAGAGAGAGAATTTTAATATTTATTTTTAGTTTTCAGCGGACACAACATCTTTGTTTGTATGTGGTGCTGAGGACAGAACCCGGATGCCAGGCGAGCATGCTACCTTTTGAGCCATATCCCCAGCCCAAAGATGTTTTCTTTCTTTCCTTTCATCTTCTTTGCCCTCCCTCCCTCCCTCCCTCTTTCTCTCTCTCTCTCTCTTTCTCTCTTTCTAATACTGGGTATAGAACCCAGGGCCTCACAGATGCTAGGCAAGCACTCCACCCAGTCCCAGCCCCCACCCCAGAGGTGTTTTCTAAAGTAACTGCCCTTTTTTTCTAACAGAATACCACTATTAATAACTCTACCCAAAGTGGAGTTATAACTTGGTGAGTTTCCCAACACAACTTGTGTCTTTAAGATTCAAATTCAAGAGGACATTTTTCAAAACTTAAGAATTTTATCCTGACTACAATAAAGAATAGTGCTGGCCTGTGTACTAGGGTTATTTGTTCTGCCAAAAGGAGTCCAATTTGATGTAATTAGCACCCCATGGCCATGTGTTCAAAGCATTCACCTTCTTCAACCTTATTACCACTGCCACTCTGGATCATAAAAAGAAAACTAGGAGAAACAAAACAATGACCTAAAGTGTAACCCAGGCATATTTAGGACATTCAAACTCAGTAATTCCCAAGAACACAAAAGAATGTATTCACTGGACTCAAATTAGACATATCTTCATATTCTCAAGGATACCAAAATAATTTTAACCAAGCCAAACATTGTTCTTGGTTGGTGAACAAACTCACCCTCCATCCTTTTCATACCATTTTTAAGGAACACAAATTCCAATCTAAAGAATTCAGTCAAAGAAAGGGAGAAACTCTGGTACTGCAATGAATATTTCCCTCAGAAGTCTTTTATCTGCAGTCATGGAAGAGAGCCTTACAGTAATCTAAGATGGTCATATTAAAAAAAAAAATCAACTCCCCCCTTTTGAAATGAATTGCACATTAAGATGTTAACAGTTCTCAGGCCAATCTAATTTTCCAAGGGAATGTAAGGTAGTGAGACAAAAAGAGAGCTTTATGGTCACTTTTCTGAATTTCATTGCCACATGACTGATGGCAGGATGAAAAGCAGAGCCTGGGGGCTTGCAGGGGATGATAGATTAATGACAACACGGCCTTGACTTCCCAGATGTAAAGGTTATGAAACACTCCAGGGTGAACTTTCAATTTCATACACACAGGGTGAATGACAACAACTGATGGTTTTTCTCTCAGAAAACACTTCAATGCTTAAACACGCAGCTGTCACTTCCCTGCCCCTATTTCTGAAATCCATCTGAACTTTTTTTATTCTTGAGCCTCTCTGCCAGCCAGATCACAGAACAGGAGGTGATTCCCCCAAAAAACAATATGTAGACTAAAAGATGAAGGACTAAACTAGTAGAGTATGCCACCTCAGCAGGTAACATGGTAAAGAGATACTCCAACATTCTACACACATATGCGTAACACCTCTTCAATATAATCACCTGTTCTCAGCAATCTCCAACTGTAAAATCAGAATCAACTTTGCAGGGCTAGTAGGGGGCTAGGAACTTTAAAGCTATATCAGAATTAGAAGCACTAGGGCTGGGGATGTGGCTCAAGCAGTAGCGCACTTGCCTGGCATGCGTGCGGCCCGGGTTCGATCCTCAGCACCACATACCAACAAAGATGTTGTGTCCACCGAGAACTAAAAAATAAATATTAAAAAAAAATTCTCTCTCTCTCTCACTCTCTCTTTAAAAAAAAAAAAAAAAAAAAAAAAGAATTAGAAGCACTAAAGACAGTCACCTCCTCCTATCTTCACAGAATCTGAAACCAAAATCACAGTCTGCTCAGAACCCAAACACTCTTTTAAAGATTCACTACCTCCTATCACTTTTTCTTTCTCTCATCCAAATCAGGTTCTTTCCCCAACCCCCCTTCTCTTTAGCCCCAGAGGAGGTCGTCTCGGTCTTGCCCTAGCTGATTGTAGGACAAAGCAAAGCAGGTGGAGGAAATGAAGGTTTCACACTTGAGACCCCCGGAAACTGAGTTTCTATTAAAAGTCTCCACCTCCCTCCCTTAAAAGCCAGGAAGCTGCTGCTTTTAAGGATAAGCGATGCAGAGCTTGGCAGAAATGTCAAGAAGTCAGTAGAGGGAAGCTAAAACTTTAGAAGGGAGGTTAATGCTGTCTTAACCAAAACATAAAGAGAATGAAGAGGCAAAAAAAGATAGTTACCTGAGCATTCAGAAATTTAGAATGAGTAATCGGAAAACAGTGGCTTTTTGCCTGGAGTATTTAAAAATGCAGATTCCAAGAGCTGAGATGCAGTGGTAAGGCATTTGCAAACAAAGTCCTGGGTTCGAACCCCATTACAGCAGGCAGATTCCTGGCTTCACCCCAACCATAAATCAGAATCTCAAAAAGAGCAGGAATACAGAGCTGAAAGGGTTCCCCTAGTAATCCTTCTGTGCAGCCATATTTGGGAACAATTGCAAATAGCTTTGACAAAATATACACAAGCCCCACCTCACAAATATATTTATTTGGTAGAAGTGGGATGAACCCATGAGAGCTCTACCACTGATCTACAATCCTCAGTCCATTTTGATTTTGAGACAAGGTCTTGCTAAATTGTCAAACTGGCTTCAAACTTGTGATCCTCGGGCCTCAGCCTCCCGTATGAGATGATAGGTATACACCACCATGCTGGTTTAGACCAAAAAGTTTAAAATAATTTCTCTTATAGTTTAAATAAGTGGCCATCCAGCTCCAATCTCCCCCCACTAACAGCAGGGGTCTTCCAAAAGTTTATGCTTCCTACAAATAGGATATCTCAGCTGTAGGGATATGAAGGTAAAAAAAAACTGTGAAGGAATCACACAGGGCTCTGAGTAGTGTCATCTTACTGCCTTCCTAGAATTCAAATAGAGAAGCAAAGAGAATTTTTCACCAGAATAGTTCAATACAAGGAAAACATGCCAAAGGTCACCAAGGAATTGGGAGGCCAGCCTGAACAACACAGCCAGATCTCATTTCTTAGAAAAACATGCCCAAACAAAATGAGGGCACACTTCAGGTGCACAGGAGCAAAAGATAGGCAACTAGGTCCAAGCATGAAAAGGATTTTGTTTTTTCCCTACAGAATTGATACAAAGAAAAAGGAGGAATATCAATAAGTGGGAGAAGACAATTTCTCCTAAGGCTCACATATTCTGTTTATTCATTTAGAGCACTAAAGAGGTCCATCCTATATGGCTTCTCGTTGTAAAGCTCTGTTCATTTCCAAATGCTCCTTTTTTTCAATCATCACATACTTAAGCAGAGGCATGGTAGTAAGAATTTTGTAACTGCCTCTGCTTTATACCCTAATAAACTCCACCAATAAATACTTTCTAAAAGTCCAGACCAAGCATTTCAAACATAATCCCCTTCTCAACAGCATATCCATTGCTAGAGATTTAAAGATTCAATATTTGATCTTTAATAAAGCATCAAGTCAGAATAGTAGCTTAATTTGAACTCACAGTACTTATTTCATTTTGAAAAGATTTTGGCCTAAGATTTGTATTTTTATTTGATTTTTTTTTTTTTTTTAGTTGGTGCTGGGGATTGAACCCAGGACCTTGTGCATGTGAGGCAGGCACTCTACCACCTGAGCTACATAACCAGCCCTATTTGATATCTTTTGACCTGGGAAGGTAGAGAGAGAGTTTTATATCTAGTTTTATATCTTTTATATCTAGTTTCTTGAATCTTATTTAACTGTTAAATGCAATGTCCCGTTAATGTGTCTAAAGAACTGTGGTTTCTTAAATAAAACTCCTAGTATTGTCTACATACTGCTCATAATAAGACTTTGAGTTTCTTTAAAGCTTCTACTAGGATGGAGATTACTTGTGTGCTCCCTTTTATTTGTTTAGTGGTGGCCTAACTTTTCAGCAAGACCTTAATGAAGAATGCTTTTTCTTAAGTTTTACATATATGCTTGCATTAAAAAAAAACAACAACAACATTATGCTTTGCCCAGTTTTGGTGAAAATGTTCTGCTAGAATGAAATAATATATAAAAGTATTTGTTTTATATAAAGTAACTTATATTTGCTCATCTTTTTTGTGTGTATGTAAAATCAGAAATTGAGCATAATTTATTTCCTTTGGATGGAAGGCATGGTTAGGTTTAAAGGAGCTTAAACATCATAGCTTACTGTTCCAGATGTATAGGTGCAGAAGTGCTTTGTTAAGCTTCTTGATCCATTTATATCATAAAGGAGGGTTTTTCAGAGTGATAAAGTTCTTTGTATGTCAGTGTTCTTTGTGACAATGCATGGTTGCATTTTTGCTTGTTCTATTTTCTTAAGAAAACTTCTTTCTTTAAATTTCCTTAAAAAAAGACGTTTCAGTTGGCTAATAGAATATCTTTTTTTTTTTTTTTTAATGAAGAGCTGAGAGGCTATGGGAATAGGTAAGAGCTAAGCATAATTTTAATTTAAGCTCTGAAAAAGTATATTATTCTAGACATGTTTGGTATGCCAATAGAGGTCTTTAAAAATGGGTTTGTATGTTAATGACTTGTTTTTCTAATGTGCACTGAATATTTTACACCAAGACTGTACTGTTTTACATTAATACTGCATATTTTTCTAAGTGAATTGAATAAAGGATATCATAAGCACTGGTTAAAAAAAAGGAGAAAACAAAGATTCAATATTTAACATTAAATCCAAATGTAATATACTCTGCAAATACATTTCTACTTTTGTCCTAAGAATCTGCTCTGGTAATGAAAAGGTAAGAATTTGGTACTGATTTTTTTTATTATGAGAAAACAGTAAAGAAAAAGGGAAAGGAGGAAAAGAATTAACACCTTCTAGATTTTAACAAGGGATCTTAGATTATATAAAAACACAGGCCAGGCTGAGGTTGTGGCTTAGCAGTAGAGCGTGCTCACCTAGCAAGTGCGAGGCCCTGGATTCGAGCCTTAGCACCGCATAAAAATAAATTAAATATTGTGTCCAACTATAACTAAAAAATAAATATAAACAACAACAACAACACCATGGCGGGTGCAGTGGCACACACCTGCAATCCCAGCAACTTGTGATGCAGGAGGATTCTGAGTTCAAAGGTAGCCTCAGCAAAGGCAAAGCACTAAGCAACTCAGTGAGGCTCTGTCTTAAAATAAAATATAAAATAGGGCTAGGGATGTGCTAAGTGGTTAAGTGCCCCTGAGTTCAATCCCCAGTACCACAAAAAACAAACAAACAAAAACACAAAATCAGAGTCTTTAGTAGTACCATCACCTTCAGGCATGAAGAACAATTTTACTATTTTGGTGATACATAAACCAGGGCCTTTAGTAGTACCATCACCCTCAGGCATGAAGAACAATTTTACTATTTTGGTGATACACAAGAAAAAGAACTATCTGTAATTATTAAATTTTATTTTAATTGAGCCTGTGTGAATAAAATGTTACCCCTCCTTATAAACACTAGCTCAAAGAACAGTATTACTCAGGTTTTCACCTCTTAAGTACTTAAGTACATCCTAAATATTACTAAACTTCTATAGTTCTCACTGAGGTACCTTTTAACATTAAAATATCCTATCATACCCCCCCAAAAAAACTTCTAGTAACACATACACCAAAAAACAAACAACTACTAAAAAAACCCTATCCTTTACCCCACCTCCTTTTTTTCCTCCCATACAGATTTTTAAGGATAGTTGTACTTGGATTCAGTTATCTCACATTTCACCACATCTAGGAAACATCTGGGAATGGATAGACATTTCATTTACAAAAGCCAGGTCAGTCACTGATCACCCTAATGTTATACCTGCAGCCAGATAAACAACCAGACATAATGTGATTTAAAAATAATTTACCTTATATACTAAGAATAGCATTTTCTTTTTAAACTGTCATTCATGGAATAATCCTATTTTAAGAAGTTGACTGGCAAAAACAACTGAAGGTATTTAAAAATAAAGAAGACAACAGAATCCAGCATTCCGCACTTTTTCCAAGCTATGTTTATTGTTGGGGCAAGGGGAACCAAAGAGAGGCATAAAACTTGTTGTCAATGTTCATGATTTTTATCAAGGTAATCAGTCCTGACACGTCAGAAGGAATTCCAAGATTGGCAGCAGTGGATTTTGGATGTTTTGTTTGCTTGTTTGTTTTTCCGGGAATTGAACTCAGGGGATGCTCAGCCACTGAGCCACATCCCTAGCCATATTCTGTATTTTCTTTTGAAAACAGTTTCCCTATCACTAAGGTGTTTGTGGGGCACTCATTAAGTTACCAAGGCTGGTTTTGAACCTGTGATCCTCATACCTCAGCCTCCCAAGCCACTGGGATTACAGGCATGTGCCAGTAGAAGTGAGGTATTAAGCAGAGGAAAAAATGTTTTTTTCTTACTACAAATTTTCTTATCTTGACTCTTTGGGTTCAAACTCAGTGAATGAAATCAGAATATAATATCAAAAGGTACAACACCTTAGTGGTCTCAACACTAACTGAAATTTACCAGATTTTTCCAAAATATCCAGTATAGTAAACAAATACCAGCGATGTAGGTTGACCTAGCATCAAAATTTTTACCTTACTCCTCTAAATTTTAAAAAACATTCCTCTTAAGAGTGTTCATTTTATATCCCCCACATTTCTTGTCCACTCTACCCCAACGCACTGTGCGCCTATGCCCATGCAGGACTAGGTGAAAAGTGTCCTATAAAAAGTGTGGGTCTGATGATTCAGATATAAAAGGAAAGGAGAAAGAGAAGCTAAGCAAAGACAGACTCTAGTTAAAATCAGAATACATTTTTAAGAGCCCTGGGCAGAAGAGACAAAAAATTCCATTTTGTCCCTCTGCTCTTCCAAATTCCTATAGCCAAGTGGTTCAACAGCAGTTGGATAGCACACATAATGACATCATTGATTGCAACGATAATAGAAGAGTGAGTGAAGGGGGGCAAGGGGAAGGGAGGGAGGTGAAGATGTATTTGTGCTACATACAAAAGACAAGTTCTGTTCCTCAGCAGGGACAAATGAAGAACCAGATGACAGGATAAACTGAGGTCAGAGAGTTTCCCCTATTGTTTCTTCTTTAAACTGTTCCTTTTCCACTCCCTCAAGGTTTGTTCCATAAAACAGGTGGAGGGAGAACTGTGCGCATTTTTATCTCAAAGGGGAGGAGGAAGAGAAGAAATCGAGAGAGAGGATTATACATTCTGTCAGTGGCCTTGAAAAAGTCAAATACTTATTTTCAAAGTATTATGAATTAGCAAAAAATTTAAAGAAGAGGTTAGATTTTTGTTGAGCTTTAAAATGTCCTGAGAAATGTTACCTATAAAATACTGAAAACCATTTGAGGTCAGGTCTTAGATCTTCCTGAATTCATCTTCTATGATATCAATTACTATTTCTATCCACCATATACAGATGCTCCTCTACTTAAGATAATATCCCAAGAAACCCATTATAAGCTGAAAATATCTTAAGTCAAAAATGCTTTTAAGGGAGCTGGGGTGGTGGCTCAGTGATAGAGTGCTTGCCTAGCATGTGTGAGGCACTGGATTCAAATCTCAGCACTGCATATAAATAAATAAATGTCCAGTGACAATTATACACAGACACACACACACACACACACACACACACACACACTTCTACCTAGCCTACTGAACATCATAGCTTAGCAATCATAGCACTGCAAATATGGTTGTTTACCCTGGTGATCTCATGGATGACTGGGGAGCTGTAACTTGCTGCTGATGGCAAGAGTATCCTACCACATACTGCTAGCTCAGGAAAAGATCAGAAATCAAAATGAGCCATAATTATACCAATTCAGGAGGCTGAGGCAGGATGATCATCAAGTTCAGCAACTTGGTGAGACCCAGTCTCAAAATGAAAAACATTTTTAAAAAATGGCTGGGGATGGGCTGGGGATGTGGCTCAAGCGGTAGCGCGCTCGCCTGGCATGCGTGCGGCCCGGGTTCGATCCTCAGCACCACATACCAACAAAGATGTTGGGTCCGCCAATAACTAAAAAATAAAGAAATATTAAAAAAAAAAAAAAATGGCTGGGGAGGGCTGGGGATATAGCTCAGTTAGTTGGCAGAGTGCTTGCCTTGCATGCACAAAGCCCTGAATTCAATCCCCAGCACACAAACAAACAAACAAAAAATGACTGGGCATATAGGTCAGTGGTAGATACAGCACACTTGATTCAAACCCCAGGGCATTAAAAAAAAAAAATGAAACTGAATTTCTACTGAATGTGAGTTTCTTGTAAATGTGTATTGCTTTCACACTATCAGCAAAGTAAAAATCGTTAAGTTGAACTAATGCAGATTGAGAACAACTGTATATGATTTATATCCTCTTGCTATTTAATCAAATTAAAATGAAATTTTTCAAAGGGAAGAAGCATGTTTTTAAAACTGATGAAGAAGAGGAGAAAATTCTGTCAAACATCCTATCAATGAGATATGACGACAGACAATTCTAATGTCTGCCTTTTTTTTTTTTTTTTGGTCACATGAGAAAGGAGAATGGAGAATTAATTTTGGGGGGTACTGGGGATTGAACTTATAGGCACTCGAACACTGAGCCACAACCCCAGCCCTATTTTATATTTCTATTTAGAGACAGGGTCTCATTGAGTTGCTTAGTGCCTCGCTTTTGCTGTGGCTGGCTTTGAACTTACAATCCTCCTGTCTCAGCCTCCTGAGCCAGTAGGATTACAGGCATTCACCACCAGGCCTGGTGAGAATTAATTCTGAACTTGGACTAGGCACTGCTGCTTAAATATATCTGGAAAGAACCCAAACCTATTCAAGCCAGCTACTTCTCCAATTTATCCTGGGATTTAATTTTTCCACCACGACTCTCTTTAAAAATATTCCACCTGAGGGCTGGGGCTGAGCTCTTGCCTAGCATGCGTAAGGCACTGGGTTCGATCCTCAGCACCACATAAAAATAAGCAAATAAAATAAAGGCATTCTGTCCATTACAACTACAATTTATATATATATATATATATATATATATATATATTCCACCTGGGACTAGAGTTGTAGCTTAGTGGTAGCACCCTTGCCTAGCACTTGTGAGGCACTGGGTTCGATCCTAAGCACCACATACAAATAAATAAATTAATTAAAAATATTGTATCTATCTACAACTTAAAAAAAATTTAATTTAATTTAAAAATTCCACCAAACTCCTCACCATAGCTTAGGGTTCTACAGGTGCTTAAAAGCTCCATGTTGGCAATGCCCTATGTATGGCCCCACAGTTCTTCCTTTGGAAAAAGGTTTATACATTCATACCTAAACCAATAAATCCTAATTATGGACCCTCTGAGAACTGGTAACTAACTTCTAAATCCATATTATAAACTTCTTCATTTTGTCCACATCCAATGGCTAACTTCTATACGAAAATTCAGCACTAAAGGGGAGGAACAAACACCAAATATTTTTTCATTTATTTTAGATGATGGTAGGGAATCAATATGGAATTAAATAGGCCTTCCTGAAGAGTATGAATTGAACCTAGCCTGCCCTCAGTTAGAAAAAATGAAACCTGTATGCTAGAAGACCCTAGGGCTTTCCTATGGCTTGAAATTAACTATTCTAGCTTCTTCTTAGGTATCTCAACACATTTCAGTAATAAGTTCCTCAAAAAAGGAAAAGAAAAAAAAAAGAAAAAAAAAAAGAAAGGCATGTGTAATATCTCTCTCACTTTGAAACAGTTCATCTCCAAATGATACTAAGTAAAGATACAATACAAAAGGCTCATAAATAATCAATGCAGCTACTCAGGAATATCCCAGCTACCATCCTCAACAAGAAGTTGGCCAGTAAAAGGTATTTGGTTTGCTTTCAACCCTTTTATAGTTTAACATTTCTACACAGACCACAACCATTAGGGAAGAAAACTGGCAAAAATCACAAATCAGATAAAAGTGTTTTTCAGGGCTTATGGGCCTTAAGATAACTTATTAAGACAGTCATCTATATGAAAAGCCACAAGTTCAGGCAAACCCTAGTCATACTCTAATAGAGGAAAAAGAAAGATAGTAAGGTCACTAGGGTACAAGATCTCTATACTTTCTACTACTAATCAAGAGACAGCTGGGACTGGTGGCACATGCCTATATGATTTGAGCTACTGAGGAAGCTGAAGCAAAAAGATCACAAGTTCAAGGCCAGCTTGGGTAACTCAGTGAGACCCTGTCTCAAAATAAAAAATAAAAAGGACTGGAGATGTAACTCAGAAAATCAGAGGTAGAGTGCCTTTGGGTTCAATCACAAGTACCACACACACAAACACACCAAAAGGGAAAAGAGGGAGTTGATCAACCACACACTACTATACAAGCCCAGACTTGGTTTTTTTGGTTTGTTTTGTTTTCTGTATCAGGGATTGAACCCAGGGGCATTTAACCACTGAGCCATATCTCCAGCCCCCTTTTTAATATTTTATTTAAAGAAAGGGTCTCTTGCTTAGGCCTACGTTGCTGAGGCTAGCTTTTGAAGTCATGATCTTCCTGCCTCAGACTCCGAGCTGGTATTATAGGTGTGCGTCACTGCACCCGGCTTCAGACTTATTTTTATTTTTTTAAATAACACCCACCTAGATGAATTTCCTATAAATTCCTAAACTATTAAGTTTTACCTTCCCAAATATGCCAATATTTTAAAAAAAAACAGTAATCCATTCAAATTAGCTACCTCAGTTAACACTATAGCTCTAAGCCTAGGTTTAGTTTTACCAAAACTAATGTCCTTTGACCATGATGTATTAACTGAGCTAACTTACATCCTCATTTCGTCTATACAACTCTCAGTCCTTTCAAAGATGAGTTTCCTATGTGCCAGGAAAAGTCCTATCCTTCACTAATAGGACTGACTCAAACACTAGTTCTCTTGACAGGCATGGAAAACGGGGTGGGGGGACCACAGTCCAGCACTAGACTGAAAATGAAGCTAGTGATCAATCAGAACCAAAAGGCAGATCTTATTTATCTGGGTTTTGCTTTGTTTAAGGGGGTGGGAGGTTTCTTAGCCCATAGTCATCATGAGGCTTATATAAAAAGAAAACTTGCCATTCTATCCTCCAATAATCCAAAGAGTTGGAATGGACAATTTACAGCCTCTTGTGTAAAAAATGTCTATAAATGCCAAATGCCATTCTTTGCCCTGTCACTTTCCATTATTCTAAACCAACAGGATCCTATTCACTGAAAGCTAGGCTAAAAACATGAACGGACAGACTTTTATTGGGTAGGGAGAAAGGGAGATGATGATTTTGGAGGGTGGGTGAGTGTGGGAAGTCAAGATTTCTTAGAGACTCTGTGTAGCGCCTAATGTGTATAGTATACTAGTTAAGTTGAGAACTCGACTCATGTAAAAGTCAGCCTAGGAAGAATAGCAGAGATTTAGTTTCCTCAAATTTATAATACACTTAAGCTATAAATCTAAAATATGAAAAAGAAATGATCAGATTATGACTTTTTAAAACAATCAGTCATAAATATTACTTGATCCCTTGCTCATTTGCTCCCATATACTTCCTTCCTTTCTTCATATATACTGCTCTGGAGCCAAGTCTACTGAAGAGAAAGCAAACAAGCAGGGATTTTAATCGGATCAAGGAAACAGAAACTCTGCAATGGAGAAGACAGGGGAAAGGTTTCTCATTGTCCCACTTGGAATACTAGGACAGAGAAGAGGCACTAGACACTACCTCCACTATTGTCCCACTGCTAACTAAAGGAAACCTAATGGACTTAAAACTTAGACAAGTGGCCAAACTACACAGGCTATCCTGGAATTCAGAACCTCAAGAAAGATGGACAGAAGTATGCTAATATAGCTGTTCCATAAACATAAAATGAATATATTCATGTCAAGAATTTTGGCTAACCAAATAAATACAAGGTAGTAACTCCTTTCCAGTGACAGACAAGTTAAGCTCAAGTCTTAGAACCAGGCAATTCTCACTAGAGAATTCAGCCAGTTGCAATTTCAGAAAAAGTTACTTGGATCATAGTGCATTCTACTGTCATGTGTAACTAATTAGAACAAATAAAAAATTAAAAAGTTACTTAGAAAAAAAAACTTTCCTTTTCCTATCTTTTACTTCCTTTCTTCCAACTTTTTTCCTTCTAGATTTACTCTGAAACTGTTTATATTTTCTCAAGTATTAAAAAAATTATGGGGGCTGGGAATGTGGCTCAAGCCTGGCATGCACGGGGCGCTGGGTTCGATCCTCATCACCACATTAAAAAAAAAAAAAAAAAAAAAAAAAAGATGTTGTGTCCACCAAAAACTAAAAAATAAATATTAAAAAAAAATTCTCTCTCTCTCTTAAAAAAAAAAAAATTCTGGGGGCTGGGGGTTGTAGTTCAGTGGTAGAGCGCTTACCTCGCATGTATGAGGCCCTGGGTTTGATCCTCAGCACCACATAAAAATAAATCAACAAAAAATAAAGATATTGTGCCCATCTACAACTGAAAAAATATTTTAAAAAAATTCTGGGCTATAAGGATGGAGGTATAACCCAGTGACAGAACATTTACCTACTATATGTATATGTGTGTGTGTGTGTGTGTGTGTGTGTGTGTGTGTGTGTGTATACAGCTCTGGAGCCAGTATGTTTGATCTAGCATGGCAAAAAAATTAACTGATTTTTAAAAAAATTTTTTCTTTTTAGTTGTAGATGGACACAATACCTTTATTTTATTTATTTTTATGTGGTGCTGAGGATCAAACCCAGTGCCTCAAGTATGCTAGGCAAGCACTCTACCACTGAGCCACAATCCCGGCCACAAACTGATTTATTAAATAAATAAAGCCAGTTTACCAACAGAACTAAGAAAAAAAGAGTTGGGGGCAGGAGGATGACAAGTTTGAGGCCACCCTCTGCAACTGAGCAATATCCTGTCTCATAATAAAAAATTAAAAGGGCTGTGGATATAGCTCAGTGATAAAGCACCCCTGGGTTCAATCCTCAGTACCCTCCCCCTCAAAAAAAAAGGCTAAGAGAAAAAGAAAACTAATATTTATTGAGGGTCAAACTGTTAGTAGGTTACAATTAATAATTAAATACACAATTATTTACTTTCCTCAACTAGGATACTGGAGATTACTCCAAACTTTACCAATGAAAATCAAAAAGTTTAGTCATTTTCTCAAGGTCACAAAAGTAATATATACATATATGTATATATATGTGTGTGCAAATATATGTGTATAAATATTTACATTTTATTCAGCCTCCTGTGGACTAAAAATGAATAGGTCAAATATGAAGAAAGATTCTAGGGAAGGGAAGAAGGAAGAGAAGGGCTAATATCCTTATAATGAAAGACATCACATAAGAACAACTCAGGTGGGGACCAGGGTTGTAGCTCAGTGGTAGAGCATTTGCTTAGCATGTGTGAGGCACTGGGTTTGATCCTCAGCACCACATAAAAATAAATAAATAAAAAATAAAGTCATTATTTCCATCTACTACTAGAGAAAAATATTTAAAAGAAAAAAAAAGAAACCTCAGGTAGACAATATAGTATGGTGGGATTTTTCTTAGGAATGTGATCATATGACCCAAGTAGTATGACATATGATGTTCAATTTTTTAAATTCTGAAGATACAAACACACACAGTTCTCCTAGAAGTTGGGGTGAAATTACTGCTGAGGTTTTTAAACACCTAACCCTCATATTCAAAAGAAGGAGCTAAGCCAAGTATAGTAGCGCATACCTGTAATCCTAGTGGTCAGGAGGCTGAGGCAGGAGTATTACAAGTTCAAGGCAGCCTAAGCAACTCAGCGAGGCCCTCCTAAGCAACTCAGCAAGACCCTGTCTCAAAGTAAAATATAGAAAGAGCTAGGAAGCCGGACATGGTGGCACATGCCTGTAATCCTCATAGCTCAGGAGGCTGAGGCAGGAGGATCAAGAGTTCAAAGGCAGCCACAGCAAAAGCAAGGCGCTAAGCAACTCCATGAGACCCTGTCTCTAAATAGAAATACAAAATAGGGCTGGGGAAGTGGTCAATGATGGAGTGACCCTGAGTTCAATCCCCAGTATCCCCCAAAAAAGAGTTTAGAAAGTGCTAGCAATGTGGCTCAGTGGGTAAGCACCCCTGGGTTCAATCTCTGGTACCAATAAATAAATAAGGCTGAGGATATAGCTTGTGATACAGTGTCCTGGGATTAATCGTCAGTACCAAAAAACAAAACAAGAAAAGGAGCTACATAAGAATCAGAACCACAGATCCAAGAGATGCCTCTCCTTGGCCATCTACCACAACATAAACAATTTTTGGTTTTATATTAAGTCTTCCCAATTAAGCTGCAGGTAGTTTAAGAATCAAATAATCTGGGGCTGGGGATGTGGCTCAAGCGGTAGCGCGCTCGCCTGGCATGCGTGCGGCCCTGGTTCGATCCTCAGCACCACATACCAACAAAGATGTTGTGTCCGCCAAGAACTAAAAATAAATAAATATTTAAAAAAAAAAAAAAGAATCAAATAATCTGCCTGTCTCCCAACTCCTTTTTTTCTTTCTTATTTCACATAACTGGCAAGTATTTTTATTGGAACACCTCAGCATCATACCAGGCACATGGACCTGATGTTATACGCCTAGTAAAACATTACAAATGTAACCTAGGTTCAGGGATATAGCTCAGTGACAGAGTGCTTGCTTAAAGTATGTGAGACCCTGGGTTCGATCTGCAGCACTGAAAAAAAACCTAAAGGAAAGAAAGATGGAGCACAGCTATGTACAAGGTCCATAGTGACAAGTGATTGCTTTCAGTGCTTAGTTTTTTTTTTGTTTGTTTGTTTTTCTTTCCTCAAAGAGGAAACAGCTTTCTAGAGTTAAATGCTTCTATACTAAAGTCAGAAATAATGAATTGTTTTTTAATGATAATTTTGGGGGATTTGAGACCTTTAAATTTTGTTTCTGGTACCTTCAACCTAAAAGACAAAACTGTTTTCTCCTAATTATTTAATTTCCATTATGCCTATATCAGAAGTTAAAATAGATGTAACAGGTTTTAACATTACTGTATTCAACATCTTGACCAAGAAAAATATAGACCGTACTTTAAAAGCATGGGTGAAAGCTATGAAAACAATCTGTAGAACAAAAAATTTAGCTTGTGAAATAGCTCCTATAATGTACCAAGTCAGTGACGGGCAATATTCAAAGAACTGGATGAAATATAACCAGCTACATTCAATAGTGTCATTTCCAATTTATGTAAACTTCCCAAGATGTTCTCATATTGCAAAACAGCACTCTTATCCAAACTACATTACCTTTCTAGAGATTGAAGAGACATTCAAACCAAATCTTTGTGCTCTTTCCTTTAGCTTATCCAGGTTAACCTATAAAAACACAGGGATATTTTAAAAAATCAAAATAGAAAATAGAGAAGGTAGAAACTATGGTCCAAAATTAAGAGTTCAAATAAGCCTATAACATCAAAGACACCCCATGTGCCAAACATGGAAACTAAGCATCACCCATCCATCCTACTGATTATTAAAAGGCCTCTTCTGGAATGCAGTCAATGATTCAGTCCTGCCTTCTTCATTCATCAAAGATGGCAAGAGTCTAAGAAAAGTTTATGGCCAAAGTAGACCAAACACTACTTGAAAAAGCAAACATATATACAAATCTTTACCTCCAAAAAAAAGTCCATCATTCACAATCCAAAATTATTCATTCCTTCATAGTCTCTGCAAATAGTTCTTTATCTTCAAACCAAAAACAAACTGACAACTGCAATGTTCCCATCTTCAAAAGACAAGTGTACCTCCACCACCCAACTGAACTCTCTTCCCTCACTTTTCTTGGAAGCCTTGGCATATGAGAGTTGTAATCATAAGGCTGTTTAGGACATTTTTATTAACAACAACAATAATAAAACATTTCAGATTCACTTACAATACTGAACTGTAACCCCAAGGGCAAGATTTCTTAAAGCTGAACATATTTTACCACAGTATGTTTCCACTTTCTAAACATAGACTAGTTATAATGGCCTAAGCCATTCTTATTCTAACATTCTTTACTCTCTTGACTTTATATTTAATAGGTAATATCTAGGAAAAAAATTCTACAAACAGACCTCATAAATTGCTTCCATAGATCCTCTTGTGGTAATTAAGAATCAAACATTATCTAAAGCCACGGGACAAAGCCTAAAATTCCAATACCATAAAACAAAGGGAATGTCTCCAGCTAACAAAATCTATTCATCTTTTCAAAAAGAGGAATACTAGGAAGGAAGATGTCTACAGTAACATCACGATGTGTCAACTTTCCATACTTCAAGCAGTGTGTGTGCATGTGTGTGTGTGTGTGTGTGTATTTCCCCCGCCCCTTGAGACAAGAGTCTTGCTAAGCTGCCCAGGCTGGCCTTAAACTTGGAATCCTCCTGCCTGAGTAGTCAGTATTCCAAGTATATGCCACCATGCCCAGCAAAGAATTTTCTTTTATTATTCATAACACACAACATCATATTGAAAACAGTTACCAAACTCATGAGTTCCCTCTGATCTGGGGAGAGAAGGGGTCTCTAACTTTAAAACTAACTGTATGGAGTTAAGATCTGGCTCTCCAAGGGATAAAAAAAGATTTCATACCATAGGCTTGGTGTCAGATGACAGACCTAATGAAGCAAATAAAAAAGTTTTATTTAATATTTTACAAAGTCAGAAAGGAAGAGAACAGTCTTCAAAATAAAATTAGAATGCATAAAAACTGCACAGAGAACAAATGTCCTTTATCCTATGATGAGAAAGGCGGCAGAAAATGCATCCAGAGACATATCTGCATTCTCTGCTGGTGGTATAACTATTTTTGAAAACAGTTTGGTAATTTTGCAAAAATTTAAGCATATTGTTACCATATCATCTAGCAACTCTACTCCATGATATATGCCCAAGAGAAATGAAAATGTCCACAGAAGCATTATTCATATTAGATAAAATGAGAAAACAACCCAAACATCCATCAACTGACAACTGAGTAAATAAAATGTCACATATCCATACCATGGAATATTATAAGCAATGAAAATGAATGGAACAGTGATACATACTACATATCAACCTTGAAAACATAAGTGAAAGAAACCATTTATAAAAGATCACATAATGTATGACTTCAATGATATGAAGTCAAGTTTATACATAGAGAAATAAAACAGTGGTTGCCTAGGACTGGGGTAGAAGAAGGAATGGGGGGATAGATGCTAACAGGTGTTGGGGTATTATATTCTAAAATTAGATTGATGATGGTTGCATAACCCTCCGAATAAATTAAAAACACAAAGAATTATATACTTAAACGGATGAGTTGTATGGTATACAGATTATATCTCAGTAAAACTATTTAAGAGAGATTATAGCTGGACAAATTAGCAGAACTACTACCGTGACCTGAAATTATGGCTGCTTAAAGCTAATATTCTGTCTTGAAATTATCACCAAGAAGCAAGCAATAAACTGGCCTGATGATCCAACTCTAACCTAGTTACTAATTATTTATTTTAATCTTTTTGGAATTTTATTTTAAGCAATCTCAATCTTGCAAGGAATTCCCTAACTTTCCATTGTGAACATTCAGGAATAGATTCAAGTTTTTCATTTTTGCAGTACTGGGAATTGAACCCAGGGCCTTGCATGTGCTAGGCAAGCACTCTATATCTGATCAAACTTTAATATTCAGATTTAATCTTGCTAAATAGCCCAGGATAATCTCCAACCTGTGGTCCTCCTGCTTCAGCCTCTTGAGTACCTAGTTATAGGCATGCACCATCATGCCCAGTTGAATTCAACTTCAACACAATCCATGGGCTAGGAACTGATACGTATTCTATGTTCTCATTAAAAAAAAAAAAAAAAAAAAAAAAAAACTTCCTCTTCCCAAATTCTACTCTTTTTAAAAAAGTTATTCTATAGTTCTACATGTCAGGATTATATAAAAACACTGCAAATGTTATGTATACATTATTTTATTGAACAGGTTTCCTTTTTATATAATTTACTTTAGCTTTTATTGTTCTCCAAAAATTGTCTTTAGTTGTTTCTGATGCATCTTTACCAACTCTCTCTCAATATAACTAAGAGCCAAAAAATAAGTTGTTTCTAAAATACTTAAGAGGTAGTGGCCAGAATTTGATCTTTTTAAAAGCACAGCAAATTACTTCAAGAAGGATATTTTATCAACCCACTTAAAATTATTAAAAGGTAATCAGGAATAGGGTTAGAAGACCACATTTTCAATTTTTAAAAAAGGGACTATGTTTTTTTGTGTTTTTTTTTTTAAATCATTGTATAGATTTTAAAAAGACTAGAGAAGTCAGGCACAGTGGCACATGCATGTAATCCCAGCAGCTTCCTGAGGCAGGAAAATTGCAAGTTTGAGGCCAACCTGGGCAATTTAGTAATATCCTGTCTCAAAATAAAAAATAAAAAGGGTTGAGGATGTAACTCTGTAGTAAAGTGCCCCTGGGTTCGACCTCCAGTACTCGGGGGAGGAGTATATATTTACTATGGATATATAGCCATATATATGTAAATAAAAAATGTAAAAACACAGACAAGTCAAGTCATTCAAAATTCCACCAAATGCTAACAATTTAGTATACGTCCTTCTAATATTTTTTTCCTATCCATACAGGCAAGTTTTTATGACTAAAATAAGAGCATAATTATAATTTTTAACTTGGCTTTTTCACTTAACATCAAACATTTTTTAAAATATCTTTTTGTGTTGGGAGTGACACTGGAGATTAACTAAGGGCTCTCCATCACTGAGCAACATTCCCAGCCCTTTTTATTTTAAGAGAGTCTAACTAAGTTACTGAGGCTAGCCTTAAACTTTTGATCCTCTTGCCTTAGCCTCCCAAATTGCAGGGATTATAGGCCATGCGTCACCAGCATGCCCAGCTTAATCACCTTTAATATAGTGTATTCTACTATACTGTGGCACACGTTTATTTATACAATTCTCTACTGTATATTTAGTTGTTTCCAGTTATTTATCGCTATAATAATTTTGTTGATAGTCCTCACGGCTAAATCTTTATGCACATCCAAGATTATTTCCTTAAATTTCTAGAAGTAGAATGCTTAAGGTAAAAGATATTCCCTTTTACCACTTATACTAACCCACAACACTAACAGATACACAATATAATTTTTTATGCTATAAGGCACTAGAATAAGTAAGCAAAGTAGTAGAAACTTTTTGTTTGTTTCTTTCTTTGGTGTAAGGGAATGAACCCAGGGACACTTAACCACTAAGTCACATCACCAGCCCCCTGCCTTTTTTATATATATTTTATTAGAGATAGGGTCTTGCTAAGTTGCTTAGAGACTTGCTAAGTCGCTGAAGCTGGCTTTGAACTTGAAATCCTCCTGCCTCAGCCTCCAAAGCCACTGAAGATGTCTAAGGAAAGGAAATGAATGTTGGTACCTCCTCCTATTTTCTTATAATTTCAGAACTTCTCTTAATTGCTCAGGAATTGATTAAGTATAATTTTACCTAAAGCAAAGAAGCAAATGCTATAACCTCATAAGGGTTTCTAGAGCTAACAAGTTTACCTTAATTTGGAGAAAAAAAATGTTATGACAGAAAAGAAACAAAATAAATAAAACTTTCTCAGAATAACCTCTATATCCTTACCTTTTGTTGGAACTGAAGAAATTCCAAACCTGTAGGAAGAAAAACAAACTAAATTTTAGGAAGCTGTTCACACTCCTGGTTGTCTGTCTTTGCACCAATCGTACACATGACTGACACTTCTTGCTTGTGATCTCAAACTTTGCAATCATTAGCTAATTCTAACAACCCCATGAAAGAGGTTCCCTCTCTCACCAAAAGTCCAAAGAGTAAGCTACAAGGAAGCCTTATCAAAACTAGAAGTAGCACATTCCTTTTACCTATTTTTAAAAACTCTATTCACTAATAAAGCATGATCTATAGCCTACTACATCCAAATCAGCAGAGATATTCTGAATAGGGCCAAATTATATACTCCATTTCCTTTCAATAGGGTCACTATTCTACTTAAAATCAATAATTATGTCTAAAACCTAAGGCACATCCCCACACGTTCACCCTGACATTCATTTTCAGGTTCAAAAGGATGGAGACACTCACCTAGCTGCCCGGGCAGCTTTCTTACTCTCCAAGCTCACAGGTACATTGAATCGTTCAGCCCTCTTCTGCATTCTCTAAGAGATAGATAGATGAAAGAGAAGAGGAAAAATAAATTTCTAGTTAAAAAAATGTTACTTAGAGGCAGTGGCTCACACCCAGCTTCTAGAGAGGCTAAGGCACGAAACTTCCAAGTTTGAGGCCTGCTTGATTCAACAAAATCTTGTCTCAAAAAATAAAAAGGGCTGGAGACGTAGCTCAGTATTAGAGTGCTTGTTTAGCATGCAGAAGGCCCTTGGGTTCAGTTCAATCCTTATTATATACACACACATTCTAGAGGACTTCAGGTTGTACCCATCCTAGGACTTAATGTAAGTTCCAGAAAGGAAACACAAAAAGACTATTATTATATTCATGTCTTTGAAAACAAAAGGGAGGAATAAAATAAAATAAAACCCACATTTTGCATGACACCAAGAACACAAAAGCTATATTTGGTTGACCTTTGAAAAAGGATCAAAGGAATAGATTGGTTCCAATACTAGTGGTAATATTTTAGTTAGAAATGAGGCACAGCATTGTCTCATAGCATCCTAAAAGAGTTTAGTAATTCTCTACTTTAAAGGTATAAAAACTGAACACAAAATTTCAATGGGAACCTGGTTTCAGAAACCTTGGAAAAAATCCAAAGAAAATTTAATCTCACCTATTGGCAAGTAGCAATTCAAGAGGGATACTTACCATTGTTACTTTTTCAAGGTATAATCCTCCCAAACTAATCCAAGGTTTGTAAACACCTTAGAGAGCCACCATTAAGCCAGAGAATTATATGTAACGTAGCTTCAAAGGTGACTACCCACTATGACAATCCAAATATTTTTCTAAGAGTAGTTGGTAGAAAAATCAACATCAAAATCTGTCAATACTGATTTTGTGCCTATGAATATTTTTTTTTAATAATTATATAGACAGAATAAAGGGTAAGAAACAGAAATGTAAATGGTTTTACCATGGAACAAAATATTTACCTCAGTCTGTGGCATTTCAGAAGTAATTTTTACCACCTTCTTCTCTGCTGCCCTGGAAAAGGAAGATTTTTTTAAAAATCAGAAAATTGATATTCTAAACCAAGACCTTTGAAACATATAAGAATTCACCTGAGTCATGTCCTATGCCCATATCTCTCTGCTACCCCTTAATCCAAAGAAATATGAAGTCATCTACTATAAAGAAAAAGTTCAAATAATATTAAGCTACTTTAACTAAGGGATAAGAAAATAATCAAGAAAAAAGTCTGGTTAGATATTATGGGAAACAAAGAACACCAGAAACTATTTCATTTGTTTTTAGGCACTTTTAATTTACTTTTAGACTAATTACTATCCCTCTAACCTTCATTTAAATATCAGGTTTCAATTTTCATCACAACAATAATTAAATGAGTGCTCTACAAACTCCTATTTCCTTCTTTTAGAAATCTTTATTTCTCCCATGGGAAATATAGCTGCAGCTAAAACAACTCAAACTGGAACAAATAAAAATGCCAAAGGGAGCAAGAAGAAAAAAGACTAAGTGAGGTTTGAATTAGGAAAACATGTAAGTTACTGGTCAAAAGGTTTAAGAGAAAACAAAAGAGGGGGACCATAGGGGCGGGAGACAAAGTTCAGAAGTACCCAGGATAAATGGAAGGACATTAACCCTCCACCAAACAACTCCCATAAAACTGTGGGTCATAACCAGTCTCATTAAGGTCCCTCATTTAGAGATATGGGGAGCTTTTGTTCCAATATCCCGGACACTTTTCCCATTTGATGCCCTGAAAGGTAGTAATGGTTTAATGACATTTTCAGAGGAAGTAATTCTGGAACAGGAACTTACTTACTTTCTCCTCCATCCTTTTGTTGGAGGTCTCAAGACTGCAGACAAGCAATGGGTGCCCCCTGCTGACCACAACTAAATCCTACAATATTTAACTACTTTGGCTAAAACAATAAAAAAAACCACAAACAAAAGTATATTTATGGAGAACCTCAGATCAAAGATGAAGCAAGAGAATTTCCTTTTGAATACCTGAGGGACAATTTAGATCTGAATATCCTTATTTTTTTTTTTTTTAAGGAAATTTCGACATAATTCCCATCTCCTGACCTCCTTCCCCAGGACTTTCTGATGTTCAGGCAAAAAAGGCCATAGAAGATTAATGTTTTACTTGAAGTCCAATGTCATTAGGGAACACTCCTCTCCATCAATCCCAGGCTAATGACTTCCTCCACCATTCTCATCTTGAAACACAATCTCTGCAGTAGACCTCAAGGCAAAAAGGTTATCCAGGTTTCTGCTCTATTCCAATTCTCTTAAGCACAAAATTAAACTTAAGTAATAAATATATATCACATTCTGGGATTCACAGGAAATTTTCATTTGTCATTGACAAATTTTTCTCCTACCCACAGACACATACAAAGCACTCCAAAAACTACATGGGGGCTGGGGTTGTGGCTCAGTGGCAGAGCGCTTGCCTCACACATGTGAGGCACTGGGTTCAATCCTCAGCACCACATAAAAATAAACAAAATAAAGATATTGTGTCCATGTATAACTAAAAAATATTTTTAAAAAAACTACAGGGACCCTAATTCCCCTTTCTGTACATAATTAATCTAACCATAACTATCCTCTAAAAAAACAAAAATTACCACCACCCCACACACACTTTCAATTTCCTTGTTTCAAAATTCATCAATAGAATTAAAGCCCCTGAATACAAGAATTAACACATTTTACATATGTTAAGGATAATGAATTTCTACAAATTTTCCAACCTCACTATATTTTTAATCCAAGCAAGCCAATTATTGTATTCATTTGGTCTTCCTTCTTGTCCCAGGAGTCCCCAAACATCTATTTTAAAGCTATCCCATTAATTCATTTTCTCAAGTCACTATATTGAATTATAAACCTATGTGTGGCTCATTGGTAGAGTGCAATGCTTAGTATATTTGAGGCTCAGTGTTCAATTTCAGCAATAAAAAAATATTTTAACAAAAACCAACAAGAACAAGAATCTGTGATAAGAAGACAGCTAATGGCTTTATGAAGAAATAGCTGACAAAATCTACCACAATGTTAAATGCACATTCTCTAAGATACAGCAAATCTCTTCCTAGAAATTTATCTGATGGACATGCATACGTATAAAAAATAGTTGAATAAAGACAGATAGCACTGCCTTTTTTCTGCTTTATGAATAATCTAAATGTCTATCAAACAAGTCACAGGTGAAATAAATTATGATTCCTAAATAGAGTGAAATACTACTGTCTACAAAAAAGAATAAGGTTCTAACATTAATAACCACTATATTTGGGTGATGGGTATATGAGAGTCTACAAAACTATTTTTATAACCTCTGTATATACTTGTAATTTCCCTAATGAACTTAAAAAAAAAAAAAAAGACTGTCACTTAATAGGACAATTAACCCTACTCAATAAGTTGATGTGAGGACTGAATGAGAATACATGTAAAACACTTAGAACCATGTCTAGTATATAACATTACCATAAATAAATTAATATAAAGATATCCAAATGTGAACAAAAAAAATGGAAAAACTGTGCATAGCATGTGTATATATTTGTTCATGCATACATATACTTAGGCGCATACACATACATAGGTACATACACACAAACTAAAAACCTTTGGAAGGTATGATGAGATGGATAATACGTATTCAATTTTCCATTTATATAACCCTGTGTACTGCTTGAATTTTTACTTGTACATACATTGCCTTGTATAATTAAATGCATTTAATATAGCTATAAGGAACAAAAATGTTAAGAGGGACTCAACTGTTCTTAATGTGCTGTAGTACAAAATGCCCAGACATTTGTGGAAAGAAACCCAAATAAAAGATGATCAACCTTGTGGGCTAGTTTAAACAAATCGAGATCCACTTTCTCTAGTACTTTGTTCTCCCCTCCTCCACTGTAAATCAAAAAGCAAGAGAGAATACAGCATTACTTGAGAGACATAACCTCTACCCAACACCCTCCTCCCTTATTAAATTCCTTATAAACAGTTTTACATTTTTCTGTAAAAGTGTAAAATTCTGCAAAGTGTAAGAGTTCACAGAATTTTACAACATATAAAGAATCATACAGATTCTAACAGTATAAGCTATTATGGTGATCCTACAAAATAACAAAGGCTAGGAGAACTAAATTATGTCTGTGCTTAAAGTCATCTGGTTCTAATTATGTATTATATAACTTGAAAACAAACTGCTTCCTTCCCTGGGACCATGGACTTGAAGTAGTCCCTTCTGAAAATGTCTGATCTAATCAGAAGTGAAAAAAGTCAATGACAATCTTTAAAAGGTAAAGAGAGTGAAATTTTACACCCAATAAAAACAGAACTTTCTGCTCTGTATTCAGATTATAAAAAAGAGATAATTACACATCAACAGTTTTTTCAGGGGGTTCTTCCTCTTTGACAGGCAGTTCTATGGGCTTTGGTTCTTCTTCCTAAAACCAAACAAAACAACACAGTTAACATAAATCAAGAGTTAACACACATCAAAAGAGGGATATCAGAATGCCAAAATGAGTCAGTTTTCAGAATCTTCATTCCCTCCTTAGGCTCCCCTAATAAATTAGCATCTAAGCACTCTAATGATTGATATTAAGCAATGTGGCCCAGGCAGTGGCATATCACCAGGCCAGTGACTAACCTTAACTCTTTCCAACTCACCTCTGTTTCATCTCCCAGTACATCTTCTTCATTCGCCTCCTCTTCAGCTAAAGAATATTAAAATAATCAGGTCAAGCCCTGCTATAAAACCATCTTGATCACTGTGCTGAGGCTAATATCACAATCACCTTGCTTTCCCAAAATAAAAATCAACAATGAAAGTAAAACTCCTGCTCAGAAAATCTGCTACATTTGGAGAAAATAAAACCATATCTCTACTTAACATTAGTACAAAGTTGAACTCCATCTTGACTGAAAAATTAAATTAAAATTAAATGTGAGGAGGTCATAACAGAATTAATTTAAAAATAAGGCAGGATCTCTTTGAAATTTAGTGGTAGGGAAGGATTTGTTTAAAAAAAATAAACGTTTGCCTAGCCTGAGCAAGACCCCCACCCCAGTTCGATACCCCACACTACAAAAAAGAAACAAACCCAAAAGCAACAGCATGAGGTAAAAAAGGAAGATTTTTCAAAACTAAGGACATCTATTTAGGGAAGGAAACCAAGGAAAATTTTTGGACAAATAACAAAAGATATTTGTGCCTAAAGGCAAAAAGGAAACAGTTGCTAGAATATAAAAGAAATGTATGTAATCAACAACTGAATGATGGGAACGCTAATAGAAACAGGGCAAAGAAGGAACCCAAAGAATCATGAACAAAGTAAATTTAAGTTGTTGTTTTTTTTAATAGAACAAAGTAAATTAAACCATCCAACAAATGTAGCAAAAATTAGGGCTGGGGATATAGCTCAGCTGGTAGAGTGACTGTCTCACATGCACAAGGCCCTGGGTTCAATCGCCAGGCACCACAAAAAAAAAGAGGAGCAAAATTAGGCTATTTGAATAGATAATGCCAAATTTAGTTTTGTGAAGACACAAAGACCCTGATGTACTGGTTATGCAAGTATAGACTAACAGGACAATTCTGGGAAATAATTTGGCAGTGCTCAGTTATTTTCAGTTTGTATATGTTTTTATGAATATATAATAATTAACAATCCCATTATGAGTATACACCCCAGAAAGACTCTCACAAGAACATGAGCAAACAAAAGTAGTTCATAATATAATATTATGTATGGTACATATATTATTATATACACTATACATAATACTACTATATATAACAAACTGTAGAATATATTATTTACTAGTATAACACATAGTATCCTATGTACTACTATATGTATTACTAATGCATACAGAATTACTGTAAATAGTAGTACTATTTATAGTAGCTGGGGCTTGAAGGCAATATGTATCTGCTACAGGATGACCTGCAAAATGTGATGGCTATTCATCATAGAAAGATAAACATGATTTAGAACGAATAATCTGGATGATCACATAGCCTCAATCAACAAGATACAACTTAAAAAAAAAAACCACTTAGAAATAAAGTAAGGCTACACAGACTCATTAATAATTACATAAATGATCCTGCCTGAGACTCCCAAGATGCTAGGAACAGGCATATGCCCCCAAACCTCACTCATTCTTATTTCATTTTTTAAATTTTATTTATTTATTTATTTTTGGTACCAAGGATTGAACTCAGTGGCATTCGACCACTGAGCCACATCCTTAGCCCTATTTTGTATTTCATTTAGAGACAGGGTCTCACTTAGTTGCTTTACAGCCTCGCTTTTGCTGAGGCTTTGAACTCACTATCCTCCTGCCTCAGCCTCCAGAGGTACTGGGATTACAGGCATGCTCCATCACACCCGGCCTGTTTTTGTCTTAAAAAAACTGCAGAATGGGAAACTTGGTAGGGATCAGAAATTACCTAGTTTACAGATTTCAAGGGTCTAGACATTTGTCTCATGTCACAGATCAGGAATAGACACTAGCCCTGTAAACAATAACTATCCAAAGTTACCTAGTAAATTTCTGGCATAAAACTAAAACACAAGCCTTCTATTGCATGCCTGCAATTCCACTGACTTAGGAGGCTGAGGCAGGAGGATAGCGAGTTCAAAGCCAGCCTCAGCTATAGCGAGGTACTAAGCAACTCAGTGAGACCCCGTCTCTAAATAAAATATTTTAAAAAGGGCTGGGGATGTGACTCAGTGGTTAAGTGTCCCTGGGTTACATTCCCGGTACAAAAAGAAAAAAAAAAAGCCTTCCATTTCTCAGTCTAATGATACTTGTATTACCATGCCAACTTTATTTCTTTTTTTTAATTTGTTCTTTTTAGATATGCATGGCAATAGAGTGCACTTTGAAATATTAAACATACAACCATACTAACTTTTAAATAACATGCTCAGATATTAAGAGGCCAACCTGGGCAACATAGCAAGATGCTATCTCTTCAAAAAAAAAGGGGGGGTGCTAATATAAAATTATGTCTTTAAAAAAGGGAATAGTTCTTTGCACTATAACCACTGTTTTATATGACCAAGAGTTTTCTTTTTTTTTTTTTCCTTTCTTTTTTTGCAGTGTTGGGGATCAAACCCAAGTCCTTATGCACACTAGATAAGCACTCTACTTCTGAGCTATACACCAGCCCATAAAAGTTTTCTTGATGCAGTTAATTAAGAGCTTACATCACCAATGAGGTAAAAAAGGAAGAAATATAAGTGATAGAGCCTAAAAATTACTCCCCTCACTCATATCACCTTGTTTGCATAAAGTACTCACCATGCTCTTCAAGATATGCCTGGAGCCTGTTAATGAGATCTTGTTTTATTCCCTTGGTCTCCAAACCACGAGCAAGACATTCTTGCTTTAGTTCAGCAAGCTGAGAGGAAAAAAAAAAAAATTAAACATTTCCTTAGTTACCAGGATGAATCCCAAAGAATGAAAAGAGGTAGTTTTCACAAGGGAAAAAAGCAAGGAAAAAAAGTTCAATCCCACACCATTGCCCTTAATCCTACTGAGACTCTAGGTCCATAGAGATGACTCATCCTCATCTAACTGGGGACAAGGATGTAGCTCAGTGGTAGAATACTTGTCTAGCATGTATGAGGTCCTGAGTTTAATCCCCAGTACCAAAAAGAAAAAAAAAATCAGTAATTTGACTAAAATTAAAAGATATACTTATCAATTTTACAGGAATGAAGAATTGTTGGATTACTGACAGAACATGAAAAAACAAAACTTTAAAAAAAAATAAATAACCCTTTTCGGGGAAAACAAAGAAATGAAGACTTCATTTAAAAGGAGGGCTGGGGTTGTAGCTCAGTGGCAGAGCGCTATCTAGCACCTGTGAGGCACTGGGTTCAATCCTCACACCACATTAAAAAAAACAAATAAAATAAAGATTGTATCCACCTACAGCTTAGAGAGAGAGAGAGAGAGAGAGAGAGAGAGAGAGAGAGAGAGAGAGAGAGAGAGAGAAAGGGTCTGAAAGTATAGCTCAAGAGCAGAGTGCTTGCCTAGCCACGCATGAGGCCCTGGGTTTGATCCCTAGCACTGAAGGGGAGAGTGAAAGAATGATGAAATGCATGATTTTATACCTAAGATCCAAACCTTCAATTATACAAAATCTGGATGAGGCAGATCTGACTCACCAGTAACTCAAAAGCAGAGGGTTAACAGTATGAATCACTAAAAAAGTAATTCTAGGTTATAGGTGACTGAAATATAGAATCTATAATAAATGGTCTTATGAGACTTACTGTGTATACATGTGTCAATGCTGGGGAATCAAATCCAGGGCCTTGCACATGGTAGGCAAGCACTCTACCACTGAGTTATATTCCCAGTCCTACACACTTTTTAAAAATTTGTTCTTATTAGTTATATATGATAGTAGAATGTATTTTGACATATTATACATATATGGAGTACAACTTCTCATTATTCTGGTTGTACATGATATAGAATTAACATTGGTTGTGTAATCATATATGTACATAGGATAGTAATATCTGATTCATTCTACTAACTTTCCTATTCCCATTCCCCCTCCCTTCCCTTCATTCCCTTCATCTAAGCCAAAGTACTTCTATTTTCCCTTACCCCCCTTATTATGAGTTAGCATCCTCATATCAAAGAAAATATTCCAGCCCTATATACTCTTATTTTATGAAGTATAAGTCAATCCAAGGACATAAAGCAGGAAAAGGAAGAACTTCACAAATTATATATGCAGATCATCACACAGATAGACGTTTAGCCTGAAAGATGACCTTTCTGGTTTTGAAGTATAGATCTAAGATGAACCAGTAGAAGTGAGAAAGTATAGTTCCATAGAAAAAAGCATTTCACCACTATGAAGTATGTTCTTCATCTCTACAAAGTTTTCAGCCTGGAGTGCATTTAAAAATGGAGAGTAGAATTTTGTTGTTTTTAATATTACAATGATTGATTAAGGAGGCAAAGTATTTAGTGAGTGAAGCAGGCCGGCAGGCAGGCAGGGATGAGAACTATACAGAGAACTAATAGTCCTACCCAGTAAGCCATCAGCATTCTATATTGAGAATCATGACAGGTAATGAACCATTAAAAATTATTTTAGAAAGACTTCTGCATATAAAAAATTATTGCAGAGTGACTGCACAGTAGTTTAAGAACACTGCTTCTAAAGTCAGGCTACTTAGGTTCAAATTGTAACTTTACCACTTATAGCTATGTAACCTTAGAGGAGTAACTTAAACTCTCTTTGCCTCAGATTCCTTACCTGTGAAATGGAAATAACAACAGTACCTACGCCCACAGGACCATTATGAAGATTTAAACCAGCAAATATTTGCAAAACATTCAGGATAGTGCCGGATAGCTAGTAACAACTTTATAAGTGTTAGACAATGGATGAGGGATTAGACAAAACCCTCTGAATTTCACTGATCAATTTTTTAAAATAGGTAGATTGGTGCAGTTGTTTTTTAGAACATTCCACCTAAGTCATGAACCAAACTTTGTAAAAATAAATATTGATTACCAGAAAAACAAACACATACTTGCATGTTGCAGTGATGTTAAACCACTATAAGAGTTTCTAGAAGCTTTCTCTCAATTTTTGTACTTATCTCTTCATTAACTAGTAACAGCTACTTCATAGACCAGTACTGGTTGGTCTATGGATCAGACTCTTAATAATATTAATCTAGAATCTATACTCTAAGTGATCTTTATTTTATTCCTTTCTCTCAACCCTCCCACTCCCCCGCCCCCGCAATGGAGATAGAACCTAGGAGCACTCTATCACTGAGTTACATCTCCAGCCCTTTTAATTTTTTTTTTTTTTTTTGGCAGAGTGGGTGTAACCAGAGATTGAACTCAGGGACACTCAACCCCAGAAACACATCTCCAGCCCTGTTTTTGTATTTTATTTAGAGTCATGGTCTCACTGAGTTGCTTAGCATCTCACTTTTTTTGCTGAGGCTGACTTTGAACTCGCAATCCCCCTGCCTCAGCCTCCCAAGCCAATGGGACTACAGGTGTGTGCCACCGCACCTGGCTTAATTTTTTGAGACAGGGTTTCACTCAATTGCTAAGGCTGGCCTGAAACTTGCAACCCTCCTGCCTCAGCCTCCCAAGTTGCTAGGATATAGGAATACCTCACTACACCCAGTTCTCTAAGTGATCTTTAAAGTCCTTTACTTAAAATTCTTAATCTTTCTCACATTGGTACTTTATTCCTTTATTTTCTTTCAAATTCTCCAAGAAGGAGTGTTTTTTTTAAATATTATTTTAAAGATGGACACAATATCTTTATTTTTTATATTTATTTATTTATTATGTGGTGCTGACAATCGAACTTACAAGTACGAGGCAATACAGCACTGAGCTATAACCCCAGGCCCAAAAAGGAGTGTTTTGATTTCAGTTACATTTTTAAATTTTTTATTGGTTTATTACAAAGTATTATGAATACTTAGTTGAGAAATGCTAAAAAGCAGAGGAAAATAAAAGCCATCTACAGATCACTTAATATTTTGAATATTATCATTTGTAGGGAGTTAGGTGGTAGAGTGTCTCAATGTGTGTCTTCAATCTCCAACAACAAAATTAAATATCACCTGTAGTGTATGTGTATAATGATCTTGCCACTGTCTCTCATCGAGACTTCAGTCTCCAGTGACCTCATTCAACAGACCTCTCAACACCACTATGTTCCCTTCTCTGGTCAAATGGGAATGTTACAAGCTTTTTACATAATGTTGTATTACGTCCTTTATTCTATTAAGGGTTTTTCTCATATACACTTGAACTTTTTTGGCAGGGGGAGTACAGGGAATTGAACCATGGGTGCTTTACCACTGACCTACATCCCCAGCCCTTTTTATTTTTTATTTTGAGACAGTCTCCTTAAGTTGAACATGCTGGCCTCAAACTTGCAATTCTCCAGCCTCAGGCTATCAAGTTGATAGTATTACAGGTATACACCACCAGGCCAGGCTAGACATTATTTTTTTTAAAATATTTTTTAGTTTTAGGTGGACACAATATCTTTATTTTACATTTATGTGGTGCTGAAGATCGAACCCAGTGCCTCATGCATGCTAGGTGAGCGCTCTATCACTGAGCCACAACCCCAGCCCTAGACATTTTTGAAGTGAAACAGATGAGTAAAAACATAAAATAGGGACTGGGATTGTAGCTAAGTGGCACAGTGCTTGCCTCTCATGTATGGGTTCGATCCTCATTACCACATAAAAACAAATAAATAAATGTGTTCATCTACAACTAAAAAAATATTAAAAAAAAAACATAAAATAGCTGAAAATAATTTCTTCTTCCACAATATTTTGGCACAATGACATAAGGAGGACTAAAACCTTTAAAATCTTCAAATAAAACTAACATCAATCCAGCAGCTTGGGAGACAAAGAGGATACTGAGTTCAAAATCAGGCTGAGACAAAGAGGATACTGAGTTCAAAATCAGCCTCCGCAATTCAGTGAGGCCCTAAGCAACTTTCCAAGGACAACCCCACCCCACCCCCCACTCCCACCCCATCTCAAAATAAAAAATAAAAAGGGCTGGGGATATGGCTCTATGGTTAAGTGTCCCTGGGTTCAATCTCCGGTATCAGAAAAAAATAATAATAACAACAACATCAAATATTACCCCATTTTTACATATTATAAAAGAATGTATTTTTAAACTAAGGTATATTGAATAAAATATTACCATGTGTGAATTATATCTCAGTAAGGCTGTTTAAGAAAATAATGGGATGCTGACTATATACAGGATACTCACAATAATGTCAAAAGCACACAAACACATATCACTGTATGATATACATACAAAAGATACCTGGACAAGAAACAGGTAAGCTAACAATAGTTGAACCCAGGAAAAGGAAGCTAGTTGAGGACAGGCACAGGAGGTAAACATTTCACCATATACCCTTTTGTACCTTTAGAAATATGAACTTGTGTATGAAATTACATATTCAAAAATTGTTAAAATCTTATTTTTCAGTATCAATCAAGCATTCTTGTTTTACCTATCCAACCTATAAAGAAAGGACAGATCACTGACTATAATACATTTGACATTAATCATTCATTGCTCTGTGATTTCCTGTTTACTAATCCCCTTCCCCTTACTGGGAGTTAAACCCAAGGCCCAGAACATGCTGGGCAAGTGCTCTACAACTGACCTACATCCCCAGCCCTTTCATATAATCATTTATTTTTACTTTGAGACAGAGCAACTAAGTTACTCAGGCTGGTGTCCAGCCTGTCTATTTTCCCATCTTAGTTTCCTGAGTAATTAGGACTAGGAGCATATGCCACTATGCTTCTTTGTTACTAATTTTTGTTTTTGGTTCTGAGGATTGAACCCAGGGGCTCAACCGCTAAGCCACATCCCCATCCTTTTTTTTTTTTTTTTTTTTAAAAGAGAGAGTGAGAGAGTGAGAGGGGGACAGAGAGAGAGAGAGAGAATATTAACATTTATTTATTTTTTCTTAGTTCTCGGCGGACACAACATCTTCGTTTGTATGTGGTGCTGAGGATCGAACCCGGGCAGCTCGCATGCCAGGCGAGCGCGCTACCGCTTGAGCCACATCCCCAGCCCCGTTTTTTTTTTTTTTTAATATTTTGTTTTAGTTGGACACAATACCTTTATTTATTTATTTTTTTACTGTGGTGCTCGCCAGCACTCCACACGCACTAGGCGAGCACTCTTCCACTGAGCCTCAACCCCAGCTCCCCTAGCCCTTTTTGGTATTTTATTTAGAGACAGGGCCTCCCTAAGTTGCTGAGGCTGGCTTTGAACTCAAGATTCTCCTGCCTCAGTCTCCCAAGGTGCTGGGATTATAGGCATGCAACGCCACACCTAGCTGTTACTAATTTAATTTTTTTTTTTTGGTACCAGAGATTGAACCCAGGGGCACTTCATCACTAAGCCCAAATTCCCAGTCCTTTTTATATTTTATTTAGAGACAGGGTCTTGCCAAGTTGCTTAGGGCCTCAATAAATTGCTGAGGCTGGCTTTGAACTCACAATCTTCCTGCCTCAGCCTCCTGAGCCGCTGGGATTACAGGCATGTGCCACTCCATGCAGTCTCAAATTTTGATTAAAATATTTTATTATAAAGATATTTTTCATGGGGGCTGGGGTTGTGGATCAGCAGTAGAACGCTTGCCTCGCACTTGTGAGGCACTGGGTTCAATCCTCAGCAAGACATAAAAAATAAATAAACAAAATGAAGGTATTAAAAAAAGATATTTTTCATATATTCTCCCCATATAATTTGTAAACTCATTGATGGCAGATATCTCTCTTCCTCAATCTTCTTACTAGTTATTCCACCCAACCCTATAAATATTCACTAAGATTTCTTCTTTGGCCCTCTTCTTACTCCATTTCTATCAAAGACAGATTTCCCTCCCTGAATCCAATCACAGGCAAATCCTGTCAGCTCCACCTTCAAAATATATCCACAGTCTAATCCCTTTGCACCACTGCAAACACTATTGCTCTGAGTTGCTTAGCATCTCACTTTTTTTGTTTCTCTCATACAGATTACTATATTGCCACTATAGTTAGCTCCTGCCTCACTATAGTTCTCAACAAAGTAGACCACTCTTTTGAAATTTAAGAGTACATATCAGATTTAACTTCTACTAAAAAATAATTCATCAGGCATGGTGGTGTACTCCTGTCATCACAGTGGCTTGGGAGGTTGAGGCAGGAGGACTGAGAGTTCAAAGGCAGGCTCAACAATTTAGCAAGGCCCTAAGCAACTCAGTGAGACCCTGTCTCTAGATAAAATCCAAAAAAAGGGCTGGGAATGTGGCTCAGTGTTTAAGTGTCCCTGGTACCAAAAGTAAATAAATTAAAAAATCATCCAATGGGGACTGGTGATGTAACCCAGTGGTAGAGTACCTGCCTAGCATGCCTGATGCCCGGTATTTGAACCCTAGCACCATAAAAAAAAAAAAAAAAAAAGAATGAAATAAAAATTAATCCACTGGCTTCCTGTCTCATTAAGGTTAAGTAACTGTTTCAAGTATTGTTTACAAGGCCACACAGAATATGCTCTCCCTCTCCTCTACTATCACCTCTTATTCACTTGAACTTTTTACTTTGATAAAAAACAAACTACCCTCCTGCTATATTCCTCTAAAACTTGGCACACATGGCTAACTGGTTCACTTTCTTCAAGTCTTTTCTTTTCTTTTAGAGAGAGAGAATTTTAATATTTATTTTTAGTTATTGGCAGACACAATATCTTTGTTTGTATGTGGTGCTGAGGATCGAACCTGGGCCGCACGCATGCCAGGCCGAGCGTGCTACCGCTTGAGCCACATCCCCAGCCCAAGTCTTTTCTTTTTGTACCAGGGATTGAACCCAGGGGTACTTAACCAATGAGCCACATCCCCAGACCTTTTTTTTAATTTTTTATTTTGAGACAGGGTCTCGCTAAGTTGTTTTAGAGCCTTGCTAAATTGCTGAGGCTTGCCCTGAACTCCTGACCCTCCTGCTTCAGCCTCCCTAGCTGCTGGGATTACAGGCATGCACCTCAAACCTAGCTTCAAATCTTTTAAAACATCTCCTTTACAATAAGATCTTCAGTCATTCTATTTAAAATTACAATATTCTTCCCAATATACTCTCTTATACCTCTTATTAGGTTTCTCTACAGACCTTATCATCATCTGACATACTATAAATTTCACTGTTTCTTTTAGTGCTAGGGATTGAAACAAGGGTCTCATATATGCACAGGCTACATGCTCTACCACTGAGCTATACCTCCACCCTAAATTTTACTTTTTTATTGTGCCTTCTCCTAGTAAAATGTAAACTCCATGAAAGGAAGGATTTCCTGTGCTTTGTTAACATTGTAACCCCAGAACCCCTGGTAATTATTACATAGCAGGCACTCCATCTTTTGTAAAATAAATCCCAAATCCTCTTTTATTCCCCCCACGTCTGATCTTACAAATACTATGATTTTACATCTCAAATTTCTTTCAAATTTGTTCTCATTCTAATAGTTACTATCTTCTTTCGGGTCTTAATATGTTCATTCACTTGACAAACAGTTACTGAGTACCTACAATGTGTCAAGTTTTATCTTAGATACAGGGAAATAATCATGAACAAAACAGAAAGAGTTCTTACACACACCCAGCTTACAATCTAGCAGGGAAACAAAACAACCAGTGATCAAGTAAATACTGTTTAATTTTTTAACAAAAGTACTAGAGAATCATATGAAAAGTTGCCTAAATATATGTGTGAATAGAACCAGGAAGGACTCCTTGTTTGACTGCTATCTGAAGGGTAACTAGTAGTTAGAAGAGTTGGAAAGGGAGAGTGGCAGGAGCACTGCAGCCAAAAGTAAACTACAAGTAAGGTTCAGGGTTCCAAAGGAAAGGCACTGCATAGAGATTAAGAATATGAATTTTTAAAAAATATTTTTAGTTGTAGATGGTAACAATACATTTTGTTTATTTTTATGTAGTGCTGAGGATGGAACCCAGTGCCTCATTTGTGCTAGGCAAGCTCTCCACCACTAAGCCACAACCCTAGCCCAAGAATATGAATTTTGAAGACAGTTTGGATATGACACCCCATTTATTAGCTGTGTGACCTAGGTCAGATTACTATCTCTGGGCTTTGATTTTTACTTTTAAATGAAGATATAGAGGTATTTCTTTAATAGGCTTATTATGAGAATCAGATCAGTTAATGTACACAAATGGCTTCAACCAGTACTTGCCACATAGTAAATGATTTGTGTTGGCAATCAATGACACACCCATTTTGAAGAAATGAAATAAAGTAAGATCACTGTAGTAGGCATGTGAGAAATTAAGCTGGATAGATCAGTAGCCATATAATTAAAAGGTTTTAAGCCAGAGAAAATACTATAATAAACATCTAACTGATGAAATCCTTCCCTCTCCAGATTCCATCTTCCACACTGCCAAAAGAACACAAACTAATCATATTAGATTCCTCCATTCAGATTTCCAAAGGCTCCCAGCTCTGCTTATGACTATATGACAAGAATCAGAACTCCTTATACAATTTAGAAGGCCCTTGTCAGTATCACTCCAATTTACCTTTTTAATCACAAAATTTATCAACTTTCTAAACTACCTTCAGTCAGCAATGTAAGGCACTTCACATTTCAATCATACAAATGTCTAACAGTTCTCAACACTCTGATACTACTATACTTTTCTGTCTTTCTCCTTTACAACAGTTCCTTTCCTCCTGTTGAACTGGAAGTCTGGTATTGTTACAGTTCAAGCATTTTCAACCACAGTTCAGTCTCTCTTTCCAACTGTGTTAGAATGACTGCATTGCTAAAAAATTTTCAGAAGTTTGTAGTTGATGTGGACTTACCTATCAATTCATAAAATATTTTTTCTTCCTACTTCAAAGTTTGTTTCTTTCTTCTAAAGTCCCATACTAAAGCCCCAAATTCTCTTCATAAAATTGAAAAGATATTTTTCAAAAGGCAATAAAACCCTAAAGCAACCCAAAAGTCAGGATTACTCTATCAAGATCACCAGTGGAACCAAGCATTAACTATCCAGAATAAAGATTAAAGGCATGGGTTCTTAACCAGAGGTCCATGGACTCCTCAGATCAACAAGGTATTTTTATGAAGTCCCTCAAATCGCATGCAAAGTATGTGTACATGCCTTTTTCTGGGAAGAGGGTCCATACCTTTCATCAGAGTTTCAAAGATATCTGTGACCTCCAAAAGGTTAAGAAGCACTCTAGAGAAAAAGCAAAGACAAGCAAATATGATTAAAGAATGAGCCCAGTTTAGGCCCTCAGGAGTGCCACATGTTCTCTTAGACTGTTAATACTTTTTTTTTTTTTTTTTTAAAAGAGAGAGTGAGAGAGGGGAGAGAGACACAGAGAGAATTTTTTTAATATTTATTTTTTAGTTCTTGGCGGACACAACATCTTTGTTGGTATGTGGTGCTGAGGATCGAACCCGGGCCGCACGGACGCCAGACGAGCGCGCTACCGCTTGAGCCACATCCCCAGCCCCAGACTGTTAATACTTAAAACCAAGTCAGAGAACATTATGTAAAAGTGACTTATCCAAGTAAATGCAAATTTAATATGGGGCTGATAAATACTGATTTTTATGGAAAAAGGAACTCCACAAAACTCCATAAAAAGTCATGGGGCAGCTGATGACTTAATCTAGGATTTCAAGAATGGAACAAATAGAAGAAAATATTTGCTCTTCTATTAATATTAATTCTCATTCATCTAAAATTTATCTTCAGTGTCTTATACAAACAGTACAGAAGTACATAAATTATACAAATTTTGTGTATACACACACACACACACACACACACACATATAAATGGAAGTTGTTGCTCAGTTTTTCTTACTTGTTAAAGTAAATATCAGGAGACTACTGATATCACTTACACATTCCAGCATCATCAAGCTAACAGTAACTCTAAAAACACTAGTACAATTTAGAATGTAATAGTTAAGAATTATGTCGACTTTCACAGAAAGGCTTATGATTAAGGATAGGGCCTTTTCCTACATTTACTCCATATTTTTCTTTTCTTTTTTTTTTAATTCATCAGGCATTAAAATTTAAAAGATCAGTTTTCAGTTTTCTCTCAATCAGCCTGGTTTGTCCAAGGTTCCCAGAATGACAGGATGGAAACATCTAACGGAAACTACTTGTGAAATCAAAAGTATACACAAATAATCAAGATATTCTTTTAACTCTTCCTAAAAGAAAGTACTCTCTCCTTCCAGGAGAGTATAAGAAAACTACCAAGAGTTCCAAAAGATACAACTTAAAACTCTGATTCAGAGTGTCACCCAGTGGAGACAGCAAGAGACGCAGGGTCCATCAAAGATCAAACAGGGCAGAGATAATCTAACCTTGCAACTGTTTTTCAAAAATACTGCAGCTGAGAGTTTCTCTCTGGAGGTTGCGGGTGACCAGAGCGAAGGCTGGCAGTCAGAGGTAAATTGTGAGAAAACTGGAAAAACTTTTAAGCTGAGGGGTTTTATTTTTACAAATTCTTCCGGCTGCCTCATTCCCAGGTCTTTATTATAGGGAGGTCTATATTCTGCGGCCTCACGCAGGTTTCGAAATTTGTCCAGGGGGCGTAAGCCCACCTATAAAAAGGGATTGGAAGCATTTTCTGGATCATGTTTAGTGACATGTTCCAATAGAAATAAGGAAAAAAGGGTATCGTCTGCTAACAGGAGTATCTCAGCTTTAGACAACAGACAGGAAAGTATCAATTCTGGGGAGAAAAACGGGTCCCGGGTCCGGCACAGGGACCGGAGGAGGGACTCCTGACGTAATGCGGTTCTGATGAGAAACGAGGAGTTCAGCATAACAGATAGAAGGCATTTGCACGGCCCGGTGGGCAAGGGTGACGGGAAATACAACAATAGGAAGGAAGACGAAATAACAAGTAAAGATACCAATAAAACTGTGAGAAGAAATGGGAAATTAGGGGAGGCCTGGGAAGGGAGACAAAAGAACTACGGCGGGAAATGAAGTGGAAGAGCCTGAAAGAAGGACATTTAGGAAAAGAAGACGCAAGCCACTCTCCATAATTCAGTTCCCAGAAGAGCCCACCTAACCCCTTCCCTCACTTCGCGGTACCTTCAACTTATGGAGCTCCACCGTCTCCGCCGCCATCTTGTTACCCCTCCACTTCACCAAACCCCACCCCCCGGGCCTCCACCTCCGGGAGCTCCCGCCTAGGCGTGAAGATTGAAGGCCGACCAATCGTTGCCACTCTTACTCAAACCCCGTACTATAGGCTCTTCCCATTAGTCAATGGCTGGCGTCGCTCTCTTGCCCCTCAGCAACTTTCCCAGCTCTCTGAAAGGTGGGACCCAGAGAAAGGCGGGTTCTGAATTCTCTTAATGACAGAAAGGGCGGCCAATTGTCCGTCTTCATTACAGTCTGCCAACCAATTGGTGGTGACATCGCTGGTTCTGTTCCACCAATAGGGAGCCGCAGGTGTGGAGGCTACTTCCTGGAGACCACAGGTATAGGAGCTAGCGCCGTGACCCTATACGGACGTGCTCCTGAAGCTGGCAGGTATGGGCTCCGCTATGGATAGACTGGAAAGGGTTGCGGAGTGAAAATGAAGGGAGGAGGAAAGGGCAGCGGGAGGCGGCACGTGAAATATCGAGAAAGGAGTGCTGAAGAGAGCTCTAGAAAATCACCAACGAGCGAAAAGAGGGAAGCTAGGAGTTGTATGGGGTGTGCTCAATACTAGGATTCAGGGAATTTTAGGGAGGGCAAGAGCTGCTTCCTAACTACCTATCCTCTGTGTTAGACCTAGCACTATTTATTTATGATATTGGGATTGAACCCAGGGGCACTGTGCCACTGAGCTACATCCCCAGCCTTGTTTTTTTGAGAAGGGGTCTCGCTAAATCACCGAGATTTGCAGTCCCCCTGCCTCAGCCTCCCGAGTGTTAGCACGATTTTAGTAGCCACGTTCAGACTAGAACTGCCCCTAGCAAAACTGGGGCACCACTCTCAAGGCGCTAAGCTTAGGTCCCTTTCTGGCCCAATTTAGAAACTGGGCAAGTTCTTGTAGCCTCCACGCTTGAGGGAAGGAATGAGGTTACTAGCCGCTGACATGCCTAGAGACAGGTCGGACAAGCCCCAGCGAAAAAGGTGGGGACTCGAGGTAGCTTTACTCTAATCCCTTGTATTGGTCCCAATTGATTTCACGACTCTTCTGGAACTTTGGGTATATGTGGCCTCTTCATCATTCCTTATTCTTAAGAAAAGTAAAGTGAGATACTCCTATTTTCCCCTGCTCCTAGAAGTGGATACCCCAAGCCTAGGCTTACTGCCTTGTTGCAGTTGAAGTGTAAGGATCTGAATAAAAATCACCACGTCTCTACAAGAAGGATGGACTATTCTTGGCTTTTCAAGTTTTCTCCCTATCCTTCAGTTTTTCCTTTCTGCATGATAGGGAAGTTCTTTGATTCCCAATAGAATTCAGAGAATTTTGGCTCTTTAGGAGATAACTATGGGAAACAAACTCAAACAGGGGTTGAGAGGAAATTGAGTTGGACTCCCACCTGATCCCTCACTGTGGTAGGATGAATGTGGGGGTGGCACACAGTGAAGTAAACCCCAACACCCGAGTGATGAATAGTCGGGGCATCTGGCTGGCCTACATCATCTTGGTAGGACTGCTGCATGTGGTTCTACTCAGCATCCCCTTCTTCAGCATTCCTGTTGTCTGGACCCTGACCAACGTCATCCATAACTTGGTGAGCACTAAAACATGGCCCTTGTACCAACCCCAGGTCTTTCCCAATCAGAAACAAAATTAAATTGGGGACTTTTATCTTCCTTTTGGGGTCTCAGCATAATTCTTGAGTAGAAGGACTACTTTCTATCCCTAATACCATCCTTTTCCCTCTTCCCAGGCAATGTATATCTTCTTACATACAGTGAAAGGAACACCCTTTGAAACCCCTGACCAAGGAAAGGCTCGGCTACTGACGCACTGGGAGCAGATGGACTATGGGCTCCAGTTTACTTCTTCTCGCAAATTCCTTAGCATCTCTCCTATCATACTGTGAGTCTCTGGGGATTAAGGGAGACGCTGGATTAGAAACAGCTCCAAAAACCAGGTGGAATGGCTCATAGAGAAGCTTTTAAAAAGCAGACCACTCATCTAAGACCCTTTGAAAATACTATGATACACTAGTCCTGAGCCTATAGAGAACAGTTCAAAGTAAAATTCAGTAATCACGCATTCCTCACTGCCTCCTTGGACACAGGGGAATAGAGAAAGAACTGAAGAAATATAAGACACCAACTAATTTTACACTTCTAAAAGCAAATAGATTAAGGCAGAAGTGATATTAATCTTCAAAAACTGGGCAGTAGAAGCAAAAAGGACTCTTAAATAAGAGTCATACAGGCTGAAGCAATTTCAACTATCATTGCCATTTGTCATTAACAACAAACTGACTTGTAATTGCTAGTTAAAGCTACTGTGTGTTTACTCCTTTGTCCCAAAGTAAATACTATTGATATAGCTGGAATATTTTCAGATATCCAAGGATTTCATGCAATAAAACTGGACATTTAAAATAAGTCACTTGAAAAAAGCATGAGAACAGAGATGTGGAAGGCCAACCTCACTTCTATTTTTTTTTCTCCCAGCTATCTCCTGGCCAGCTTCTACACCAAATATGATGCTGCTCACTTCTTCATCAACACTACCTCACTGCTCAGTGTACTGCTGCCTAAGTTACCTCAATTCCATGGGGTTCGTCTCTTTGGCATTAACAAATACTGAGGGATGGGGCTAAGAACAGTTCCACGGGCATGGAGAAGGTGCTGGAACAAAAGGCTGTAACATCTTCCCCTTCTCCATACTATTTTGTATGTCTTGAAAGTCCGAGAAGTATACAACCTCTCCCCAAACTCTCAGAAAGGGGAGATTGGGAAATGGGGCTCCTGGGCCCAGCCCTGCTATGTACAAGATTCTTTGAATCAGGAAAAGCAGATGGGGTTAAGAGCCAAATCAACAGGAAGGTATCCAAGTTTGGGTAGCTTGTTTGGTGGTTACATTTTTCCATATCTTCCACCCCCTACCACCTTCTAGCTTCTGCTTTGTCTTTTCCTTATAATAAAGTAACTTTTTCCAGTGATGGCTACAATTCAATCAGCAAGAGATGTAAGGAGATGTCTTCATAATGCTGGGGAGGAAAGATGCAATACTAACTCTTTATATAAAACTAAGCAATTTTTTATCCCTTCTCCCTTGGTCCAATAGGAGATCCTCTTCACTCACATAAAAGTAGGGAAAGGATTCTCAAATGAGAAAAAAGGGCTGCAGCTATATAGGCAAAGAAGAAAGGGAAGATACAGGTTGCCAGTTATATATTTATAGAAAGATAATCCCCTGGCTTTAAATAGATATGTACATACAAATATGAACAAACTTAAAAAAATACAAACCCTTGGATCACAAGAGGGCTTCTAGGAACCCCTTATCCTTTCCCCTCACCCAAGGGCACAGGGCATGAGTCTGCTTCTTAAAAATTATTAATTTTGGCCATCCTTGCAGCAATAAGCCTGAAGTGGGATGATTTTCCCACAAGGTAAAAGTCAGAGGAAAAGTTCAGTTTACACTCTTTGAACTCTATGCATCTTCAAAATTAGGGCTACATGCTTTCTTGTTCTGTCTTTTAACTAGTATATCAGAGTAAAGGAGGGGGCCTCCCCCTGAAATGGGTCAAGAAATAAGATAGACTCAGTTTAAAAAGCAGGGGTGGGGTAATATCATCTGCTATAAAAGCAAATGACAAGACAAAGGCATACAGGCCCCAGGGAAATACCCAATTCCCATACCTCAAAGGGATACATTGTCCAGCCTAGGTCCAGGCCTTAGGTTCTTTGCTCTAGCCACCCCCTATTTCTTTGGTATTGTCAGAAGACAAGATTCAGTTCCTGGGTGCTGGGGGAGGAAGGCGAGTGGTTCAGGGGCTTCCTACAAGTACTGAGTGAACAATTTAAGCTTAACATTTTCCCTTTTTAAAATATTTAAAAATAATCAAATCAAACTCCATCCTGTGCTGTACACAGCCCTTTTGACTCCCTGACAATGATTTGAGGAAAAAAGAGAAGGGGCGTCAACGTTGGAAGGGCCTCCTCACTTTCTTCCGCCTCTTCGGTTTGGCTTCTCCCTTGGGTACTGTGCTGTTGGGTTTGGAGGCTGCAGTGGCCCCAGGGCCAGGCTGAGGAGCTGCGAAGAAGTTCCCATTGGACATCTGGCCTGGGGGTACTTGAAAGATCCGACTCAAGAAATCCTGAAGGTCAGCGGGAGGGGCATCTGGGGTGGCTCTGAGGAGGAAAAAAAACAATACGACAAGAAATGTTAAGAGTCATGCTTACTTAAGGTACAGATACATTGAGTTAGTTCCCAAACTTCCTAGAGAGGTACCTAGGTGTTCTAAACAGCAGGTCATCTGAAACCACATTCAAAACCGGAATGGTGGATAGGTAATTGAGGAATACCACCTACCTCTGGCGACCACTGGTACCTGGGATCCGAGAACCAAATGAGATGTGATAGGGAACTCTGTGGGTATCTGGGGAGATTCCAACGCGCTGGCATCCAGCCCACTCTGCAAACAGAAGAAATAATTAGCCAAAACATCATAGATTAAACCATATGCAATGAAGCAAGCACATATTTCTAGAGGATAGATGTATACCTGTGATGTCATAGACCTTTCCATCCATCAGTGCAAAGTAGGTAATCTTGAGGCCCAACATGCTTGATTCTGCCCAAAAGTCTCCTTCCTCAGCAGGGTGCAGCCTATTACACTCAGCACAGTATCTGGCACTTTTAGGTTCCCGGTCCATTTCAAACCTCCTGAAATGCAAAACAAAATGATAGTTCCTTGATAGTTACCAAGCCTACATACAGCAATGCTAGTAATCTCATCATTGTTGTCAAACATAGCTAAAAGATTTAAAATTATCTCCACTAGGTTGTTACATATGCCTGTTTACACTATGCCCTCAATTTTCTATCTTAGCTAATTTTTTTGTCTTACTGCTAATCTGAATCAACCTCTTGATAGTACGGCTAAGGTACAAACCTCACTATCTGTATCCTAAAATTATCAAAAATACTCAAGAAGAAAGTCTTTGTTACCCAGTTCCTGAGCTGTCGCTGTCCCATCCCTGTCCTATATCATACCTATGCTTTCCTTGGCATCGGCTACACATCATGGTATTCATTGCTTCCTTCAGGTCATCTTGTAGCTTGGACAGAAACTCGTTCACAGACCGGCTCAACTCATTTTCTGCCATTCGTTTCCTAAAAGAAAGCCTTTGTAAGTCAGAGAATACTGAGGGAGGGACAACAAGAGGGGCATCTATTCACCCCTTGAGCTACCTGGCTCATCAGAGGAAAGTAACTGCAGTTCTCTTTGCCCGAGAGCCTCCATCCACAAGTTCAGGGGCCTCTCCCATTGAGGAATTTTCATTTTGTCTCACCTAACAATTTCCCATCTCCAACTTACATCTCATATTCCTTCCGCCTTTCAGGGTTGCTGACAATGTCCCAAGCTGCCCGCAAAACCTTGAAGGCCTCTTCAGCCCGGGGATGTTGATTTTTATCTGGATGAACCTACCAAAACAAAGAGATTTAATCACAAATCCATTTCAACCCTCTCCCCATCTTAGGTCTATTCCCATATAACAGAGTTCTCTTTCATCACCCTTTTGAAGACTCAGTATACCTTTTATTTTTTTAATTTTTTTTAAGTTGTCGATGAACATGGTACTTTTATTTATTTAATTTTATGTGGTACTGAGGCTAGAACCCGGTGCCTCACGCATGCTAGGCAAGCATTCTACTACTGAGCTACAACCCCAACCCTTCAATATGATTAATTATGCTGGCTTTGCCCCTGGATCTGGGTTCAAATCCCAGCTGTCATTTATTAGCTCTATGACCTTGAATATATCTATCATGAATTTTTTAAAATATTTTTTTAGTTGTAGTTGGACACAATACCTTTATTTTATTTACTTATTTTTATGTGGTACTGAAGATCGAACCCAGGGCCTCACACATGCAAGGTGAGCATTCTACCGCTGAGCCACAATCCCAGCCCCTATTATGAATTCTTAGGAGGATTAAATAAGAATACATGTGCCAGGCATAGTGGCATATACCTATAATTGTAGCTACTCAAGAGGCTGATGCCTCAATTTTGAGACCAGCCTCGGTAATCTAGCAACAACCTCTCTCAAAATAAAAAGGGCTGGGGATATATCTCTGTAGTAAAGCACCCCTGTGTTCAATCCCCAATACAACAACAAAAAAGTCTAGGGCTAGTGGTAGGGGGAGTTACTGCACTGAATCTGGCACTAGGGTGACTCACCATCCCAGTTTGCCTGAGACTACCCCAATTTAGCACTGAAAGTTCCACATGTCAGGAAACCCCACAACCTCAAATAGGCAAATAAGGATGGCTGGTCCCTTTACCTGGCACACATATACTAAGCCCTTGCACTTCAGTTTTTTGTTTTTTTGTTTTTTTTTTTTTTAAAGATTTTTCTTTTATTTCACTCCTAGGTTGACAATTATTTTTATAAATAGACCACACATTAATTATAGTGACATTAGATGGTTGACTTTTTTTTTTTTTTTTTTAGAGAGAGAGAGAAGAGAAATTTTTAATATTTATTTTTTAGTTCTCGGCAGACACAACATCTTTGTTGGTATGTGGTGCTGAGGATCGAACCCGGGCCGCACGCACTCCAGGCGAGCGCGCTACCAGTTGAGCCACATCCCCAGCCCTGCACTTCAGTTTTATAATCAGCCATAAAGAGTTCCAAAGATGCCGGGCTTGGTTACACACGCCTGTAATCCCAGCCAGTTGGGAGGCTGAGACAGGAGGACTGCAGTTCAAGGCCAGCCTCAGCAACTTATGAGGCCCTAAGCAACTTAGCAAGACTTTGCCTCAAAAAATAAAAAGGGCTGGGGATGGGGTTATGGCTCAGTGTTTAGTAAAGCGCTTGCCTAGCACATGTGAGACACTGGGTTTAATCTTCAACATCACATAAAAATAAAATAAAGGTATTGTGCCCTACTACAACTAAAAATATTTTTTAAAAAATAGGGGGGTAGGGCTGGGGCTCAGTAGTAGTGCACTTGCATAACGTGTGAGGCCCTGGGTTTGATTCACAGCACTGCATATGAATAAATTTTTTAAAAAAATAAAGGTTTATCAACAGCTGAAAAAATATTTTTAAAAAAGAGTTGGGATAGCTGGGCATGTAGCTCAGTGGTAAAGAGTCCCAAAGATGTTACATGTTCACATTCGTCCTTTCTCTAACTAGAATTTAGTTATATATAGTTTCTACTATAATCTGCTTTTTTGTCTCCAAAATGAAATAGCATATGAAGATATCAGAGACTACTGTGTGCCTATAATCCCAGTGGCTAGGGAGGCTGACGCAGGAGGAAAGCGAGTTCAAAGCCAACCTCAGAAATTTGGCAAGGCCCTAAGCAACTCAGTGAGACCCTGTCTCTAAATAAAATACAAAAAAGGGATTGTGATGTGGCTCTGTAGTTGAGTGTCCCTGAGTTCAATCCTTGGTATCAAAAAAAAAAAAAAAAAAAAAATTCAGTCTTTCTTCCATGACAAATAATAACCTCTCTTTCTACAGCTTCCTGATTGTTACTATCCCTGTTCCCAAAAATACAGAGATATAGTGAGTCTCCTCACTGATGCCCACCCCTCCCCCAACAAAGAATGCTATTAAATTCCTACATTCTCAAACTAATATAACAGCCTTTTAGACACGTTCACACAGGGGCCTAGTAAGGTCAGTGAGAAACTATATAAAAAAAAAAGCTAACAAACTCTTGCCCAAAACAAGAGAGAACTTCAGAGTGTAGGACGCCCACACAAGAACTTTGGGTGTGTAAAGGGAACTTAACCATATTTTCACTCCAAGATAAGTTGAAAATGAGAATTTTTGTAAGAATTATATCCTCCAGGAGATAAATGCTAAAATACACAAAGGTAAGAAAAAGAACTCTACTAGTAATAACAATCTGAGGGTAAGCAGTTGCTTCTACACTAAGAATATCTTCGGCTATCCACTAAGGGGTATGCATTTTCCAGTTCTTTGGTAAGTTACAGGCCTGGTTGTACCATTAATCATTAAGGGAAACTTTGGTTGCCCATTTCTCTTTGGTGTCATGTAGTCTTTGAAGTAATTTGCATACTATGATGTTTTACCAGTCCAGCTCCATAAAGAATGGAAGTAGGTCTCCATTGCAATTTACACACTTTACTTACATTCATAACAGTTTTAGTTGTAAAAAATATCAATAACAATCATGTATCTAAAAAATAGCAACTTGGGCTGGGGATGTGGCTCAAGCTGTAGCGTGCTAGCCTGGCATGCGTGCAGCCCAGGTTCGATCCTCAGCACCACATACAAAGATGTTGTGTCACAAAGATGTTGTGTCGGGCTGGAGATGTGGCTCAGCGGTAGCACGCTCGCCTGGCATGCGTGCGGCCCGGGTTCGATCCTCAGCACCACATACCAACAAAGATGTTGTGTCCGCCGAGAACTAAAAAATAAATATTAAAAAAATTTCTCTCTCTCTGTCTCTCCTCTCTCACTCTCTCTTTAAAAAAAAAAAAAAAAAAAAAAAAGATGTTGTGTCCACCAAAAACTGAAAAATAAATATTAAAATTCTCTCCTTCTCTCTAAAAAAAATTTAAAAATAAATAAAAAATAAAAAATAGCAACTTTTTTTCTTTTTTTTTTAGAGAGAGAGAGAGACAGAATTTTTTAATATTTATTTTTTAGTTCTCGGCGGACACAACATCTTTGTTTGTATGTGGTGCTGAGGATTGAACCCGGGCGGCACACATGCCAGACGACTGCGCTACCACTTGAGCCACATCCCCAGCCCAAAAAAATAGCAACTTAATACCTACTTCTAATAGCAATTTGACTGCCTGCTAGCATTAAACCATTTCCTTCAAGCATATGGAATATCACAACTCCTACCTATACACTCCCTTATCACTAAAAGCAACCATACTTTCAGGTACAAATACATATGCATATACTTCTCTGTGATTTATGTTTCATTTTCCTGCCCTTTCATATTCTGGGTTGCTGATCTAGAAATACTATGTTTTTTCTACCTGGTCCTGGAATAAACATTCAGGGGCACTCCCTGAATCTTCCCAGACTAGATCCACACTTGCCTATCTAGGAGAGACAGCAGGGTTGCCCCATGTTTAAAAATCCTCCTTTATTCAGGGGAGAGCATCTAAGGTACTCTGTGACTAGTAGGCCTCTTCCCCACCCTAAAGGGATTTCATCTAGCTATTCCAGGATGAGTGAGTTCAACAATGCTTGCTATAACAAGTTCCAAAGGAGGACAGGGGCAAAAATCATGACAAAAAATACTTTAAATGGAAGGAAGGTAGATCCCATAGTACAGAGAATAAGTCTTTATGAGCCTGCCACCGGGGCACACACCTATAATCCCAGCTACTCAGGAGACTAGGCAAGAGGATCATAAGTTTGAGGTCAGCCTGGGCAACTTACTGAGACCCTGTCTCAAATATATAAGACACAAATGGCTGGGGCTATAGTTCAGTAGTAAAGCTCCCCTGGGTTCAATCCCCAGTACCAAAAATGTCCTAAGAATTTTATCCGTCAGCTTCAATTGATTTTCTGAGTTTCCTTTATTGTCTCCCTAAAACTGAAACAGAAAATAAAATATGGAAACAAAGAGGAATAGGAAATACAGGGAAGAGTACTCACCATCACTGCCAGCTGCCTATAGGCCTTCTTCAGTTCAATATCTGATGCTGTGGTTTCAACCCCAAGCACATGGAAAGGGTTTAATTCATCCTCAGGAACCCCAACCATGCTCAAGAGTCGAGCCACTTCCTCTTCAGGATGGCAGTAGCGTCCACTAGCTATAGGTGTATTCCCCTGCCTATTAGTCCTCTGCTTGACCCACGGCAACTCCAGCCAACCCCACTGAACTATTCTTACCAGCTGCTGCCATGGCCTGCTATCTCTCAGCACAGTCAAGCAATGCTGCAAGGCTGGAGAATCCAGCCAAGAGAAGAACCAGGTGGCCTTATCCCTCCAGCCTAAACGGTCACCCAGTCCCACCAGAAACCGCCAGCCCAACTGTAGACAGCCCAAAAAGAGGGCCAGTGCCAGGAGCAGCAAAGCACCCAGTAACCTAAGAAAACGGGTGAACAGTCCTACCCCATAGTAAAACCCTTGGCGTAGAAACTGGAACATCATCTGGGCCCAGCCCCCCACCCTCCCTGCCCAGATTCCCACCCAAACTCGAAAAAGGTCCAGATCACTGCCTTTTAGCTGCCTGCATGCATAGATGAGATGGCCACAAGTTTCCACATATTCTCCCACCAATACCAGCAGTTCAATCAGCCACCAAAAGCCTGCCTGTCCAAGCTGACATAGTTCCTCTGCTCCCCACAATCCCAGACCTCTGCGCTTATCTGCCTGACTTCGTTTTCTGCCCAACCGATGTCGACCAGGAGATCTGGGATCTCTACGTCCACCCTCCCGAGTATCCTCCTTGGTTGGAAAGCGATGTCGCTGTCTCCGAGATGGGGGTTTCTTTCCGCTGGACACACGTGAAAAATCACTGGGGAATTTAAGAGGTTCCTCATCATCGTATTCCTCTTCCAACTCTTCATCTTCCCCCAAGGCTGGAGAGGTACAATGGTGACAAAAGTTGCTAGAAGAGCCATCTCCTCCCTCAGAATATGGCCCTTCAGGGATTCCAGGGGTTCCCTGGCAGTTACAAGCAGATGGAATGGAAAGAAAAGAAGGGTTCCCATCCTCTTGGTACCCGACATCATTCTCTCTTGAGAGTTCCTGGTCCACTCCCGACTCTTCTGAAGATGCCTCACTCTGATCAGGGTCCTCTCCTTCCCTAGGTGGTCCTGGACCCCTTGGGGGGCCATGGCTTGGATCCGACCAGTGGGATGGGTTTGGGGGCCGTGTGTACTTAGGACCAGAGTGCTCTGTGAGGCAGCGGGTACCATTAGGAGCAGTCCCTGCTGAGTCCCTGAGTCCTGAGAATGAAAGTATTTCAGGGTCCGCGGAGGATCCTAAAGTCCTGAGGGAGGCACCACCACTTTGGTGGGCTCCACACAACCCTCTTTCTCCAGGGGGCTTCTGGGCCATGACCCCAGGGCTTCCTGAGGGTTTTAGGTCACAGCCATCATTATAAGTTCAGATGCCTGGAACAAAGGTATCAAGATGGGGATGGTCAAGGTGGGAACCAAGAGAAGAGTTAAGCAATCTTAAAGTGGGGACATATTCAGTGTAGGCATCCCCCTCATTATCCCAAGTTTTCCTAGGGCATTCATTAGCCCTAACAATAAGCCAGAACCAGACTAACTGCATCCTTGCTTGAACATACACATACATACATACACACACACACACACACACACACACACACACCACCGATCTCCGTAGTCTTTCTTCATTCCCCAGGAAGCTATAATCTTCAATCAGGAAGAGAGGGAAGGACGGCACAGGGTGTGGTCGGGGGGGTCACTCTTAAGAAAAAGAGAAAAACGGTCGGAAAGGGGGCGCCGCAGACTGTCAGAAAAGGGTGGGGACTGTGCGGCCCTCAAGGAAAAGCTGGGGGCGGAGCTCAGGGTTGCCCCAGGGAACCCTCCTACCCGCTGGATAGAAGAGGTGAAAGTAACGTACCGAAGAGCGGCGGTAACTCCTCCCCCTTGAGCAGCTGGGCCTGGGGCCAGGGGGAGCTACGAGTGCAGCTCCCCCGGCTCCGCCTCCCGTTCACCCTCTGCTTCCGCCTTCCGTCCCCGCCGCGGCCACCGACCTGAGCCTACTTCCACTTCCGGGGTCACCAGGGAAGAGACGGGAAGAAAAAGAAAAAACGGTTGGCAGAGGTGCGAGCCAGTCTAGCTAGCGCCGAATCGAATTGGAGGCGGCCCGGTGGAGCACTGGCCCCACCCCTTAAAGGGCCCTCCGCGTGCTGCAATGGCTGTCCCCGCAGGTTGAGCCTCTGCAAGCGAAGCAAGTCGGTTCTGCAGCAATGCCTGCGGGCTGGGAACAGACTCTCAGAATTGCTCTGGCTGTATTCCTGGGCTTTGCCCAGATTGGGAGATGGAGAACAGCTACCAGGCCGCGCAGAGTCTGTTTCCCTTGCAGACAAAACGGGGAGCCATGAGAAGCCACCGTCTTGATATCTTCCTTGACGGCTGTAGCCAAGACAGAGGCCCCTTTGTATCCTGTATAGATGGAGCGAAGGAGTGGGTGCCCCGGCCAGCCCCAGCCCTGGCTCTGAAGCGCTGCCCCTCCTTTTCCAGCAGCCCTCAGCCTCCTCCGCTCCTGACCCAGCTGGCGAGTTGCCCCTAATAACTACAGCTCCCACGCCCCAGACCCGCCCCCTCTGGACGCGGTTCCCACACCGTGTCACAGAGAGAGGCCAGGGGACTGCGAGCGTAGCTCTGCAGGACTCAGAATCACAACCAAGTGCAGCAGAAAACTGCACTATCTGCGTGCTATTTTGCATCTCATTTGCATACCGATCCTCTCGGTAGATGTCTACCTTCGCCCGGGTCCCCACGCAGACCCTGCAGAGTCCTCTCAGCGTACATGTCTAGCCTTACAATTCTGTTAGTGCCTCGTCTTGCTCCGCAAGTTTTTCCCCCCAGGAATCCCAGCCAGCTCCCCCAGATCAGTAAAAGCCCCTTCGCGGTTCCCCGATCCAGACTACCCGGTTCTCCAAAAGACAATACTCCAATTCTCTGGGAAGTGGAAGAAACCAAGCTAGAGCTAGGGGGGTGCTGGGAGCCCACTTGGGACTTTGAGAGCTTCAAGTTGTGAAATCTTCTCCTAAGTATTCATACTTTGCCCCTACTTCTTGCTATGATCTCCAAGACCCTTTCCTGCTATCTTTGGGAGTCTTGATCCTGGATTAGAACAGTTGGCAACTGGATCCTCCCACACGCAGGGGAAAGGATTGGAGGGGCCCGCCACGTGATGTCACTCCCCCCTCACACACACACCCGGTCCCCTTCCTCCACCACCACCACCACCCCCCAGCTAGTTGTGTTTAGCTCACAGGATTTGGGCTACGACTTGCAAGAGTTTAGGAAGCAAAGAACAGTGGCCCTGGGGGTGCCTACGCCTGACACCCATCCCAACGTCTGAACCTCCGGGCTAGGATGCTGCTGGGGGTATAGGAAAGCATTTCCACCCCGCTCCTTTCCTGAGCCCTGACAGGGTGGTGAGTAGCTAACCTTCCCTCCCCAACCTCTCCTTGTTTAGGGTCCCAGACTTATAAACGGATTGAGGAAAAGGAATTTCCCAAGCCAACTCTCAGCCTGTTAGGACCTTGATGTCCAAAAGACAGCTGAAGGAAAGTGCCTGCATCCATGCCATCCCAAGATACCCCAAATGACAACTCCTCCTTGGTGATCTCCCTTTAGGATCTGTATTCAAATGCCATTGGCAGCCCTGATATCCCTGGGGAAAGGGAAGGGTGTGAAAAATGTCTTCAGTGTTCTTAGGGAGGAGCAAGGGGCTACCAGGATGTGAGATGTCTGTGGACAAGGTGCCTGCTTATATAGGGTCATGGGATTTTAACTGTGGCTGCACACACCCTTCCCCCCAACAACTCCACTTCAGCATGAAGCCAAGGCTTTAAAACTGACAAACTGAGGGTGACTGTCTCTGCTTAATTCCTTGTCCCAAACTCTTTTGGTATCTTTTGTTTGGGGAGATTATTTTTTCCCTCTTTCTTCCCTAGGATTGGAGCAGCTGTCCAGATACCCCACCATGACTCATTCTCTCCTCTTCCTCCTCCCTTTCCCCTATTAACCCCACCCTTCCCAATCCAGTGTGGTAGTATTGAGTCCCAGCTGCAGAGGCAAGTTTTCTTTTTAGCCGAAACAGGCTGCTTTAGCCCCCAGTCCCATTAGGGCTTTCAACAGACTCAGGGCTTCCTAATTCTCCTACACTGACCCTGAAAAACTGGGCAGGGAGTGCAGGGCAGGGCAAAAGCTCATTATAAAATTTTCATTTAAGTTTTATTTAGTGTCCTTTTTCCAGAGGGTAGGAAAGAAACATCCTGCTCCTCTCAACACAGTCCTGTAGATTTCTTCAGTTACCCCAAGAAGGCCATTCTTTCTTCTGATTGGCCATTTTTCAACAGAAAAAAAAGAGGTACAGAGTCCTCAAGATCCATGGGTGCCTGAATTCCTACCCCTGTCCCCTTGTAGGTTTCCCAACCCTTTAAGACATGCATGGATAGATGAGAGGAGCCAACACCAACCTTCCATTCTATGACCACGTTCTCTTCAATCATGGAGAAAGCCTTGCTGCCCTTAACTGTGACATCTGACCCCAGGCCCTTTAATCAACAACTCCCAGAGCCTCCAGACCCAAGATGTGTCTTGAAACCCCAGGACAATCCTGAATTAGCACCTGCCCTGGTGTGTGCCCTTTGCTGCTGCTTTGGAATCATCTACTGCTGCTTCGGTGAGGGCAGGGGCAAGGTCGGTGGGGGACAGCTGCCCAAGGCTATTACCCTCAAGGATCATGCAAATTTTATTCTTTGCTTCTGGGCCACCTCACCTCCTCTATCAAGGAACACCTACCTTCAGAGAGGCTCATGCTGCCCTTGCCAGCTTGTTATCCTTCCTCCTTGCCCATGTCATTCAGCTCTGATCTCTGGTATCTATCATTTTCTCTCCTCTTGCTTCCTACCTCAAAATTCCATTCCCAAATTATCTTCCATGCTTCAGACTTTACCAGAAACCTGAACCAGCCTGTGGGCAATTTCTTCTTATATGCCATCCCTGGAAAGACTAGACCTTCCTATTCTTTCCTCAACACATCTATCCTATCTCCTGATCCCCCCCCCCCGCCCCCACCCCTCCCCCCACCCCCCACCCCTCCCCCCACACCCTGTCTCCTCACAGTTCTTGAATGCTTCTCCTCCCCAAATTTATTCCTTCCCCCCCCTTTCTTTGAGGTCCCCTTGGTGCTCCTGTCTTCCTCCTCTGGTTAATCATTCCTCTTACAATTCACCACAGGCATCCCTGTAGAACCTCCTTTCTGCTTCTCAGTACTTCCTGCCTCCATTCCCAGGCTACCGCTGTTTTAAGGCAGTGATGTTTCTCTCGGGCCTGCTGTCTGGAGCTCTGGTCATCTTCCTGCTGTGCCACAAGGAACAGGTGCTGGAGACACAGCTAAGCCTGGAGGTGAGCGCAGGCATCGCACTGGGCATCGGACTCCTCTGCGGCCTGGTCACCATGCTAGTTCGCAGTGTTGGGCTCTTCCTGACTGGTCTCCTATTAGGTCTGACCCTGGGTGCTGGGGCTCTGCTGAGCACTGAGCCCATCTACCAGCCCCCATCAGCCTGGGTGCCAGCCGGGGGGCTGGTGGGGCTGGCATTACTGGGAGCCCTGCTCACGCTTCGGTGGCCACGTCCATTCACAGTTCTGGGCACAGCCTTGCTGGGTGCTGCAGTGCTGGTGGCCTGTGCTGACTACTTCCTGGAGGGGCTGTCACTGGGCAGTCGGTTGGGCCAACGCCTGCAGGCACTTCCAGCCTTGTCTCCTCTCTGCTGGTATAGCTGGGTCTTACTGGGGACCTGGCCAGCCTTGGGGGCTCTTGGGGCCCTGGCCCAGTGGAAGCTCATGGCTGAGGAACATGGAGGCCACGCCAACGGTGAGTTAGTATTGCGGTATACAAACAGCCAGCCTGTGCTTACTCATGTCCCCAGTTCTCAGACTTGAGAAGGGGAAGGGGAGAAAAACACTTGAGGGACAAGGATCGGGAGGATATGCAAAATAAATGGGGCAGAGCATAAAGGAAAGTTAGGGTACAAGTAGCCAAAGAAGCTCAGGGTAAAAATCAGAAGCAAAATCGGCAGGGGATGCAACAAAGAGTTATTTGGGACAAGTATGAGAGGAAAGGAAAGGATCCCAGGGAAGTCCAGGAGGGAAAAATAGGAGAATCCCAACAACTGAAGGGAAGCTGAGCCTTGAGAGAACCCTAAGAAGAAGGTTAAATGGGCTTCTGTAGAGTGACTCTATTTGGGGGTGGGATTCGGGGCCTAAAAAGGATTAGAGTCCTTATTACTCCCTCCCAAGCAGTGGTCTTGAGCCACCAGCGAAGACGTCTCCAACTTCTTCGGATCCATCATCAGCAAGAGGCCAAGTGGCACCGAACTCCATCTGGGGTGGGACCATGTGAGGGCAGCTATCGGCGCCAGCTGCCTGCCAATACCCGGAGCCCTGCTGACAGTCTAGCTCCAGTGAGTGGGAAGAATGGGACAGTCTGGGGGGCCACTGTGGCAGAGGGCATATGGAGGTGGTCAGGGTGGGAGTAGTGTTCTGATCCAGGTTCCTCCTCTTGCCCTCTCTGCCCTCTACCCCTTCAGAGTTATCTCCAGAGTCTTCAAGAGCGCCAACTGGGACCAAGCATCCAAGTGTCAGCCCCCTACACCATCCTGAACCTGGATTCTGACTGTGGTTCCACTCTACCCCTCACCACACCCTCTGCTCCCATCCAAACCTAACCCTCTGCTGATGCCCCTGCCCCTAGTATGGGCCCACAGAACCTACACACAAACTTCCCCACCTCTTGGACTTGGGATGGGATTTGTGCTCCAGACCAGACTTGTAGGGATGTATTTCAGGGACAGACACAGAGGAATCTCATGGGGAGGGGAGACGAATGGAAGTAGAGTACCTACCTCTTGCCACAGTCCGGCTGGGCCGAATAACCAGGAGGTGACAAGCAACTTGAAGGTTGAAGCGGGAACTGCTTTATTGTGGGGAAACTCAGCGGGAACTGAGAGGGAACTCAAGGTAGGGGGCACCCAAGCTAGCAGAAGCCGCTTTATTGAAAAACAGCAGAGGTATATATGCCTAACTGATTACACACAGCTTGACTCAATTAGTATCATCTAGATACAGCAGTCAGCCAATAAGGAATCCCCATCATCTTAATGGCTCGGTGTTGTTGCCTCACAAACCACTCCTCCTAGCAAACTGCCAGGCGCCATCTTGATTTGCGGTCCCCAACAACCTCTGACCAATAATACAGGTACTGTGGTCCCTAGAAATACTGACTCCCCAATTCCCTCCAAACTAAGGAGAGCCATCACCCAAATAACCTTTTAAATACTGTTTCAGTGTACCCCACAATGTTAAAATAAGGGGCTTTGTTTTTGTAGGACCTGTAGAAAATCAGGGAGCCTCCTAAGGCATGTGATAGCTTTTTAATGGAGAGCATGACACAAAAGAGCTCCTCATTAAGGGGTAGTTGGGTTTCTAGTAGGGTTTGCCCCCTGGCTCCCATAGATTGAGCCCCCTTCTCCTACCTCAGTGGGGAGCACCATCCCCCTTTTCTCAACCTGGGAAGATCACAGCACCTGCCTCAGCACCAGACTCTCCAAAAGCTGGCTTCTTGCTCCAAGAAGAGAGCATTGTCCTCATACGAGAGTCCTGCCCTTTTGCCCAAAAGAGCCTGGTCTTCAGGGCTGCATGAGAGACAAGTGCCTTCCCCGCCTCTCACTGTGGATGATACTCATTTTCTCTTTAACCAGAATTTTGTACCAGCCACTAACCCTTTCTAACTCTCCATACTCTCACTCTCCTTCCCAAGTTCATGTCATGTTTTCAGTCTCTCAAATCCCTGTTTTCCTAGATAGCATGAAGACACAGCCCTCCCCTAGGCAGCAAGGCTATGATGGGAGGGAGAAAGAACATGGGAACATGTGAATAAAATGGCATTGAAAACTAAACCTATGGTAACTGGCCTCTACTGTTGCTGCTCTTTTCTTACTCTGTACCCCCAAAATAAAGAGATAGCCATATTAAAATTTTTTCTGTTCCCTAAATATCTGACCAGGGGTACCCTTGATGGATAGACCACTGTAGGTGCTACACACCCAGATATCTAGAGGAAGAACTACCCATCCTGATCCTCCTGCCTCAGCCTTCCAAGTAGCTAGGATTACAGGCATGTGTCACTACACCCAGTAGAGTTAGCTTTTATTAAACAGAAACGTGCAAGACACTGGTGCCAAGCACTCCATATGGAATATTGTCATTTAACACAACAACCCTACAGGATTGGGAATCTAAGATTCAATGAGGTTAATTAGCTTGCCCAAAGTCACAAACAAATTAATGTGATTCTCAAGAATTCCAAAGCCCTTGTTCATTTTACTGACTATGCTGTTTTCTTGTACTTTATCTAAGGAGAATAGGACCCAGGTATCCAGCTTCCCCAGCTGTTGCCACCTGTCAGGAAAAGACCTGACTGAGGCCTACTTCCACCATTGTCTTCCTCATAACACAGCTGGAACTGCTATCTAAGAGAAAGATAAAATGGATGGAGCTGGGGCTGAATCAGAGTTGGGGGAAAGTTCCCAGGAGAGCAGAGAAGAAAGAGCAAAGAAGTAGATGAAACTTTTAGGGACCTGAGGTCCATGGTTCATGCTCCTTCTGTAGTATCTGTATGGTGAAGGTGTTCCACCTCCCACTGTCTTGACAAGGTCAAAGTGAGGAGGGCAAGTATTTGGCAAGGCTGCACTTGTGGGAAACCAAACTCTTTTTTATGTAATTGGGACTTTTTATTTTATACTCAGCCTTACAGAAGGCATGAGTATACTTTAAATTCTAGATGGCCAAGAATATAACAGGTGGTTCATGACTTAAAGACTGTTTTACTATCTCTCAGGACATTGAGAACAAAACAGAAAAATATCAACAGTCATTCTGGGAAATGTTATAGGAACTCTAGGCACCATGATTGATTATATCAACCAAGAATCCAAGTTCATATTTTCAGTCTCTCAAGCCTAAGTAGATAGTTATCATGCCTATTGCACAAAGCCCACCATATATAGCCTATTTAATTAAGGATAGGATATGGTATTCATCCAGGGGAGAAAAGGAGAGTAAAAATAGACCCTCCTTTACATACGGATTTAAGATAAGCATAGTTAATGTTAGCTGCAGGGAGGGGGATTGACATGCAGAGCCTGCCCTTTAGTTAAAGATTAGTAAAGAACTGGTGTACTTTGACTAAGGAAAAAGGAAACTCTCTGAGAAAGCAGCTCAACCAGTTTTATGAGAACAAATGTAGGCATTTTTTTTTTTTTTTGAAACGAATTAGCTGTATCTGCCTTTATTTTTTTATTTTTTTTTTTTGCTTTTTTTTTTTTATTGTTGGTCGTTCAAAACATTACATAGTTCCTCATACATCATATTTCACAGTTTGATTCAAATGAGTTATGAACTCCCAATTTTATCCCGTATACAGATTGCTGTATCACATCAGTTACCCTTCCATTGATTGACATATTGCCTTTCTAGTGTCTGATGTATTCTGCTGTCTGTCCTATTGTCTACTATCCCCCCTCCCCTCCCCTCCCCTCCCCTTTTCTCTCTCTACCCCTTCTACTGTAAATCACTTCTTCCATTTGAATTATCTTGTCTTACCCCTCCTTTCCTCTTATATGTCATTTTGTATAACCCTGAGGATCGCCTTCCATTTCCATGCGATTCCCCTTCTCGTTTCCTTTCCCTCCCACCTCTCAACCCTGTTAATGAAAATCTTCGTCTCAAGCTCTTCGTCCCTACCCTGTCCTTGTTTCCTCCCCTTATATCAGAGGAGTCATTTGGTATTTGTTTTTTAAAGATTGACTAGCTTCACTTAGCATAATCTGCTCTAATGCCATCCATTTCCCTCCAAATTCTATGATTTTGTCATTTTTAAATGCAGAGTAATACTCCATTGTGTACAAATGCCACATTTTTTTAATCCATTCATCTATTGAAGGGCATCTAGGCTGATTCCACAATCTTGCTATCGTGAATTGTGCTGCTATGAACATCGATGTAGCAGTGTCCCTGTAGCATGCTCTTATTAGGTCTTTAGGGAATAGACCGAGAAGGGGAATAGCTGGGTCAAATGGTGGTTCCATTCCCAGCTTTCCAAGAAATCTCCATACTGCTTTCCAAATTGGCTGCACCAATTTGCAGTCCCACCAGCAATGAACAAGAGTGCCCTTTTCCCCACATCCTCTCCAGCACTTATTGTTGTTTGACTTCCTAATGGCTGCCAATCTTACTGGAGTGAGATGGTATCTTAGGGTAGTTTTGATTTGCATTTCTCTGACTGCTAGCGATGGTGAGCATTTTTTCATGTACTTATTGATTGATTGTATGTCCTCTTCTGAGAAGTGTCTGTTCAGGTCCTTTGCCCATTTATTGATTGGGTTACTTGTTGTCTTATTGTCTAATTTTTTGAGTTCTTTATATATTCTGGTTATTAGGGCTCTATCTGAAGTGTGTGGAGTAAAGATTTGTTCCCAGGATGTAGGCTCCCTGTTTATCTCTCTTATTGTTTCTTTTGCTGAGAAAAAACTTTTTAGTTTGAGTAAGTCCCATTTGTTGATTCTAGTTGTTAACTCTTGCACTATGGGTGTCCTATTGAGGAATTTGGAGCCTGCTCCCACAGTATGTAGATCATAACCAACTTTTTCTTCTATCAGATGCCGTGTCTCTGATTTAATATCAAGCTCCTTGATCCATTTTGAGTTAACTTTTGTGCAAGGCGAGAGATAGGGATTCAGATTCATTTTGATGCAAATGGATTTCCAGTTTTCCCAGCACCATTTGTTGAAGATGCTATCCTTCCTCCATTGCATGCTTTTAGCCCCTTTATCAAATATAAGATAGTTGTAGTTTTGTGGATTGGTTACTGTGTCCTCTATTCTGTACCAAAATGTAGGCATTTTTAGATGCTTTTAGAATATAAGATTGTTATTAAGGGGACTTTTAGATGGGATCTTAAGTACAGGTGTGCTTTAAACGTAAAGGTTAATGACAGGTTAGGATACATAGAGTCTGGTTACATAGTTTGGCATCTGTTAAATAAGAGAATGTCAAATCTGGAGATTGTAAATTGATGACGCATTTTATTAATGATTCTGTATCCAAAATGATGAGAAAAAAAAATAAAATAAAAGGAGACAGAGAGAAAGCAGCTGACAGTTCTCTCTCTGGAGATTGTGTCAAAGAAAGGACTCCATCCCTTGCACCAATGCCACTCATCCTTCAGGACCCCCTGGACCCCTCTGAGGCAGGACCCCAGCACCTGTGTAGTTCCAGTGAGTAGACATTTGATTAGGTCTTAGGCCTCTGGAAGGGGACATTAGCAGGAAGTGAAAGGGTGGTGGAGTTTATAGCTGAGGTCATAATATCCAAGATTGTGTCAGTGGGTGAGTGGTCAAGGTTCAAGGTGGTCTCCATGGTGGAGGAAGTGGTATTCAAGGTTATGCCTGTGGCTGAAGAAGTGTTGTCCCCAGTTGAGCGGGTAGTGCCTAGAGTCTGGGGATGACAATGCATCCAGTTGTGGGCAGTATTTCTGGGATAGCCTTTCTCTACCAGAAGCTGCTGGTTGAGACGCCAGTATTTTTTCCCCTTGAAGAAATAGACTTGACCATCGCGCCAACTCATAGCTGCCGAGGGCTGGTCTGGCACTCCAGAAAACAATTCCTTGATTGGTTTGGGGTAGCGGCTGAAGTCATTTCGGACCAGCTCATCCCACTGCCAGTACCCGGAGCCCTGGGTGTCAAGTAGACAGGGAGAAGAGAAGGATGAGGAGAGAGCACCAGAGGTTTATCCTCCGCCCACCGCAACAGCAATAGGTCTCCCTTAAGATTAAGTCTTTACTTTTAAGTATAAGCCCACACCTGCTAAGAAAGGATTGCTCTTGCTTCGAACTTTATACCTTAAAGAGGAAAATCTTTTGGTTGAAAGGCCAATAGAAAGCTGCATCCAGGTTAGGTTCTACTCTATTCAGTTTCTTGGGGAAGCCAGGAGACATCTTAAAATTAATGTAGCGCCACACCTTGTCTCCTGAGAGTATATAAGGAAAGAACAAGTTACTTCTGTCGTCAGGTAATAGCTTTTGGTCCCTCTATTCCACCTTTTCAGAAATTCTCAACTCCCCCTCCCTTTATGGCTTCTTTATAATTAGTCGTCAAGTAAGACACTGCAACTAGCCCCCTTACCCTTAAAGAAGTGAATCCATTGTGTTCGAGGAGAGTAGACAGCAGCATCCAGGTTCCCTGGGAGTCCCTCCCAAAGGGCAGACACTCGGAACATGGGCCCCAGTCCTGAATCTGTCACAGTCCACACATAGTTCCCCTTGAAAGCATAAGTCTTCCCACGGGGCCCTGAGAACAAAAGTGTCATCAGCAAGGCAAAAGACACCGTCAAAAAGACAAAGACTTGGACTGGGGTTGTGGCTCAGTGGTAGAGTCCTCGCCTTGCATGTGTGAGGCCCTGGGTTTGATCCTCAGCACCACATACAAAAATAAAATAAAATAAAGATTAAAAAAAAAAAAAAGACAAAGACTTGTAGGTGTCTCAGGTAGACTGCTAATCTGCCCTACTGCCCAAAGGCAAATTCTTCAAAAATCCATTCAACTTTAATTCAAGTAAAAAAATTAAAGACAGAGAAAGAGGACCCAGTACTCAGCCTCTCCTTTATTGTTTAGAGTATTTTATCTCTGGTCCAATCAACAAAAACAAAAGCTCTGCAGATAGCCATTCTTCCTTGGGAGTCTCATGCCCTACCCCAAAGTGGGCTCCTAATTGTCTTCAACCAGGTATAAAGCCCTCTTTAATAGACACTCTAGTTAATTCTATCTTGCTGCATTTCCAGAAGTGTTCTAATGGCTCTTAGAGTATGGCAACCTCAATAAATACCTGCTTGGTCCCCTTTTAACTTGGCTCTGAACCCTCCCTTTTTATATACATATCTTCTTCCTTGGTCACCAATACCTGCCTGGGGTCTAACCTCCATTGCTCATGCTGTAGTCTCATGTCATTACCATCTATCTAGATCAGTGTCATTACCATCTATCTAGATCAGTGAGCTGCCTCCATTGTCTGCCTACATCCTTGAGGGGAAGGGTCTCACCCATCATCATGGCATCCAGTTCACCACTGCAGGGGTTTGGCATGGGACCAGGTTCTGTGGGCACTGGGGGTACAGTGGGCACCTCCATATCTTCTTCCTCATCTCTTGGCCTCTTCTTACCTACAAAGTAAAATAATATTTGCTTGGGAGAGACATACAGCACCTGACCTCTCCACCTGTCCATTGTAAGTTCTGCTCAGTGGCCCCACAGAGAGGGGGAAAAAGAATACTAGGGACTTTTCCTTGGTGATGTGCAATATCCTTGCAAGAGACATTTTAGTTTTGAGAGGCACCAGAAATGGTGATGGACATTTACTAGAATATGTATTCTCTGTCTCTAAGAACAGGTGTGAGAGGAGAGAGACCTGGAAGGAAGGTTAGACATGCAAGAGTCAGAGAGAAACTATTCCTGAAAATGAAGAAGTCTGAAAAACTGGGCTGTAGGAAGAGAAAGAAATCAAGCCATTTCCCTCCATAGAAGCCAGACCTGTCTCTTCAAATCTAGAGAGATGCTAATCCAACTGACCCTCATGCTCACTAGGGAGAGAGACTGACCATAGAGAGCCTGGATCCCTGCCACATCATCAGGATGCAGCTTGAAGAAGGGCCGGTAGCCAGCATAGACAGGGGCCATGAGTGCTTGGGTGTATCGGGAATGCCCAAGTCCCAGAGCATGACCCAGTTCATGGGCTGCAATGATACGCAGGTTCACGCCCCGGTAGGTCCCCTCACTCCAGAGTTCATCTTCATCAAAGTGTACACTGCCCAGCTCTGGAATATCAGCATGGGCCAGGACCTTTCCTGGATAAAGGCAAAGGAAGACAGGAAGGAAGTCAGAGCCCAGAACACAGCAGCATCCCTGCCTGCATAAATTCTAATCACTCCATTCCCTTAAAATTCCTCCAGTTTTAGTTACTATCTCTTGAACACTTCTTTCAGATTCCTGTCATTATCCAAATCTCTCAGGGATGTCCATCTCAGTCCCTTTTCCTCTCCAGCCACTCTCTCTCTCTCTCTCTGACCCATTTCTCTCTCAGGTGTGCCTTGATAGGGGAAATTAAGCCAGGGAAGGAGGTATAACCTTCAAAGAAAAGCCTTGGTAAGATCCCAGGTAGGTGACCAACTGTACCCTGGGGAATGTTGGAAGGGGGTCAAAGAACATAAGGTACAGGCAGGCATAAGGGGCATCTTGAACATTAAGGTTCTAGAGGCACTGGCTCAAGGAGACACAGGTAATCTCAGAGTTCTGTGAGATGAGAGCTGAGAACTGGTGCCTACCAGGCCCATCAAAGGTATTGGAGCAGTATGTGCTCTGGCGGCCATGGAAGGAGAGGCGGATGTCAGCCCAGCCAGCCTGCACCTCCCGGAAGGTCAAGGGGACCACATTGCTCCAATACTTGAAGGCTTGAAGCAAAGATGCCCGGGCTGTGTGGGGTGGGAGGGTGGAGGGCAGGTTCAAGATGCGGAAGGTCAGGTGCTTCTTTCTCCAGCGGCCTGTTTAATAGACCAGAAAACAGATTGGAAACGCAGATCTTTCACTAAATTAGAAACACAATCCTTCTGCCAAGTTCAGGGAGCACCCCTGTGTAATGGACACTCACGATCCCTCTAGCATACGATAGCAAGGTAATTACCAGGTGATAATCCATTCAACATTGAGCTGATTCAGGCTGACCCAATGCCATTCGTGTACCAGAGCCACACCATTTTCTCCTCTCCCTCCCTTTCCCAGGTTCATCCCTCACCCAGCAGCAGGTATTTTAGGGTCTTCTGGTTGAAGGGGTCTTCCAGACCACAACGAGGCTGCCTCATTCGAGCCCTTGTGGCATCATCCAGCTGACCTGAAATTGGCAGCTCAGTTGCTTCCTGAAAAGCTCTAGAAAGAGGGAGAAAAATGGGTCCCCCAAGGCAGGCGAATCTGGAATGACTAGGAATGCCCAATGTGGTGACCAAGAGTGGCACAGAATCTCCAAAGCAGATGGGGTCACTCTAGCTTCCAATTCTCATAACTGGGACTTTCTCTTCTGTAAAATGACAACCCTATAATTTAATATGTCCATTTTTAATATATTTTTTGAGAAAGATAGCCTTCCTTTCTCTTTAATTTCTTTTTTTTTAATTATTTTTATTTGTTCTTTTTAGATATACATGTCAGTAGAATACATTTTGACATATTTTACATACATGGAGTATAACTTCCCATTCTTATGGTTGTACATGATGTGGAGTTATACTGGTCATGTTTTCATATATGAACATAGGAAAGTTATGTTTGATTCACTCTTCTGTCTTTCCTATTCCCATTCTCCTCCCTTTCCTTCATTCATCTATCTAATCCAATGAACTTCTATTCTTCCCTCCCCCACTCCTGTACTTTTCTAACTTTTCCTGCTGTAGGGAAGTGACCAGCCCCACTGCTCTAGAAAATTTTCTACCCCTGCTCTCCAGATTCTGCACCAGGTCCGGTCCTTTTCAGCCTTGCTGGACCTGCCGCCCAGCCCATCCTGCTTTGGAACAATTTCATCTACCTATGAACTATCATAGGATCTACAGACTTTTCAAGGGACCTAAACACAAAGAAAAACAATTCATTAGCAAAATATAAAAGAAAATAACAAAATAGAAATAAATGCTGAATTAAAAGTCCTCAAAGGCAGCCCAGTCATATCAACAACTCAATTCATAGTTTTACATGTAAATTATACTTCATGTGGGCTGTACCTAAATATTAGTATTTTGAATGTGATGTTGGGGTGAAGTTTCCAAAGGAGCACTCTGGGCCTAGGAAGATCCAATAAGTGTACTCATCTTGAATTCACACCTCATCCCATGCTCTACTGGGCTATCAATGCTAGCACCCATCTGCTAGATCCTTATCATGGATTTGTATCAGGCAGAGGTGGGCCTAGAAAGAGGGAAAGAATGAGAAGAGGAAGAAGAACTTGCAAATCTCAACTTAGAAATCATGTGCCTTGAACTCTCACCTCAGGGCCTCAGTAATATCTTCTGGCCTGAAGTGATGAGGTCCTTCTAGAGGCTTCTGTAAGTACCCATACTGTAACAGGTAATCCTATGGTGGGGTGGAGGTAAGCAGGGTAAAAAGAAGGTTAGACTCAGGGTAAATCTTCCAAGTGACCTAACGGGCCCATCAGGACAAGAGGAGAAATATACAGAAGGCCTAAAGGAAAGGTGCCTTAGAAAACGGGTTCAGAAGGAATGAGAAAAAGGAACAGCAAGTGATAGGCAGGGTAGATCATGGAACAGAGGAAGGAAGGAAAAGGCAGTCAGGCTGAAGGGCAGAAAGAGGCTTGGATGGGACTACGGAGTGGTAACCACTGGCCTGTGTCCCTCTTTCCCAAGGGACTCACCATAGCTGCCTCCTCCTCTGTAGGTCCCAGGGCCCGCCCTGAGACTGTCATGGGGAATAGGAAGCCCAGCCACAGCTGCTGCCAGTTCATGGTGCCACCAGACAAGAGCTCCAGAGGCTGTCGGTGCCCTCTGACCTGAGATTTCTAGAAGCCTGGAAGAGCAGGGCTAAACAAGGGGTTCTTACCTTCAGTTCTCTTCACTTGCCAGCCCTGGTCCTCTTTATAAAACTTCAACTGAGGGGAATGGGGGATGGCAGTGGGAGGTGACTCAGCCCAGAGATATGTTGCAATTCACCATTAACCCCTGCCCTTCCAGAAAGCAGAAGCCCAAAACATCCCCTAACACCCCTTCCTCTTGGAGACTTTTCATACTGCCCTGGGGAGGGCCTCCTGGCAGGATGAGAAGCAAAATTTCAGGAGAGACTAGGAATAAAATCAGGCTGTCACCTCAAGTGAGACATTCCTGTGCTCCAGGGACCCTGGTCAGAAATCCCTTGGCTTCAACCTTTCAGTCTTCCAGCTTTTTTTGAGGGGAAGGAGGGGTTGAACTTAGGGGGCACTGGACCTCTGAGCCACATCCCCAGCCCTATTTTGTATTTTATTTCAAGACAGGGTCTCACTGAGTTGCTTAGCACCTTGCTTTTTGCTGAGACTGGTTTTGAACTTGTGATCCACCTGCCTCAACCTCCTTAGCCGCTGCGATTACAAGCGTGCACTGTTACACCCAGTAGGTCTTCCAGCTTTTGGATAAGAAAAATAAATAAACAGAAACAAAAAGGTAGGGAACAACTGAGATAGTTCGGGTTTCAGGTGAAGGAATCAAGGTTGAAGTCTCAGTTTCTTTGTACCCAAAAACAAGTTGGGAGTGTAATCGCTCTTGAACCCATGTATGTCTGCTTTATAAAAAGTCGTTATTTTAAGTATTTAATGAGCCCTGAATATTGGAGTGGGATGGGATTTAGCAAGGGCACGAAGAAGGAGAGCTTACAGATAGGGTAAGGCAGAGGGGAACCTAGAACTGGAAAGGCAGTCTTTGAGCCAAGCTTTGAAGGCTAACTAAGAATCAGCTGGAGTAACAGCAGGGACCGTGCCAGTCAAGTGGCAGTAAAGAGCTGAAAGGCTGCTGTGCTAAGTCCAAAGAGTCAGGGCTGCTTCATTCACTACTGAATCACTAGTGGCTACTCCAGGTTAGCTGTGTGCTTTAGAGAGACAGTGCCCAATAGACTTTTATTAAGTTAATAGGGGAGGAGGGGCACGTAGCTGCAACCCAGAGTTTAGAGAGGGCCTTGAATGCTATGAAAGGAAAAGAAGAAAAACTTACATTTAAGCATATCTACTATCATGTTAGATGTTTTATACAGTGTCTCATTTAATTCTCACAACTGTCCTGTAAGGGTAGGGTTATTATGACCTTTTCTTTTTTCTTTCCTTTTTTTTTTTTTCTTTTAATAGACAGGACTTTTGCCTGATACAGTGGTGCATGCCTGTAATCCCAGTGGCTCTGGAGGCTGACACAGGAGGATCACGAGTTCAAAGCCAGCCTCAGCAATCTCGAAGCCCTAAGCAACTGAGTGAGACCCTGTCTCTAAATAAAATACAAAATAGGGCTGGGGATGTGGCTCAGTGGTCAAATGCCCCTGAGTTCAATCTCCAGTATCAAAAAAAAAAAAAAAAAAAAAAAGGAGAGACAAGATCTTGCCATGTTGTTCAGCTGATCCTGAATTCTTTTTTTCCCCCCGCTACAAAACTTTATTTTTGATTAGAATAGAGTACCATCTCAAATCTCTTCTACAAAAACAAAAAAAAAAAAAACCCAAAACAAAACAAAAGAAATCGCAACCACTTCACTTACTTCAAGACCTATATACAATGTAAGTTGTTCTCTGTGTTTTTTTTTTAATTTTTACTATTTTTTTTTAAATAAACTCAGTGTTCACATTTCTATAAAGAATTAACCCAGTTTCAGGAAGCCCTGCCCTGGCAGGTGCAGGGAGCAGCGCTGTCCCTGCCTGCCTCTAGGGTGACTACCCACCCTGATGCTTCAAGGTGCCCGGAAAAGTGGCCGCCTGTGGAAGAGAAAGTCTAGGCCCGGCCGTGATCCTGAATTCTTAAGCTCCAGCTGTAGCTGGGACTATAAGCATGAGCCACCACTCTTGCCTTTTGGGGTGTGAGGGGTACTGGGGATTAAACCCAGGGCCTCACACATGCTGGTTAAGCATTCTACCACTGAGTTAGATCCCAAGCCCTTTTTCTTTTTAATTTTATATTGAGACAGGGTCTTGCTAAATTGCCCAGGCTGGCTTTAAACTTTCAACCCTGCTTCCTCAGTCTACCCAAGTAGCTGGAGTTACAGGGGTGTGCCACCTTACCCAGCGTGGCTGTTTTTATAAGAGGAAATGAAGATCCAGAGAAGGAAATTTGAACAAGGACATGGAGCTCCAACTGGCCTGGCCTATATTCAAATTCCTCTGCTGACCCCATAAAATCTGAGCTTTATCCAGATACCACACTGACACTTAGAGCTTTGTTCTTTAGTGAAATTTCCAATAGCACTTATGCCTCACACAACATTTGCATATTACTCAAATGCACAGTGCAATAGGCAGAGGAATAGAGGCAAGGGTGACTGAATTCATGTTCTCAGTAAAACCTCACTCCTGGCCCCTTCTTTACACTCCAGAATCAAAGTGGAGAATACTCCTGAATCATATTGCTGCCCTCAGTGATCCTTGTCTCCTGACCTACCCAGTACCCAACTGAATAACATGGGTGACTAAGTCCCAAATGACCGGTAAAGGACAAGGAAGGACGAAGAGTCTCTGAGCAATGAGTGACAGAGGCCATCAAGGCTGGTGCACCAAGGAAATGATGTAGTTTGGGGACTAGTTCTTGCTTGGCCCCCTGCAGGGCTCTTTCTCATCCCTTTTCTCCCTCTTTCTACCACCCACTCCATCACTCACTGTGGCCTGGAATGGCCCAAACACATCCTAGAAATTAGGGAGCCAGGACAGGGCAGAGTAAAATGCGAAAAACTGCCAAATACTTTATTTAAATCTCTGTAACAACCCTGTGTAATGATACTATCAACTTTTTACAGAAAAAATGAGTGTCTCTCAAATGGGTTGCTTTAGCTCACACATCTAGGAAGCAGCCATCATGGACTCTAAAGCTATGATCTTTGCAGAACACTTTTCAGCCTCCAGGGAATTCCCACAGACACCCAAACAAAATTCTCTAGAGCTGGTAGCTGCAGTCTGGACATATATGCAAGAACTGCATGACTAATTCTACTTCCACCATGTGTCATGACCACCCCTGCTGCCAGACCCCTCCCCCTAAAACAGGCTGACCCAGCTCATTTTCCCCTCTGAATTTGTCATCTCTCTCTGGGGGAGATGCAGGATGTGTGAAAAGGGATAGGTCATGTGGCCCGGCTCTCCCCCAAAAAGAATTTGACTGGAGAGGGGAAAGTACTGGGTTCTTTTGGCTTGCTTACTCCCTTCCCACACACTGGTTTCCCTCTCTGCCCACAATCATGGCAGAAGAGTTCATATAGAAATATTTGTAAGTTGAGTATGATAGCACATGACTGTAATCCCAGCTACTCTAGAGGCTGAGATTGGAGGATCTCAAGTTTGAGGCCAATCTGGGCAATTTAGTGAGACACTGTCTCAAAATAACAACAATAAAAATTTTAAAAAGGACTGGGGACGCCTGTAATCCCAGCAGCTTGGGAAGCTGAGGCAGGAGGATCACGAGTTTAAAGCCAGCATCAGCAATGGCGAGGCACTAAGCAACTCAGTGTGACACTGTCTCTAAATAAAATACAAAATAGGGCTGGGGATGTGGCTCAGTGATCAAGTGCCCCTGAGTTAAATTCTCAGTACCAAAACAAACAAACAAAGAAAAAAAAAAGGCTGAGGATATTGATCAGTTGTAGAATGCTTGCCTAGCATGTATAAGGTCCTGATTTCAATCAGTACTCAAGGGGGCGGGGTGGGGGGGAGTATTTTAAATTAAACCTTATCGAGGTGGGTGTGACTTCGGGAGTTGAGGCAAGGCTGGCAACTTAGTGAGACCCTGTCTCAAAATAAAAAATTAAAAGGGCTTGGGATATGAGCCAGTGGTAAAGTTCTTCTGGGTTCAATCCCTAGCACCAAATAAAATAAAATAAATCATAACAGAGATGAGTAGAGAGATTTCTGAGGGTATTTTCTAATGACCATGGGGCTATGGGTGGAGGAAGAGTCAAAGTGTGTAGAGGTTTCTGGGCTTAGGAGAAGCCAAACTTTTAACTCTCATCTACTCTCCCTCAAACAGCCACTTTTACTCTCTGGAGGCGGGCAGGGGTTGGACATTCCAATATATAAAAGGAAAGTCCAGGACCTGAAACTGAGAACTGAAGGGAAGAAAAACTTGAGTGTGAAGGCTGACCCAGACCTAGCCTTAGCATCTGGCCTATTGTCCCCTGAAAGCCCTGAGGGAGTTCAAGAGAAGAGAGAGCTTTCCCTGGCCAGTGGAAGGCTGTTACCCTGGAAACCTCTGTTTTTAAGAGTGCCCCCCCCACACACACACTCCTTTAATTAGTCATAAGTAGTCATATGGGAAGTGATGTCCAGGACTGTGCACAGCTGGAACTGGTTAGTGATCAGGGAAGTGGGAGGGGCGTGGAGATGACTCAGGGACTGGGCTACATATTGTCTTCCCATGATCCCCCAAACTTCCTCAGCATCCCACCCCACCTTGTGCACATTTCCTGGCATTCAGACTATACACTGCAGTTCACATACATACCCGCCCCAACACTGGCCTGAATCAGCTCAGTTGAGAAAACATCAGACCCAAATCCTGAAGTTCTTCGGTTTCTGCCAAAGTATAAGGGAAACCAAGATCTACTTCCCTTCTTTGATTCACACAAAAGGGTGCCATTCCACAGGACACCCCTGGAAATTGCTGGAGGCCTCTGCTGGTGGCCTCTGCAGCACAGTGCCTGTTTCATGAAGGGGAAAATTCTTGCTTTTGGAAAAAGGAGAAGAAGAGATGACAAATAAAGAGTTTCAGTGTTCTCTTGGCTTCTGGGATGACAGTAAAATGATTATAGCATAAGGGGGTTTGTCCTTCTGGGAATGGGAGTTATTTCTTTAATGAAAACCAATCTGATCTTTATTGTTATGACAAAGAAAGGTGGGATGTGGAACAGCATTTTGATCTCTTGGTCTTGTTCTGTGACCCTAAGAAACAGATTTGTCTTGATGTTTGGGGACCATCATGGGCCTGGAAAATCTGTTTGCCCCCCCACACCTTTTTTGTTTGTTTGTTTGTTAGGAAAGGGCTTGACAGAGAGTTGGCAAGGGAATTAGGCCAGCACTGACTTTTCTATTTGAAGAGAGTATTAACTAGATGGGGGAGGGAGTCCTAAGGGAGCTCTGTTTTAGCCAGACCAGCAATTGAAGAGATGGTTGTTGGGTTGCTAAGATTGTTGGGGACTGCCTTTAATGGGGAGGCATGTAGGGAGAAGCTCTTCTTGGTTCTATGTTGCCCCTAACTTACTTAAGAAGGGAGAGCTGGGTGTGATAATGCACACCTGTAATCCTAGTGATTACTGATCGAGGGAGGGAGGAGGAGGCTGAGGCAGGAGGATTGCAAGTTCAGGCCAGCCTCAGCAACTTAGTGAGGCCCTAAGCAACTCAGTGAGACTCTATCTCAAAATAAAAAATAAAAAAGTCTGGGATGTTGTGGTGAGCCGTTTCTGTGAACTGTGGCCGCCATTACAAGATGGCGCTGGTTTCCCCTGTAGTCTGTGACAAACAACTCCTTATCAGAATGAGTTGGCACGCTGTGACTTGGCACCCTATGAGAAAAGTCCACGTGGCAGTTGTGCATTGGGGCTTTATCTGCTTTATTAAGGCTGGGGCACACAGGAGTAGTAGTAGTGGCAGTAGTAGTAGCAGTAGTAGTAGTGGCGTAGGAGTAGCAGTAGAAGTAGTAGTAGGAGTAGCAGTAGAAGCTAAAAGACATGTCAATACAAAGGCCTGAATAAACAGCTGAAAGAAGAAAAAGTATCAAGGACCTGAATAAACTGCTGAGAGAAGATTCCTGAGTTGCGTCTTCCTTGCGGGCAAGGGGTCGCGACAGGATGTAGCTCAGTGGTTAAGGGCTCCTGAGTTCAATCCCTGTAACAACAATAAAATATGTGTGTGTGTGTGTATTATGTGTGTGTGTGTGTGTGTGTGTGTGTGTGTATATATATATATATATATATATATATATAAAATAGGAAGAAGGTAGAGGGCTTTGGGCATTCACCAATGTTTTAAAAACTCAGTTCATTAATTTGACAATGGGGAAGGGCTGAGGCTCTGTACAAATGTATCCTACGCATAGTGAGAAAAAAAGAGCTACAGTATTTTAAGTGCTAAAGGGCACAATTCCAGTTTGAGTTTGAGCAGCTTTGGCATAATGAGCAATGCCTCTCAGCTGTGAAATAAGTTCAAGTTTTGTTTGTTTGTTTTTGTAGTGTGGATTGAACCCAACCGTGCTTTACCACTAAGCCACATCCCCCAGTCCTTTTTATTGTTTATTTCGAGAATAAGTCTTGCTAAATTGCTTTAGTGCCTCACTAAATTGCTGAGACTGGCCTTGAACTTGAAATACTCCTGCCTCAGCTTCCCAAGCTGCTGGAATTACAGGTGTGTGCTACCATACCTGGCTGCTTCTGATTCCTTAAAAACTGCTTATCCTGTGTGTGTATAAATGTAAATGATACATAACTGTCTGCCTACCTTCAAAAAGAAAGCCCTGGGCTGGGGTAGCACAACAGAAGAGTACTTCCTTAGCATACATGAGGTCCTGGGTTCAAGAAATAGAAAGGAGGGGCTGGGGATGTGGCTCAAGCAGTAGCGCACTCTCCTGGCGTGCGTGCGGCCCGGGTTCGACCTCAGCACCACATGCAAGCAAAGATGTTATGTCTGCCAAAAAATAAATAATAAAAAAAAATTCTCTAAAAAAAAAAAAAAAAAAAAAGAAGAAGAAGAAACAGAAAGGAATGAAGAAAAAAATGTTTTGATTTTTTTTTTTTTTTTTTGGTACAGGTTTGAACTCAGAGGCACTTAACCACTGAACCACATCCCCAGCCCCTTTTTTGTATTTTATTTAGAAACAGGGTCTCACTGAGTTGCTTAGTGCCTCACTAAGTTGCTGAGGCTGGCTTTGAACTCACAATCCTCCTGCCTCAGCCTCTCAAGTTACTGGGTTTATAGGTGTGCACCACAATGCCTGGCAAGAAACTGTTTTAAAACGTCAAAAAGGAATCCATATATCAGGAGGATAGGAGCACACCGGTGGGAAAGATTTCACTTTGGAAAATAAGAGTTGGAACATATAGAAAAAATATCCTTTTGATCATTAGCCACAAAGCATAACTGGCTACTGAGCAGAGTAGCCATGGTGACCAATAATATCAGCAAGAACTGATCTGCAAGCCAACAGTGGTGGCCAGTGGGGGATGGGGGGGAGTAAAAGAGAAGCAAGTGAGAAGCTAGACAAGGTAAATCATGCCTGTAGTAGTCCCAGCAACTTGGGAGAATAAGGCAAGGAGGATCTCAAGTTCAAGAACAGCCTGGGCAACCTAGTACAACTCATCTTTAAGAGAGAGAGAGAGAGAGGGAGAGAGAGAGGAGCAAGTGAAAAGGGCAGTCAGGTTGGGTGAACTGAAGGAGCATGGGAAACCAAATTTAGCTTGGATTAAAATCATGTACTGAAGGCAAAATTAGAATTGTTCTTCTGACTAGATGGGGTATAACCTTACAAATATAAGGAAGAAGTTTTTTTTATTGTTTCCTTTTTTGTTGTTTGTTTTGGTACTGAGGATTGTACCCTTGAACTTGAAATTCTCCTGTCTCAGCCTCATGAGCCACTGGAATTGTAGGTGTGTGCCACCATTTCCAGCAGAAATGAGCTTTCACAAATTGTAATTTCAAAAATTGTATTCATCCATTGTTCATTGCTTCCTATAGTCATTCATTAAACATTTATCAAATCTATCAATGCTTCTCAAACACTGAGGTAGAAAAGCATAAACTATGGGGGCTGGGAGTGTGGCTCAGCTGTAGTGTACTTGCCTAGGACATGAGAGGACCTGGGTTCGATCCTTAGCACCACATAAAAATGAATAAAATAAAGATATTGTGTCCACCTAAAACTAAAAATAAATATTAAAAAATAGAAAATGCATGCCTATAATCTCAGCTACTCAGTAGTCTGAAGCTGGAGAATCATAAATCCAATGCCAGCCTGAGCAACCTAGCAAGGCCTGTCTCAAAACAAAAAGGGTTGGGGATGTAGCTCAGAGGCAGAATGCTCCCGGATTTGGTCCCCAGTACAGGGCGGGGGGCAGGGGAAAGGCATTCATGGGAATAATGAAGTATAAAGTTAAAAGAGCATTTGAGGACCAGAATATTACATGCCTGATTATTTAACGAAGGAGCTTGGTCTCCATTGACTAGAAACAAAAGGGACTAGTAAAGATTGTTGTTCAACAACATGATATCACAATGGGCTTTAAGGAGGTAAACCATGTAGAAAATCAGTGTTTAAGATATTTTGATATTTTGGGGGGCAGGGGATAAAGCTCAGTTGGTAGAGTATTTGCCTTGCATGCACAAGGCCCTGTGTTCAATCCCTAGCACCACACACACACACACACACACACACAAAAAAAGATATTTTGGAAGCTGAGTCCCGTGGTGCATGCCTATAATCCCAGCTACCTGGGAGTCTGGATTGCAAATTTGAGGCAAGGCTCAGCAATTTAGCTAGGCCCACAGCAACTTAGTGAGACCCTATCTCAAAATAAAAAATTAAAAAGGATTGGGGATGTAGCTAAGTGCTTAAGCACTTCTGGGTTCAATCTCTGATACCAAGGGGGGGGAGGAATCCTGGGAAATTGTGTGTGTGGTAGGAAGAGATAGGAGTTTGAGGCCAGTTTTTTTGCAGTAATCCATATAAGAAGTAACTAATAGCACTGGGCATGGTGTTGGACGCTTGTAATCCCAGCGTCTCCGGATGCTGAGGCAGGAGGATTGAGAGTTCAAAGCCAGCCTCAGCAAAAGCAAGGAACTAAGCAACTCAGCGAGATCCTGTCTCTAAATAAAATACGAAAAAGAACTGCGATATGGCTCAGTGGTTGAGTGCCCCTGAGTTGATTCCCCAGTATCCAAAAAAAAAAGTAAATAATATATCTAGGTAATGAAAATAGGAATAAAAATTATATAATTACCATAAAACCTCATGCCCTCAGGCTTCTTTCAGTGTTTGGTTTTCGACAAGTTTAATTTGAAGTACCACCACACAAATAAGAGCTTGAATCTCTCTTTCTTGGTTGGTCCTCTCCACTCTACCTTAGAGAGTGCTACTCTTACCTCCATTTTCAATAAAGTCTGTAATTTGCCTGTTGAGAGAGAGAGAGAGAGAGAGAGAGAGAGAGAGAGAGAGAGAGAAATCTGATGAGTGGGTTTAGAGAGCTGACTGGGGTAGAAAAAGATTGGGAGTTATTAACACAAAGGTAACTATTGAAATCCCAGGAGTAAATTAAATTGCCAAGACTTCAGCAAAGCATAACTTGGGGGGTGGGGGTTTAGGATGTTCGAGATCTCCTATTCATCCTTCCAGACTCAGTTTTAGCCTACAGCATGTCATCTCCTCTGGGAAGCCTGCCCTGATCTCCACCTCCTTATCCCCAATTTTATACATGATTTAGTGATACCTGTTCTCCTTAAGAGCATCCTGTATATGCCCCTAATAGAATATCAAGTTGGGTGTTTACATCTGTTTTCTTTGAGCTTCTAGAAAAGGGGTACCAAAACTTAGGCAACATTGTATTCTCCTGGCCTAAGGAAGGCTCCTGAAAAAAATGTCTTCCAGGGCTGGGGTTGTAGCTCAGTGGTAGAGCATGTGTTAGTCAGCTTTCTCTTACTATAACAAATACCTGAGATAAATCATCTTATAAAGCAGGTTTATTTTGGCTCACAGCTTCAGAGGTCCCACCTCATGTTTGCCTGGTCCTTTTGCTTTTGGGACAGTGGTGGCATTTTGCAACATGAAGGAAATTTGTGGCAGAGGAGCTCCTTACCTCATGGCAGCCAAGAAACAGAGAGAAAGAGGAAAGGTGGGGATTCTCAATATTTCCTTCCTTCCATTAGGCTCCAGCTCTTAAGGTTTCTACTACCTCCCAATAGTGCTATGGACTGGGGACCAAGCCTTCAATACATGGGTCCTTGAGACGCAGGGATTCAATATCCAAACTATTGCAGAGCACTTGCCCAGCATGCACAAGTACCTACAAAAACAAAAGCAAACAAATGGAAAAAAATGCTGAATTACTCAATCTTCATGACATGTTGCTTTTCTAATAATCAGTCTATTTTGTTTTATTCTAAGAGAATATCAAAAACTGGGTATTTTAAAAAGAAACTTATTTCTTACAGTTCTGGAGGCTGGGAAGTCCAAGATGGAGGGCTGTCATGCTGTCTCATGAGAGAAGGTGGAAGAGCAAGAGAGCACATGAAAGGTAAGAGTCCAATCCCCTTTTTATCAGAAACGAAATCCCTCAATAACTAAACCACTGTTGTAATAATAGCTTTAATTTATTCGTGAGGGCCTCTTGACCTAATCACCTCTTAAAGGGTCTACTTCTAAACACTATTGCATTGGGGACTGAGTTTCCAACACGAGAACTTTGGGGACATATTCAAACCAGAGAACCAAGAAAGAGATCCCTTAATTTTTCCTCTTTCACCTCTCTCAGCCATTTCTATTACCCTGACATAGCTAGTTATTAATTTTGGAGTATAACTTCTATCCCTTTCACTTCAATTTAGTATCTTTAAATTCCAGGGGAAAATTGAAAGCATTCTTGATCATTGACAGGTGGCAGAATTGACATCCCCCCCAAAAAAATGTATTTTTTTTTTCAAATCAGTTCTGAGATCAAACTCAGGGCCTCATACATTCCAGGCAAGTACTATATCACTGAGCTACTTACCTAATCCCAAAAATGTACTCTCTTGATCCCATATTCTCAATCCTCAATTTGCTTATTTAGGTTATATTTAGGGAGGGGAAGAAGATCTAGACATTCTCTCCTGAAATGCTTGGGAGCATAAAGAGAAAAGATAATCTAGCAGAATAAATCTGCTACTTTGAAAACAAGTACAATCTACGGATAGGATAATTTGTAAACATCGGACCTTCCTAGTACCACCTAGTGGACAATAAGAAAACAGCACATAGGGCTCTGAGCATAGGAGGGGAAATGGCTAGTCCAAATATAAGTCACCTCCAGATCCCTAGAATCTTTGCTATTTCCATGTAAAGAGGGAATCATATGCAAGAAGAGGAATTTCAAATACACAATACAGCCTCGGAATAGAAAAGAAAGGGAGGGGCTCATTTTCTTCACTATCATTTACAGTTGGGGAAATAATTATACCAATATTCTTTTGCCTCACCCATCCCAAATACAGGGACAAGAAGGACAATGTGTGATACTTTAGCCCCTCATTATTGATTAGATTAGTGGTTTTCAAACGTATTATATATATTACATTTATTATATTATATATGCATAACATTTTCAGAAAAATAATTATCATGGAACATACTATGAATTGATTGTACCCCTTCCAAATTTATGTTAAATCCCTAATCCTTAATGTGATTGTATTCAGAGAGGAGGTCTTAAGAAGGGAATTAGGTTTAGACAAAGTTACAAAAGTAAGATCTTCATGAAAGGATTAGTGCCCTTATAAAAAGGGACTTTGTCCAGGATCAAACTAAAAAAGAGCATATGAAAGCATATAGCAAGAAGGTAGAGGCCCTCATTAGGAATCAAGTCTGTTGGCATCTTGGTTTGGAACTTTCTAGACTCTGGAACTATGAGAATAAATGTCTATTGTTTAAGCCTCCCAGTCTGTTTTATTTTATTATGGCAGCACAAGCTAACTAAAGACATATTTACATCTATTAAGCATCAGGCTCTGCTATTTTCTATTCAGTTGAAGAAACAATACTGGTTAGAACTTTCTAAATTGATATTTTTAAATATTTTAAAAATATCTTTATTTTATTTATATGTGTGCTGAGGATCGAACCCAGGGCTTCACACATGGTAGGCGAGCACTCTACTCTGAGCCACAACCACAGCCCTCTAAATTGATTTTTTAGAGGAGATAAAATTTCTTCTCTACCCTCTTGAGCTATGGCCTAGCCTAAAATTTAAACTGACATAAGATAGAACAAGAAAAGTTTCCCTTTCCCAATAACTTTTTGTTATGTGTATGACTGTGGGGATCAAACTGAGGGCCTTGAATACACTAGTCAAGTGCTCTAGCCCTGAGGTACATACCCAGCTCACACTGGTAAGCACTGGGGATCCAATAATGATAAACAGTCCCAGGGCTCAAAGAGCTCCTTGTGGAGGTATGACAAATCAACAAGCGTGACAATATAGCATTATAAATGCCATTATGAAAATAAGTACAGAGGACAAAGGAAGCAAATAAGAAGGGCACCTAAATTAATATTTGAGGGTAAAGAAAGGCTTCCCAAAGAGGATAACATTTAAGATATCCAAAGGCTAAGAGAAATCTGACCAGGAAGACTATCAGGAGAAGTGTTCTAAGTAGCAGGATCAGCAGAAGCAAAGGACTGAGGCACAAAAAGAATATGGTTCATTTGATCGACTGAAAGCAGTTAATTTTATTTGGAGTATAGTTTGACCAGAGTTGGAAAACGAAAGAAAATAATGCTGAAGTTAAGTAGTACTGGATTATGTAGGACCCTCTGAGTCAAGAATTCTGAATTCCTGAGATTGTTGACTTCAGCTGAGTTTCTCCTCCCTTCACCTCTACAGTAAAGAATGACTGTGATTAACTGAGGGGTAGGTATCACAAGTATTACAAAATTGAATAACAGGTACTTTTGGTTATAAATTCCTCTATCCATATCATTAGTTTACCCCATAATGCCATCTTAGTGTGGTACCTGAGAAGAATTGTCCTAGGTACAGCTGTGAATTAAGTCAAGAAACAATAAATGTACAAAAGTTCCATTGATATTATGGCACAATAAGAACAACACATAAATTAGCAAGTTAAATTAAATTTGCTCTTGCTGGGCTGGGGCTGTGGCTCAGCAATAGCGCACTTACCTGGCATGTGTAAGGCACTGGGTTTGATTCTCAGCACTGCATATTAATAAATAAAGGTCCATCAACAAATAAAAAAAAAATTGCTCTTGCCTAGCATGAGTTCAATCCCCAGCACAACAGAAAAATCTGTTCCACATGAATGGATAAAGAAAATGTGATATATACACACTATGGAATATTACCCAGCCATAAAAAAAAAAATGACCTTATGACTTTTGCTGGTAACTGGATGGATCTGGAGACAATCATGCTAAGTGAAATAATGCAATCCTCCCCCAAAAACCAAAGGTTGGATGTTCTCTCTGATATGCGGATGCTAACACACAACAAGTGGGGGAGGGGAAGAACAGTTTAGTGGATTACACAAAGGGAAATGAAAGGAAGGGAGCAGGTATAGGAATAGGAAAGATAGTAGAATGGATTTAACTTTCCTATGTTCATATATGAATATACCACAGTTAATTTCCACGTCATGTACAACTACGAGAATGTGATCCTAATTAGAATGTTACATTCCATGTATGTATAATGTCAAAATATACTCTACTGGGCTGGGGTTGTAGCTCAGCGGTAGAGCGCTCACCTAGCATGCACGGGACCCTGGGTTCGATCCTCAACACCACATAAAAATAAATAAACAAAATAAATAAATAAAATAATAAATAAAATAAACACACACACACACTCTGATGTATATATAAAAATAACAACAACAAAAATCTGTTCCAAGTTTCATTAGATTCTAAGACTAATTTCTATTTACTGATATCTGAGTAGACATGTACAGAAATCAGTGTTGCTAATTTAGTAATATACTCGTAATTTTTTAAAATTAAAAGAAATATTACTCCCAACATGTGTATTTCTGGGCCAAATTTATGGGATAAAACAAAGAAAGAGATAAAGCCTAGGGCTGGGGATACAGCTCAGTTAGTAGAGTACTTGCCTTCTATGCACAAGTCCTGGGTTCAATCCCCAGCACCACAAAAAAAGAAAGAGACAAAGCCAGACATGTCTACTTGAGTTTATTCTTGTTCTTTAAAAAAAGAAAAACAGAGAGAGAGAGAAAGAGACAAAGTGGGGTGGGGGAAGAGAGAGATATTAGGATAGACAGGGAAATAACTCAAACACTGTGAACAGGAACCAAGACTCCAAGATTTGGGCATACTCCCTCCACCCTCCACCTCAGTTCTCCAAGAGAGTCCCACCCACCTGATTTTCTTTTAAACAAGACACCCAAATCAGCAGCAAAGGTACCTGGGGTAGACACTGAGATTTTGAACATTGGGAATGAGAGGGAGAAAGTCCCAAAATTAGGAGTTGGAAGAAAAGGGAAGGAATGAGGGAGAGGCTAGACTCTGGAGGGCAGAGTTGGGCAGCGAGAGGTGGAAGTGAGTCAGTATGAGGGGTTCCCCTCCTGACCGCTGCTGCCCACACTTCCCTGGACCCCAGAGAGCCCCACGGTTTGTTCTGCAGTCCATTCCCTATTCCCAAAGGCCTCACAGGCCTAACTCCAAGTCCTCTAGCTCCTCCTCCAGCGCCCTCCTCCTTGCTAGCTTCTCCAGCTGCTCTTTGCTGGGCTGACTGACTTCTCCAGCCTGGATCCGCTGTTGCAGCTCTTCCACCTGCCGAAGCTTTTTCTTTAGGTTCTTTATCTTCTTGGCTTTCTCAGTGGTGGCAGCTGAATCAGGTGGGTCAGAAGCAGCTGTTGAGGCTGAGTGGGAGCCTTGTGGAGCACTGGGGAGTTGGGCTGTCTCTCCCAGGGACACCTTGTCAAGAGTCCGGCTCAAGGCCTCTGCCTCTCCTTTCTCTTGCTGTTGCCGCCTCTTCTCCTTTCGCTTCAGGTTGCGTTTGGCTGTCTTGGAGAGGCCTGGTTCACCACCTTCAGGTCTAGATGGGGTAACAGGAGTGGTGGCCTCAGGGCTCAGCCCTGGAGGCAGCTCTGGTTTACTCTTGAAAAACTTCACATACTTATTTTCATACCTGCAGAAAACAAAAGAAGTCAACAAATTTCTAAGAATCACTGACTTTTTGATTCTTAACCTTCCAAGTCACTTCATTCTCATAACATTCCCAATTCCCTCTTCTCTTTAGGTGCCTCCTCCACTTTGCCTAGCTCTGTAGGAGAGGCTGTTGCAGGGTGCCTAGGATCTGAAATTGTGACTGGCATTTGGAGGTTCTGATTATCAGAGGTCATAGAATCAAGACTAGTCACATGTAACCCTCAGTCATCTGAGAACCCCACCCAGCACTTTGCTCTCCTTTCTCCAGTGCCCTTCCTTCCATTTCCTTGGGGTATTGGAGAGTCATCCCTGAATTTATGGGCACACATAATTTATATTTCTGGAAGGACCCCATTAACTAGCCCTTCTCAAGCCTAACCACGCACACTGGGACCTCCTCCTGGGGCACATAGCCTTCTTTCACCCTCCGCTGCTTGCGCCAGGTCCCGTCAGGTCGCTGTGTTGAGGCGATGTACTTGCCTGAAATGAGAGAGGTTAAGGTGGAGAGTTATTCTTTCTTATTTTCTAAGATGAAAGAATGCGTAAATGTGTATTTCCCTTAGCACCTATCTTGTCTACCAAATGCAAACTGCTAAGTTATCTTTTCTTCTGTCAACCCCAATCCCTGTCATCATTATTTACTGAGTAACTATGCACTATACAACATACCACCCTTGCCCTCAAGGAGCTTTGGTTTTTATAATTTAGTTGGCAAGAGAGGATAGGCATAGACCCAATTATTCACCAGTCTGGGCAACATAGTGAGACTCCATCAAAAACTGAGTGCAGTAGCACATGCCTATACTCTCATCAACTCTGGTCAGACTCTGCAATTTAGCAAGACCCTGTCTCAAAATTTAAAAAAGTGAAAAGGGCTGCTGGGAATGTGGCTCAGTGGTAAAGCATCCCTGGTTTCAATCTTCAGCTTAAAAAAAAAAAAGAGAGAGAAAGAAACACAAAACAATTGTAAGAGGACATCAAAGAAAAGCACCAAGTACACAAGAGTATACATAAAGGATACTTGTTGATAATTATTGAAATTAGCAAAAAGCTGAAAGTAACTTAAGTGGTGATCAACAGATGAATGATTAAATAGATTTGGTTCATCCACACAACAGAACACCATACTGTTGTTAAAAAGAATGTTAGGTATAGCTAAGTGCTATAGCATCCCCTCAGCAGTACAGAAAAAAAGGGGGGAGGAATATTAAATATAAATGTACTACCATTGAATAGTGTGTATGGTATACTAAGTGAAAAAGTGAGTTGCAGGATAATGTGTAGAGGTCCTCAAACCTTTTTACTTTAGGACCCCTTTACCCAGCGCCTCATATAAGCTAGCAAGTATTCCACCACTGAGCTAGCTACATCCCCAACCCTTGGTACTGGGCATTGAACCCAGAGGCATTATACTACTGACCTACATCTCCAGCCATTTTTTAATTTTTTGAGATACGGTCTTGATAAATTGCCTAGGCTGGCCTCAAACTTGCAATGGTCCTGCCTCTACCTCTTGAGGAGCTGGGATTACAGGCTGGCATCACTATGCCCAGCTCTCTTTATAGTCTTATTTTACAATGTTATGTATTTATTTATGTTACAATTTTTAAAAATGCACTAATCTCCTCAGAAAAGTCTGTAAGCACTAGGAAGTTGTAAATGTCACAGTGGCTGAAGTTTCCCAAACTTCTAATTTTCACTGGAGGGTTTGAATTTTATCATTGATAATACATATTGTCAGTTGTTTTCCTTGAAATGACAGGCTTGTCTACGGCCATACCACCCTGAACATGCCCGATCTCGTCTGAAATGACAGGCTTGCTTCCTTCCAAAGAATGACTGTCAAATATATCTGACAGGTTTTTGTTTTGTTTATTTTGTAAGACAGGGGCTGCTAAATGGCTGAGGCTGGCCTTGAATTTGGGATACTCCTGCTTCAGCCTCCTCAGCTGCTGGGATTATAGGCAAGCACCACCACACCCAGTTGTGAAAATGTTTTTGCTTACAGAATTCCTAAAAGGGGTTTTAAGGCCCCTGCACCACTCCCATCTCCAAGAGTCATGGAGAACAATTTCAGAATCTCTGGTAGAAAGTATGGGTCCCATTTTTGGTGAAGCATGAGGCAGGACTTAAAGGTCTATGAACACAGGTCATGCCTGTAATCCCAATATTCAGGAGGCTGAAGCAAGAAGATAGCTTGAGCCCAGGCGTCTGAGACTAACCTGGGCAACACAGCAAGACCCTGTCTAAAAAAAAGGACAGGAGGTGTAGCTTAGTAGTAGAGTGCTTCTTAGCACGGATGTAGCCCTGGGTTTGATTCCCAGCACCAAAACAGAAATTCTATGTTGTCTGTGTGTGAGGACAAAGAGAAAAGTGTGGAAGGACACATACCAAGCCTTTAATGTTGTTTACTTTAATAGGGATAACCTGGAAAAAGAGAAATGGCAAAACCATTTTTTAAAATTATATATATAATTACTCGTTTAAAAAAAAAAAAAAACTGTAGTACTTTTTTTGGTGGCGGGTACCAGGGATTGAACTCAGGGGCACTCGATCACTGAGTCACATCCCTAGCCCTATTCTGTATTCTTTAAATTAGAGACAGGGTCTCACTGAGTTTCTTAGCACCTCGATAAATTGCTGAACTGGTGAACTTACTGCCTCCACCTCCCAAACTGCTGGGATTACAGGCAGAAAAATCAAATCTAGGACCTTCTATGAGGATTATGTATTTTTCCACTAATTGATTTTTTTTTCAAAATGCAAATATCAGCTAAATGTAGTGGTATACACCTGTAATCCCAGGGACTTGGGAGGTTGAGGCAGGAGGATTCCAAATTCAAGGCCAGCTTCAGTAATTAGGGAGACCCTAAGCAATTTAGACCCTATCTCAAAATAAGAAAAAAAAAAAAAAAAAGGATTGGGGAATGTAATTTAGTGCTCAGTGGTAAAGCATCCCTGTGTTCAACCCCAAGTACCCCCAAAAAAGAAAAAAGCAGCAGTCAGGCTGGGAATGAAAAATCCGGCCAGGCCAGACCGGACCAGACACAGTGGTACATGCCTGTAATCCAGGCAACTCAGGAGGCTGACACAGGAAGATTACAAGTTCAAGACTAGCCTCAGCAATTTAGCTAGCTAAGCAACTTAGTGAGACCCTGGCTCAAAATAAAAATTAAAAAGGGCTGAGGACATGATTCAGTTGGTTAAGCACTCTGGATTCAATCCCCAGTAGCAAGAAAAAGGGAAATGAGGCCAGATCTTAGAACGTCTTAGAAACAAGGTCAAGGAATTTGGACTTTATCAGATGAGTAAAAGAAATACGGAGGATATGTTTTGGCCAGGAGTGATAGTATAGACACAAGAATAAAAACAAAAGAATGAAAAAAAAAAAAAAAACCATGAAAAGCTTCATGAAATGACTAAGACTAGTGTGGGCTCTGAAGAAAGGATCAAACTAAAGGAAATGAGAAAGCAGACAGAATGGATCGGAAACAGAAGTCCATTCTAAAACAAAAACTCAGATGTGAGAATACAGATGGCATTTTCAGGAGATGGCAAGTAGGGGAGTCTGGCTGAGCCAAAGAAAGGACTGGTATAGTGAAAGGCCAATGTTCAGATCTTGAATGCCAGTTAAGGAGTTTAATATGTGGCACATGGCATGCATTCAATAAACACTTGTCAAATGAATGAATCCTTTATCCAAAGCATTTTTGTAAAGCCTTGGATATGAATAAATCCTTTATTCAAAACAGTATTTTAGACCAGTTAATCCGGCATGATGAGAAGGTAAATTGGAAAAGAAAAACACTGGAGTCTAAGGAAACCAGTTAGAAAAAAGACTGCAATAATCTTTTTCTCCTCCCCCATTCCCACCCTGGTTATTTGGGATTGACCTTCGGGGCACTCTACCCCTGAGCTATAGATGCAGCCCTTAGTATTTTTTGAGATAGGGTCTCACTAAATTACTCAGGCTGGACTTAAATCTGCAATCCTCCTGCCTCAGCCTCCTAAGACTGTAGTAATCTTGGCATGAAGAGGCAGAATTGGCAAAAAAAGAACGCAAAGAAGACACTGATGCTAATACATTATCAAAGGATCAACCATACTTGGTGATTCACTGACTAGGGAAGAGGTAAGCAAGTTAGAAATCAAAAATAACTCAATACATTTCTAGTAATCCTACTGTTAAGAATTAACATAAAGGTATAGTTCCAAGAGGAAAAAATACAAAGAAAGAGGAAAATATAATTATGTAAAACTTATGGCATTATCTATGAATAAAAATTAAAAACAAAATTTACATCCAATTTTAAAAGAATGGCTAAATATACATAGTATATATGTTTAAATGATGACAGAAGCCAGGCACCATGGCACACACCTATAATCCCAGGTACTCAAGGAAGCTGGGGCAGGAGGATCACAAATTCAAGGCCAACCTCAGCAATTTAGCAAGACCTGTCTCAAAAAGTAAAAAAAAAAAAAAAAAAAAAAATTAAAAATAAAAGAGCTGGGAATGTAGCTCAGTGGTAAAGCACCCCAGGCATCAAATTCAGATACCTACCCACCCCCCACACACACAATGATAAAATTTTTCAAAAAAATCTTATGATGTGATCTAATAGAAAATATAAGAAAATTATACATATACCATGATTTTTTTTTTTTTTTTGTACCAGGGGTTGAACCCATGGGCACTTAACCACTGAACCACATCCCCAGTCCTTTTTTTATATTTTATTTAGAGACAAGGTTGCTTAGGGCCTTGCTGAATCACTGAAGCTAGCTTTGAACTTGTGGTCCTCCAGAGCCACTGGGATTACAGGCATGTACCACGGAGCCTGGCCACCCATGATTTCAACAATTAAATGTTATGAATATTTGTAAATTTAGAAAAGGATATGCAATAATGAAAATGTTACGTTAGGGTAATAAAATTATAAATACTTCGTTTTGCTGAGCATGGTGGAGCACGTCTATAATCCCACAAAATGGGAGGATGAGGTAGGAGGATTGCAAATTTGGGCCAGTCTCAGCAATGTAAAGAGACCCTGTCTTGGCTGGGGCTATGGTTCAGTGGGTAGAGTGCTTGCCTTGCATGCACAGGGCCCTGGGTTCAATCCTCAGCAACACATACACACACACACACACACGAGATCCTGTCTCAAAATAAAAAAATTTTAAAGGCCCAGGGATATAGCTCAGTGCTAAAGTGCCCCTGGAGTCAATATCCAGGACAAAAGAAAATTTTTTTTTCTTTTAAAATATTCCCTTTAATGTTGCTGACATACTGTGGATTTCTTAAATATGTAATTTTAGGTGGCTTAGAGAATTATAGGTACACTAAGGACAGCAAAATTATCTTGACCAAATAATTCATAAAGATTAGAGACACAGCACCTATTGTGATCCTTGGAAGATGAGCAGGATTTAGACAAGTGAAGGTGAAAGCAGAGTTGAGGAAAAAAGAGAAAGGTAAAGGGACAAGAGCAAAGGGGCAAAAAATATTTGAATCTTTACTTAAAATTCTTCCTGGATTCCTATTTCCCTCTGGGTACTTACATGGAGTCACACACAGAAGGTCCTCTTGACCTAGCTCCTGCTAGTCTCCAGCCTCCTAACACACAGGCAGCCACTCGCTTTCTACTCTAGCCACAGAAATAGTCACAAATCTCACCCAGAACTGTGCCTCTACTCTCTATGTCTTTTTGCTTTATTTCCCTTTTCCTTATTTCTTATGTTAGCTAATTCTTACTGGTCTTTAAGTGAAGTTCACTCCACTGCAGCCTTCCCTGAGCTTCCCAACACAAGCCAAGTTAGAAGCTGCCCTTCATGCACACATAACACCTATTTCAGCCTTTATCATGATCTAATGTTTAATGTAATTGTTTGCTTGTCTGAATGCAAGCACTTTGTCTTTTAACTTTGTATCGAAGAGCTTGGCTCACAGAAGACAGTAAATATTGGTTGAATTAATAAATGTGAAAGTTTAAGTATATCATGAAATAGCAAGAATCCAGCATATTTTGGACAAAAAGGTATATATAATGAGAAAAGAAACTAGAATAAACTAGTGAGTATATGAAAGATCTCCAATCTCTACTGCATTTGGAATTTAAGCCTTAGATTGCAGGAGAATACCAAAGACCTATAATGGAGTACAGGTGGTCTGCTTAAAGCTATGCTTTTAAGTCTAACCTGAGTTGGGCACAGTGCTGAATTCCCAGCCCACCTTTAATCCCAGTGACTCGGGAGGCTGAGGTAGGAGAATTGCAAACTCAAGACCAGCGTCGGCAACTTACTGAGGCCCTAAGCAACTTAGACAGACCCTGTCTCAAAATAAAAAATTAAAAAGCCTGCGGATATGGCTGAATGGTAAAATTCTTCTGGGCTCAATCCCCAGTACCAAAAAAAAAAAAAAAAAAAAAAAAAAAGAATTTGAAAATATAGTGTAGTCATCCCTCAGCATCTGTGGGGGAATGTTTCCAGGACACCTCAGGACACCAAATCCTCAGGTGCTCAAGTCTCTTATACAAAATGGCATAATGTTTGCATATAACCTTTTCAAATCCTCCCATATACTCGAATCATCTCTGAATTATTTATAATACCTAACACAATGTAATGATATATAATAAATTCTTGTAAACTACATTGTTCAGGGAATAATTACAAGAAAATCAAGAGTAGTGACGTGTTCAGTAGAGACACACACACCAAAAAAAAAAACTTTTTTTTTTTTTTTTTTAAGAGATGGATCTTGCTCTGTTGCCCATGCTGGTCCCAAATTCCTGGGCTCAAGCAATCCTCCTGTCTCAGCATCCCTAGTAGCTGGGATTACAAGTATATGCCACATCCAGCCATGAATATTTTCAATCTGAGGTTGGTTGAATCTGTAGTTGCAGAACCCATGAATGTGAAGGGGTGACTATACAATAAACTTAAAGTGGAGAAAATGAAAACAATAGCTGTAACAAAAGAAGACCTAACTGGGATAGTCTTTGTGGCATTAAAAGGAAAATGAAAAGAAAAATCTATTATGAAGGATAAATGAACAAGATGCAAAGACTGCTAAGATTTGAATTGGAGAGGAAATAATAAAAATAGTGATACAATGAATTTAATTTGATGTCTTTCATATATATGATCTTGTTTTTCACCCCATATTTTTGGGTAAATAGGGCATATGGTAATAACACTTATTCACACATGGATTTTAAATGTTTATTGAGCACTTACTGTTGTGCCAGGCACTGTAACAGAAGCTAGAGATACAATAATGAATAAAGAAAGCAAGATTCTTGCCTGCTTATAGCATACATTCCTGTGAGGAAGATAATAAATGAGGACACAAACTAATTACAATATCACTCTTGAATGTGGAAAGTGGAAAGAATAAAAACCACTGACATATACAAAGTCCAGAAAGGAAAACTTTGTGAAAATAACTAATTCAATTCTAGACAATCAATGTTTTACATGGAATCAGGGAGAAAGGGATAATAGTAGTAATATTGAATACTAGAAATATTGAAGTCAAATGCATAGAATTTATAGCAGGCCCCTTTTATCAGAGGGGGATATATTTCAAGACCCACACTGGATGCTTGAAACTGCAGATAATACTAAACCCTAAACACAGGTTGAGCATCCCTAATCCAAAAATCCAAACTCTGAAATGCTCTAAATCTGAAACTTTTTGATTGCTGACATGATGCCACAAGCAGAAAATTCCACACCTGATCACATGTGATAGATCACAGTCAAAATGCAGTTACGCTTAAAATATTATATTAAATTTCCTTCAGGCTGTGTATGTAGGGTATATCTGAAATATAAATAAATGCTGTGTTTAGACTTGGATTCTATCCCAAGATATTTCAGTATGTATATGCAAATATTCCAAAATCTAAAAACATCCAAAATCCAAAACACTTCTGGTCCCAAGCATTTTGGATAAGGGATACTCACCCTGTATACTGTTTTATCCTAATTATACATATTTATGGCAAAGCTTAATTTATAAATTAGGCACAGTAAGAAATTAACAATAACTAATAAAATATAACTATAACAATATACCACAATAAAAGTTATTTAAACGTGGTCTCTATCACTCTCTCAAAATATCTTATTGCACTATACTGTATTTTTGCACTTGAATTGATCACAGTTAACTGAAACCATAGAAAACAAAACTTCTGACAAAGGGGCACTATTGCATAGTTGAAGAATTAAGAGAAGTAAAGATAGATTGTGAGGAAAGCAGGGCAGAGCTTCTTGAATGGCCATCCTGTGTGGAAGCCCTCTGAGATACAAATAGCTCATTAACACATAGGAGCACCTATTTTATGTTATCTTGGTTCCATCCTCTGGCCTTGATGGTATCCAAGGGTGAAGTCAAAAAGAAGGGAGAGGTTTGGCGATTCCCACCCCTAGAAATAAAAACCAAGGGCAGAATATCAGGACTTTCAGATAACATTTTTGAGAGAATCAGAAAGTACAGATTAGGGACTGCTACTCTGTTTTTTAAACTTTGTCATTTCCCACATCTATTGTTTTATAATTTTCAACCTGTTTTCCTTAAACCTATTAGTAATAAAAACTCTTAATCTAAAAAGGGCCTTGTTTGAGGGGACGCAGGAAGACAGTAAAGAGACAACATTGCAAGGCTTGGGAGAACTCCAAGGGACTAGAGAAAGTGACTGGTAAAGATGTGTTGATGAGCCTGAGGATGATCTCTGGCCAATGATAAGACCTAGCTAGGGGTGGTTTCCAAAAAAGAGATCAGAGTTGGAGGAATGACCCTGGAAAATGATCATGATTATTTCTCTCAAGGAAGTAAAGGTACTAAAATCATGAAGTGATTCATAGAAAAGGACAGAATAATGCCATGGAGACCAAAAGAGTTTTATGTAACAGTAGTTGATTAACAGTGTTAAAAGTACCATTTTAAGGGAGTAAGTGATTAACACTATTAAATACTGCAGTGAGATCTAGGACAAGGAGAACTAAGTAAAAGTCAACTGTTTCTGGCAATTTGGAAATCCCTGGTTATCTCCAAGAATAGAGCTTTGGAAAAGCATGGTGGTCAGAAGCTAGACTACAAATTAATTAAATATGATAAACAGGGGCTGGGGATGTGGCTCAAGCGGTAGCGCGCTCGCCTGGCATGTGTGCGGCCGGGGTTTGATCCTCGGCACCACATACCAACAAGGATGTTGTGTCTGCCAAAAACTAAAAAATAAATATTAAAATTCTCTCTCTCTCTCTCTCTTTAAAATAAATAAATAAATAAATAAATATGGTAAGCAGGCGCAGTGGCTCACAGTTGTAATCCCAGGGACTCAGGAGGCTGAGGCAGGAGGATTCTGAGTTCAAAGCCAGCCTCAGCAATTTAGCAAAGCCCTAAGCAACTTAGTGAGATCCTGTCTCAAAATAACTAAATAAAAATAAAAAGTGCTGTTTGTGGTTCAGTGGTTAAGCACCATAGGATTAATCCCTGATACCAAAAAAAAAAAAAAAAGGACAAACATTTATTGAAAGCTTCCTATGAGAAATGTACTGTACTAAGTGCCATTAGGATTACATTATGAGCAAGCAAAATGGTGCTTAGTTTCAAAAAATGTACATTCTAAGTAAGGGGAGCTGGGCAAGCAAAAAATAAGACAAACTTGGGCTGGGGATGGGGCTCAAGCGGTAGCGCGCTTGCCTGGCATGCGTGCGGCCCGGGTTCGATCCTCAGCACCACATACCAACAAAGATGTTGTGTCCGCCGAGAACTAAAAAATAAATATTAAAAAAAAAATTCTCTCTCTCTCTCTCTCTCCTCTCACTCTCTCTTTAAAAAAAAAAAATAATAATACAAACTTATAAACGACAAAAGTAACCTAACAGATGCAGATAAGGAATAAATAACCATACTCCATTTGATGAGGGAAGATAGCAAGAAACTAGGAAAACCTTAAGAAATTGACATTAAAGATTAGGTAGGGAGTTCATAACTCACTTGAAACTAATGTCTGAAATATGATATGTCAAGAGCCGTGTAAGGTTTTGAACAACCAATAAAAAAAAAATAAATAAAAAAAGATTAGGTAATAGTAATAATAATAACAACAAATAAACAGCCAATATTTTACAGGCAGAAAAGAAGAGAAACAAATAGGAACAACAAGAAGCAAAATCATAGCAGTAGAAAACTCACAGTATGTTATGAATGATTACAAATAAGCATTTATTAATGAGTAGCTATATTACACCAGGAACTTCATATAGTTTATCTTGTTGAGTTTAGACAGTGGGTAAATATTATTTACAAGTTGAGGAAATAGTCTTACAGAGATTGAGTAGTATGTTGTAGCACACACCTATAATCCCAGCTATTTGGGACTGTGAGGCAGGAGGATCACAAATTTAAGGCCATCTTATGCAATTTAGGAGACCCTGTTTCTTTTCTTCCTTCTTTTTTTTTTTTTTTTTTTTGGTGCTGGGGATTGAACCCAGGGCCTTGTGCATGTGAGGCAAACACTCTACCAACTGAGCTACATCCCCAGCCCTAGGAGACCCTGTTTCAAAAGATGTAGGTGTGCTAAGGATATAGCTCAGTGGTAAAGTGCTTGCTTAGAATGCCTAAGGTCCTGTGATCAATCTCTAGTATTAATAAGAAAGACTAGTCCAAGATCTTATAAAGGTAGCATGTAGCTAGCTGTAGTTACATTCTGAACTCAGGTCTGATGCCAAAACTTACTATCACACTGATATTCTACTTTCCTATAAAGCCCAGTTTCACCAGAGGGTTCAGGCAAACATACAATATGTGACAAATACTAGAATGAAAACTAGTCTGTGCTCATACTAGAGAGTCATGTCTTAACATAAGCAGGTAGCATGAAGAGTCCATGTATCAATCTGAAAGTTAACTCCCAAATAATAACATTAGCAATCTTTTATTGAGTACTTGCCAAATACTTTATTCAATATTTATAAATATTATCTTATTTCATTTTCTCAACTCCAAAGTATTATTCCAGTTTTATAGAAAATGAGAAATTTAATAACTTGCCCAAAGTTAATTAGTAAACTGCATCAAAAATAGAACTCAGAGTAAGGGCTCCCAAGGCTACAGTCTTTCTTTTACACTGGTACTAGGGATTGAATCAGGGCTGCTCTACCACTGCTACCTTCTCAGCCCTTTTAATTAATGTATGTATTTATATATTTTTATTTTTTGGTACTGAAGATTGAACTCAGTGTCGCTAAACCACCAAGCCATATTCCTAGAGCATTTTCCTAGTGTTTTATACTGAGTCAGGGTCTCACCAAATCCTTAGGGCCTCACCAAGTTGCTGAAACTGGCTTTAAACTTGCAATCCTTCTACCTTAGCCTTCTGAGTTGCTGGAATTACAGGCATGTACCATAACCTCCAAAAGAGCTGGAGATGTAGTTCAATAATAAAGAGTCCTTGGGTTAAATCCCCAGTACCAAAAAAAAAAAAAAAAAAAAAGTACTAAGGATATTAAAAGGATATGTTAAATGTGTAAAATAAATAAATATGAATTAATTTCACAATTAAAAAAATAAATCAAAATATATCCTTCTGGGCAATCTATCCTAAGATAATAACCCTAAATGAGGGGCTGGGAGTACAGCTCAGTTGTAGAGTGCTTGCCAAGCAGGCACTAAGCCCTAGGTTCAATTCCCAAACCACATCACAAAACAAAACAATAATCCTAAATATAGGAAAAGATTTATGTGCAAAAATATTCACGAAGTTTTTATAAAAAAATTTTTTAGAGTGTTACAGCTCTTTTAGAATCTGACTAGAAGATTTGCTAGTTTTTGCCAGAAACAACCCCACCCCCATAGCAGACAAAAAAAAGTTCTGGAAATAATCTAAAAATCCAATGGCAGAAGAAAGGTAAGGGCTAAAGGTGTGGCTCAGTGGTAAAGCAATTCTGGCTTCAGTTTCCAGCATTAAAAAAAGAGAGGGAGAATTAATGTCATAAGGTTAAGTGAAAGGCAAGATATTAAAAACATATAGAGCTAGGCATAGGGATGCACGCCTGTAATCCCAGTGATTTAGGAGACTGAAACAGGAGGGTCACAAGTTCAAACGAAGCCTTAGCACTTAGTGAGCCCCAGAGCAACTGAGCAAGCCCCTGTTTCTAATAAAATATAAAAAAGAGCTGGGGATGTGGCCCCTGGATTCAATCTCTGGTATCAAAGAAAAAGCAGTAACCTTATAGTATGTCAGATGAGATGGAACAGAAAGAGACTAGAGATTAGACAAGTTATTTAAAAGGTCACAGCAATATTTGTAGAATAATAGAAACTAAAATTTTAGCAGGCACTTAGAATAGCTCAACCACTATGCTTGACACTTGGCATATAATCTCTGCTAATCCATACACCAACCCTTACATAACAGTAATAATTACAAAAGAGTGCTTTGAACACATGTGTCAGATATGTACATTGCTTTAAACTTTTAAAAATATTTTTAATATCTATTTTTGTTCTATTTATTTTTATGTGGTGCTGAGGCTTGAACCAATGCCTCACATGTGCGAGGCAAGCACTCTGCCACTGAGCCACAACCCCAGCCCACTTTATTTAAATTTTAATTCTCACAATATTTCATTAATGAGAAGAATTCCCAAGGCCATAGAGCTAAGTATTGAAGAAGGAATAAGTGTAATGCCACTAGAAATAAAAGAATATTTCAACAAGCTGGGTGTCATGGCATATGCATATAATTCTAGCTACTCAGGAGGCCGAGGCAGAAGGGCAACAAATTCAAGGCCAGCCTTGGCAACTTTATGAGTCCCTATCTCAAAATAAAAAATAGGGGCTGAGGTAGTAGCTCAGTGGTAAAGTGCTTGCCTCGTATGTGTGAGGCACTGGGTTCAATCCTCAGCACCACATAAAAACAAATAAAGATACTGTTTGTTAATCTACAACTAAATAAATATTAAAATAAAAAATAAAGGGGCTGGGAAGTGGTAGAGTGCTCCAGGTTCAAACCCAAAAACTGGAAAAAAGTAAATAAATAAATAAGAACTAGAAAAAAAAATTAGCCAGGCACAGTACCACATGCCTATAATCCCTTGATTCGAAAGACTGAGGCAGGAGGTCCCAAATTCAGGGCATCCATAACTTCTTTCTCTGTATGTGACCTTTTTTTTGCAGTGCTGGGGATTGAACCCAGGGCCTCAAACATGCTAGGCAAGTGCTCTATCGCTGAGCTGTGCTCCAGCCCACCTTTTTATCTTAAAGAGAATATATCTAATATTTTCCTATTAAGTATAATGCTAACTTTGTGAGACAAAAACCTTCATCAAGCAAAGAAAATTTCCTTCTATCTTTGATTAATAAAAATCATTATTAGTATTATTTGAAGTGCTGGGGATTGAACTGAGGGCCTTGCGCATGCTAGGTAAGCTATTTCCCACTAAGCTACATCACCAGTCTCCTCAATCCCCCTTTTAACACCAGGAATTATTTCCATCAAGTATTTACATGATGGTGCTTTTTACCAGACAACAGTTTGGTTTCTACTGTGTCACTTTCCTTACTTTAGGACCTTTTTGCAGTTGTAGCGTCTACATTGTTTATCTCAATATTTTTCCAACTGTGTTCCTGGAAACCCTGGGAGTGTTTCAGGGGTTATGTGGGAGAGGATGGAATGAAAGGAAGGGAATAAGCACCTCTGTAGTTATATAGAGAAAAATAAACTGTTTCTTCTACTCTATGCTCAAAACATAGATCACTTCTGTGATCTCCAAATGTGTGGGGATTTCTTCCTACCAACAAGCAAGCAACCAGTTCTGCAGCAGATACCATCTGGACTTCCTCTAATTCAATTTAATTCAGACACTCTGTACCTGAAGGTAGCACAGTTTGAGGGCTCAGTCTCATCAGATTATTCCTCACTTCAAATCCAGTTGCATGTTTAGGCTTTTGAGTCTTCTGACCTACTGACCACCAGTTGGGGTTCCTATAACCTCCTCCTGCGGTTCAATTAAATTGCTAGAACAGCTTAGGGATCCAGTAATTCATATTTGTAATTTCAGCTACACAGGAGGCTAAGGTAGGAGGATCACAAATTCGAGGCCTGTCTGGGCAATTTAGCAAGACTCTGTCTCAAAATAAAAAATACAAAGGACTGGGGAAATAACTTCTGGGTGTAATCCCTAATACCAAAAAAAGAAAGAATATTTAAAGCTGAGCATAATGGCACATACCTGTAATCCCTGCAACTCATGAGGCTGAGGTAGAAGGATCACAAGTTCAGGCCAGCCTGGAAAACTTTGTGAGACCCTGTCTCAAAATAAAAAAGGGCTAGGGCTGTAGCTCAGTAGTAGAGTGAGATAAAACTTTAACTTTGTGAGATAAAACCTTCATCAAGCAAAGAAAATTTCCTTCTATCTTTGATTAATAAAAATCATTATTAGTATTATTTGAAGTGCTGGGGATTGAACTGAGGGCCTTGTGCATGCTATCTCCATATCTCCCACTAAGCTAACATCCCCAGTCTCCTCAATCCCCTTTTTAACACCAGGAATTATTTCCTGGTGTTCAATCCCCAATTGGGTTTAATCCCCAATAAAGCAAAAAAAGAAAAAAAAATCATATTTTGACAACTGATGTAAAAGGGAGCAGGTGGTGGATGGTATGAGAAAAGTAAAAAGCCAAGTCTGGTGACTCATGCATGTAATCCTAGCAATTTGGGAGGCTGAGACAGAAGGATCACGAGTTCAAAGCCAGCCTCAGCAAAAGCAAGGTGTTAAGTAACTCAGTGTGACTCTGTTTCTAAATAAAATACAAAATAGGGCTGAGGATGTGGCTCAGTGTTCAAGTGCCCCTGAGTTCAATCTCCAGTACCAAAATAATAATAGCAATAAATAAAAAGGGCTGGAGCACAGCTCAGTGGTAGAACACCCAGGGTTCAATCTCTATCTCTAGTACTACTAAAAAAAAAAAAAAAAAAAAAAAAAAAAGATGATTCAAAATACAAGGGCAATGAAAAGACCTAGTGCTCTGATGTTGGTTTCTACTTTCTAACATCATTCTTCAGTAAAATGAACAAAGGGCATGCCTGTAATCCCAGTGGCTCAGGAGATTGAGGCAGGAGGATAGCGGGTTCAAAGCCAGCCTCAGCAAAAGCAAGGTGCTAAACAACTCAGTGAGGGAGACCCTGTCTCTAAATAAAATACAAAATTGGGCTGGGGATGTAGCTCAGTGGTTGAGTCTCTCTGAATTCAATCCCCAGTAACCCCCCCCAAAAAAAAAACATGAACAAAAATTCCTTGGAGAAATGGCTGATTCTAGAACTGAAGCAGGAAATATATACATGATGAGCCTGGAACATCTTCAAAAGGAGAGCTTACTTTGTATATCAAAGAGGCAAGGGGCCAGCTAAAAAAATAAGAGTTCCCAATGTCTAAAAGGTTGAGGGTTAGGGATGTAGCTCAGCAGTAAAGTGCTTGCCTAGCACACACAAGGCCTTGGACTCAATCCCCCGCATCAATAAATAAAGGCTGGAACAGTCAAGCAGTAAAATAAATATAGTATTGGATTAAAAAACCTAATTATAAAATAAAAAATCAATGTCAATATTGATATAAATAAATGTTTGAAAAAATAAACAGAAAGGAGAGAAATCTCCTGTGCAGAATAATTCCAAATGATCTCTGTCCTTAAGGAAAAAAACCTATTATCCTACTCTTGATGTTTGGGCTGCATAAGTGACTTCCCTCCAAAGAATATAATGGAAAGGAGAAGGGTAGAAAGAAACTCTACAGTAGGGAAGCCTTACAACCACTACCTTACCAGATGACCAATATCAATATTAAAAAAATCACTGTGATCCTACATCATTATCACTCTGCCTCTATGGTCTTATCCCCAAAATACATAACCCCATCTAATCATGAGAAAAATGTCAGATGAATTCCAATGGACAGCGGGCATTGTGACTAGTACACACCTATAATCTCAGTGACTCCCAAGACTGAGGCAGGAAGATAACAAATTCAAGGCCAGCCTAGGCAATTTGGCAAGGTCCTGTCTCCAATGAAAAAGCCAGGAGTAGTGGCCCAATCCTGTAATCCTAGCAGCTTGGGAGGCTGCGACAAGAGAATCACTAGATCAAAGCCAGCCTCAGCAACACTGAGGCATGAAGCAACTCAGTGAGACCCTGTCTCTAAATAAAATACAAAATAGGGCTCAGGATGTGGCTCAGTGGTCGAGTACCTAAGTTCAATCCCCATTACCAAAAATAAAATAAAATGAAGAGAAGCCAGGTGTGGTGATGTATGCCTGTAATCCCACCAGTTCAGAAGGCTGAAGCAGGAGGATCCCAAGTTCAAAACTGGTCCTGGCAACTTAGCGAAGCCCTAAGCAACTCAGTGAGATCCTGTCTCAAAATAAAAAATAAAAAGGGCTGGGGACATGGCTCAGTGGTTAAGCACCCCTGGGTTCAATCCTCAATAACAAAATAAATAAATAAATATTTAGAAATTTAAAATATATAAGTAAAATGAAAAGGGCTAGGGATGTAGCTCAGTGTTAAGAGTATCCCTGGGTCTAGCCCTTGCTACCATAAAAAGGCATAGGCAACTCAGGAGACAGGGTGATGCTAAGAATAATAACTGTAGTTAAGGAACAAACTAAGCAGTGAGGAAATGGAAATAGATTTAGACCTGATATTCAATAAATCTGCCTGTGAACAGGAAAGAAACAGAAATGACATGCCTTGATTTTTCAATGAAACATAGTGAGCTTATCTGTCATAAAAGGAAAAATTAAAAGGGAGGGGCACAGAGAGAAGAAAAGATTAGAGAGATGGTCATGGGAAATTTAATAACACCTGGAAAAAAGTATTGTAGAGAAGCTGTGATCTGACAGAAGTTAACATTATATGGAATCTGCTAGTTTCTATGCTTTTTCTCTAGCAACATGCAACAGTCTAGAAACAGAAGCCAAGAAACTAGTTGATAGGTATGATTCAATATAACAGAAGCCCTTGCCTTAGTATAGAAGATCAACATTACTAAGAAAATGAAAAGGATAGTATCAAATTGGTTGGCCATACAGGTCTAACTAAGCAGCAACAAAGGTAATCATAAGGTACTGGTAGACTCAACAAAATGGGAAGGATCAAGAACCAGAAAAAATGGGAATGAAGCTCTAATAGTACAGCTCTTGCCTAGCATGCTCAAGGTCTTGAGTGTGATCTTCAACATTGCACACTCCCACAAAAAAAGAATCAGAGCACCTAAAAAAGACAAATAGCTGCCTCTGTAGATCTGAGGTAGTCAAAAAGGGGAAAGAGGGCTGGGGTTATGACTCAATGGTAGAAGGCTTGCCTAGGATGTGTGAGGCACTGGGTTTGATTTTCAGCACTGTGTATAACTAAATGAATAAAACAAAAGTCCATTAACATCTAAAAAATAAATAAATACAGTTAAAAAAAAAAAAGTAAAGAAGCTGGGTATAGTGGTATAAACCTGCAATCCCAGCTACATAGGAAGCTGAGAAAGGAGGATCACATGTTCAAGGCCAACCTGAGCAACTTAGTGAGACCCTGTCCTAAAATAAAATAAAAAAGGATGGAGATGTAGCTTAGTGGATGTCCGCTTGCCTAGCATGCATAAAACCTTGGGTTTAATCCCAGTATCACAAAAAAGAAGAAAAAAAGAAGAAGAAGGTGGTAACTGGTAAGGAGGCTAAAGTAAGTACTTGGAGGGTACCTGAAGGGAAGGTACTGGTAGTGTTGTCAGGTTGGTGGCAGTGACTTAGAACAAAGCAGCCTGTGTGGGAAAGAAACATCAACCAGGCCCCCAAGGAAACACCTGCCAATTAGCAGGATCTCCTGACTACCACCTGTCAATCAGCAGGACCCCTTGGACAATCCTGGAGTTCAGCCAGCTTTCCACCAACTCCAGCGGGACAAGGGACTCTAAAAACACATTTTCCTGTCCCAAGCCCTTCCCTTCCTGCCTAAGCCCCATAAAATTCCAGTCCAGTGAAGCTCCCACGCGGTTTCTCCTCAGACCCTCTCCTGTCCACTCTGTTGGTGTGATCGAGTTCCGCCCAGGAGTGATATCTCAAATAAAGCCTCATTCGGAGGCCTTTTAAAATATTCATCCTTTGGTCACTGCCCAAGGCTTGCCTGGTCTTATAAGTGTCACTGATGAGGTCCAGGTTGTAGTGATTCTAACATATATCTGGTTTGAAAATAGAAAGGTAAGTCAATGGTCTCATGCTGAGGAACCAGGAGATCAGAGAATTTCAAAAGTGCTAGAGACACTGAGAATAATAGCAAGAAACAGTGTAGAGAAAAACAATATAGTTTGATGGGTCTGGGTCCTTATGGACAGTAAATTATGGTGCTGAAGTTTTAAAGAAACTACTATAATTTCATGGCAATACCTTCTACAAAGATTGCAGTGACAATGGTAGGCCAATAATCAGAAAGCAGTATAGGAGTGGAAAAGAACAGTTTATTCCTCCCTCTTTTCCACACAGGCAAAGGGAACAGAAAATGTCTCTTTATGGCAGGGTAAGGGAGATGTGATATCTGGATTTTTATTAAATCAGGATTAAGAGGGAAAAAAAGGACTGGATGATAAGTAGTATTTTCAGAACATAATATTAGAAGTTGAACACATTAAAGAAAGACTGAACGAACAGTCAGCACAAGCAAAGATGGTATATCACTTTGAAGAGGAGAGACCTGGGTTGTCATTAGGTACCATAAGATAGAGGGCTGAGATATAAGAAACATATAAAGCAGCAGAACAAGCGGCATGAATGGCACATTTTAAAACACACTGTGCATACCACTGCACATGCTCGGTGTCACCTACACAGAAGACTCACATATACCATACAGGCTATAAAAACATAATCACCTCACACTTACATAGCATTTTCCAAACTACTTTCGTATATATTACCCTATTTCACCTTCACTGGGTCGATATTACTACCATGCACATTTTTCTAAAGACAAGATTTTTAGGATAAGACAAAACTATGAAGAAAGCCTTTATTTTTCAATTTCTCACATACACAGCAGACATTATTTGGCATCTCAAATAATGGGGCTAAAATTCTTCTCAAGCCAGAAGGAATAGTAGGTTCTATCAACCAAAGACCTTGGGAGAAGTCACTAGACACCTTCCTGTTTGCCTTCTCTCACCTTAGATTCTGCAATCCCTATCATCATCACCGGGGGAGGTAGAGATAGGTGGCTCCATCAAGGAAAAAACTCAAGTTGAAAGTTATATTAAGTTCCTCCTCCCTTCACACATCTAGACCTCAGTGACCCAACAAATCAAGATGAGAGGGAGAGTGGGAAAGGAACTAGGTAGCAATGGATTGGTCTTCAGTAGATATAGCTTCGAGAAAAAGAATGAAAACAGGGATGGGTAGGACAGGAAACAGGTATAACCAAGACATGGGGGGGGGGCAGGGGGCTGGAATTGGACGGAAGTAAGAGTGTAGGAGTCCATAAGGCTGGAGAACCAAACAGAGATATGGGAGCTCCAATCGCTGCAGAAAAACTGAGGGCCCGTGAGGGTCCTGGAGCAGGGAGCATTGAAAGACCCAGGGTTTGGGTGACCGGAAGCAGAGACCCCCCAAACACGAGACCAGAAGGGGGCGCAGGTGACACCCCGGACGAGAGAATGAATGGGGAAGGCGGTCCGGGGGGCGGGGCAAAGGAGGGGCCCCGGGATGGGCGGGGCACAGACCCCTTTGCAAGTACGAACCCCTACCCCGAGAGCCCAGGGAGAAGCGAGTCCGCGACTCCCGCACTCACCGCCGGTCTCGTCAGTTACATAGGGAGTCGCCATCTTGAAAACGCAAACCACTTCCGGCGTGCGCGGACTGGGGTCCCGCCCCCTCCCTACCGGAAGTGGAGTCCTGTTCGTAGCAAGCCACCATTTTAGTCTTAAAGGAAGAGTGCACCATTTCGTGGGCGAGGGAAAGGAAGAGGGGACTAAAAGCTGAGATAGTTGATAAAATAAAGCCTTGGATTCTTATTGCCACCCATATCACCCTTAAGCGCCTGGTGCGTGTAAATCAGCTGGGAGCGGGAGAGGTTCCGACACAATTTCTCTCATCCCAGAACTGTACATCTAGGACATGCGAGGGGAAAGGGGCGCAAGGCCCAATTGCACCCGAAAGAGAGGGCTGATACAGAAGTAAAGGAAGACTATTCATGCTCTGACCTGACCCAGGTACCAAGGAGACTTGGTGACACGGGGCCGGCAAACTCCAGCAACGTACTAGAGTGCACGAATATTGCTGGAGGCATGTGGAAGACCCCAACTAACCCTTAGAAGGTGGGGAGGTCGAACTGGCATGCCGTTTGCCCTCGCTGCCCAGCTTAACTCTAGATCGAGACCTAAAAAAGAGGCCTGCAAGTCGGTGGCCGCTGCGGCTTGGTCACCTGTCCCCACACCCTCAGGGTTGCTGCTGGCTTTCATGGCCGAGTTGGGGCGGGCGGGCAGCACTGGGCAGCCTGGGCACTCGGTGGCGAAGTGACTTCCTGCCCTGGCCGCCTACCGGAGGAGTCTCCTCCGGGTGAGCCCTAGGGTCAAGGCAGAGTGAAGGCATCTGGGCGGACCCAGTTAGTATTCTGTTCAACCTCGTGCAAGTCTCTGGGAGCTGAGGATCTAAAGCGGGATAGCTAGCCCATAATCCCAGCGGCCCACACGGTCACTCCCTTGGCAGGTCTGCCCTGCCTCCAGCCTCAATTGTTCTTCAAAGAGCCCCAAAGTTCTCCCTCCCCCACTCCTCTGTAGCTGTAATTCTTCAGGGCTAAATCCTGTTAAACTAGTTTCTCTTTCGGCCTGGGAGGGGCGAGTCGCAGCTTCCTCTCCTCAGGTATCCCGGACACTGTGCTCCTCCATCCCCTTATTTATTTTTCTTCAGCAACCCCTTTACCTTTCTCTGTAACCCTTATTTTAATGCCCACAGTATCTCTGTGAATATTAGTGACCACCTCTAACACTAGGCAGCATGCCTTAGTTAAAAAAAAAAACAAACAAAAATAAAAACAGCAATTGGCTGACTAGGACCTTAGTCAAGCAAATTAAACCTCAGAAGTTTTTTCAGGGCCACACCTGTGCTTTCTTTCCGTTCTCCATCTCCTTGACTTCTACGTGGGACCCAACTCACCAGGTCTCAAAAAGATTTATTTAAAAACTATTTACATCTTTGGGCTGGAGTTGTGGCTCAGTGTTAGAGCACTTGCCTAGCACGTGAGAGGCACTGGGTTCATTCCTCAGCACCACATAAAAATAAATAAATAAATAAATAAATAAATAAAGGTATTGTGTCCACCTACAACTATTAAAAAAAAAAAAAAAGCATCTCTGAGCCTGCTCAGTACACAACATAAACCAAGCTCACCCTCTCGGGCTGAAAAAATTTATGGACAAGAAGTTATAATTGAAATTAAATGGTGCCAGACATGTCCAAGGAATATTATGGGGAATCTGACCCCTTTAAGAATCTTGTGATAGATGAATGTGTGGATATCGCAACTAATGGGCAACAGAACAATAGTGGAATGATGGTAATACAAGGAAATAGTATCATCATGTTAGAAGTTTTGGAACAGGAACAAATAATGACTATTCAGCAGAGAAATCCGTCACCCCTCTCCAAAAGGACTAACTATGACCTAAAAAATCAGGTCATGTACATTTTCATATTAAACTTTGTGTTAAATAAACTTTTTAATAGTTAAAAAAAAAAAAAAGAACTATAAACCATGCGTGTGGTGGTGCATGCCTGTAATCCCAGTGGCAAGTCTGAGGCAGGAGGATCACAAGTTCAAAAACAGCCTCAGCAACTTAGCAAGGCCCTAAGCAACTCGGAGACCCCATCTCTAAATAAAATATTTTATAAAAAGGGGGCTGGGTGGGCTGGGATTGCGGCTCAGAGGTAGAATGCACGCCTAGCATGTGTGAGGCACTGGGTTCGATCCTCAGCACCACATAAAGTAAAATAAAGACATCGTGTCCACCTATCCCTAAAAATAAATAAATAAATAAATAAATAAATAAATAAATAAATAAATAAAATTTAAAAGGGGGAGTTGGTGCTGGGGATGTGGCTAAGTGGTTAAATGCCCTGGGTTCAATCCTCAGAACAAAAAAATAAACCTATTTACATACAGATGGGAAGGGCAACACACACTTAGTCCCAGCTACTAGGGAGGCTAAAGCAAGAGTCCAAGAGAGACTCCGTTGTGCTTCAGCCCTGCCCCATCCATCATCCTGTCCTTAGCCTTGTAACTAATAAGAGGTGAGTATGATAGGAAGCCTTTAAAAATTAGTGGACTACATCAGTATCTAAGGAATGGTCTTTGTGGCTTCTGATGGGCCTGTTCTGCAAGGGGAATCCTAAAGTGGGCACTACTCATTACCTAACCCTAATCCCCCACTGTGCCCCAAAACCTCCTGCCCCAGTTCTGGGTGACAGGAAGTGAAACTCAACTGACTGCTTAGTAGACCAGCCTAGTACCCAGCCCTGGGCCCCGGATGTGACCCCCCACCCTGAGGAGGAAGGGGGTAAAAAGAGGCTGGGGAGAACAGGCTGTTGTTTTTTCCTTTCCCTTTGTTCATTGCGGTTTCTTTCTTTCTGACTTTTATGATGTGGTTGACTACAGAAATGAGCACCTGGAACTGTAGGCATTAGATGCCTCCTCTTTAGATGTTTCTTTGCCTTTCTTCCCCCCTTCTATTACTAACTTGGAGTATGATGGAGCACAGATCCAAACATGATACAAAGAAGGCTAGAGTAAGATTGATTTCATCTCATTCCTTACTAAACAAATAACACCCATTGAAGTTAAAAAAAAAAAAAAAAAGTCTTCAAAGGCGTGTCTTTAACTTTATGTAAAGACCGGAAGAGGGGTTATGGACCTATTCTTACTTGTATACTCAGAGCAGAGAAGCTTTATAATATTTACACTCTTTTCTACAGTCCCTAAACTGAGCTGTTTTTGCCTATCCTGCAGAACTAAGTACAGAACCTGATATATAGTTGGCCTTCAAAAGTATTTGTTGGCCATGACTAAGGAGGTCACAAAAATGAAGCTTTGCTGGGGCTCTGGCTGTGGCTCAGTGGTAGCACACTTGCTTGGCATGTGTGAGGTACTGGGTTCAATTCTCAAACCGCATATAAATAGATAAAATAAAAGTCTATCAACAACTAAAAAAAAATTTTAAAAAAAGAACCTTTGCTAACAATGAAGCAAATACTTTTCCAAGTGAAGGATGAGCACATGCCTGTAATCTCAGTGATTCTAGAGGCTGAGGCAGGAGGATAGCAAGTTTGAGGCCAGCCTCAGCAACTTAGTGAAGCTCTGTCTCAAAAAAGGCTGGGGATATGGCTCAGTGGTTAAGTGCTCCTCAATCTCTGGTACCAAAAAAAAAAAAAAAAAAGACTGAGGATAAAACCTGGAGAGGACACAGTTGGGGAGACAGCCCCTCCTCCAATCTCTGCTGGAGATCTCCAGTTTAGATATAATAATGTTCTCAAACCTTACTACTCAGCAGCCATATTTCTGGAAAAAGTGGAGCAGTTTCTTCAACTAGCTTGTCTTGAGACAATTGGGAATTATTTGCCTCCCTCTGTTTCCACTAGAGGGCCTCATGCATTCATTCATTTCTTTTCCTCTGTGACCCCTACCAAGCAAAAATATATATTTTGTGTATGTGATATATGTGTGTACACACACATACACATACACACTCCCAGTCAGAGGTCTCTCCTCCCCCTCCTTCCACCTCAAAGGTAAGAGGGACTATTCCAGGAACTCAAGGCTTTGTCATTCTGCCCTACTTCAAAGGAAGGGTAGGAGGGAGTTAGGGGTTGGGGCGGGGCTAGGGAGCAGGATGCCTGGGTCCCCAGGTCTTAACAGTAAGTCCCTAGGCTGTGTCTCTCTCCCTTGCTCTACCAGCCTGAGGACCATCCATGCTGCCCCAAGAGCCTTGACAGCTCCTGAACAGATTCCAGGCAAGAGAAACTGAAAGGATCTCCTTTTAGCCCCTACTTTTGACTAGGGCTTTCTGCATCACTTGCTGAGGTCAGTAGGTAAAATGGGAGGGTTAGGGCATAGAGGAATTGTGCACACAGACCAGAGAGCTCTTTGCACTCTAGAATTAGGGAGAGGATATGAGTTTTGCATGGAGGTGTCCATAGACTGGAGGAATAAGTCTGAAAGGCTGACAGATTGTCTCAAGAAGTGTCAAGCAAGCCATGCAAGAAGGGAGGCGACTGGATCTCAGGAAGTGGAGTGTGGGATCTCCTGGGTGAGAAGTCATGGTGGATGGAAAGGAGTTGAACAGGGAAGCCCAGGGTGGCAGCAATTAGGATAGGGGAACTGATGGGTGGTTGGACAGCTGTGAAGCTGTTCTTCTCATCTGCCTGCCTCTGCTCTTAACTTCCCAGATTTGGGATGAGGGGAGAGGCCGTGATTAGAAAGAAGGGGATATAGAAGCAGAGCTGCCCCAGGCACTAGAAGACTAGATGGAGCGCAGAAAATGAGAAAATGGTACAGAACAGAGCCCTGGAGACATTCGGGGGACAGGGAGCAGTTTATGTTGAACTGGAAATCTGGAAACAGGCCTCTCTGGTCTCGAAGTTCCCGGTATTGGGGGCGCGGGAGCGGCAGATGAGCAGGCTGGGTGGGGGGCGGGCAGCTGTGTCGTCAGGAGTTGGGGCCGCCCCGAGGCCGCTGCGTCTGCCTGGCCCGTCCCCTCCAGCCCAGCTCCAGCTCCAGCTCCTCCAGCGCCAGCGCCAGCGCCAGCGCTTCAGCTCCGACCGCTCGCCCTCCTCGGGCAAGGTAGAGACCCCGCCCTTCCACGCTCTCCCACCGGAGTAGGAGGCCGGCCTCCAAAGGGGTCGCCTCGCGGGCTGGGTTGGGGCTGCGAGGCAGCGAAGGAGGAAGCGTAACAGCTGGAGTGGGTGGCTAGAAGGGTTTGCGCTGGGACGCCGCGGGCAGGGGGAGGGTTGGGCCAGAACCGCGTAGGCAGCCTCTCCACAGACATTTTCTTCCATCCTTCCTGGTCACTCGGAAGGATGATGAAGCTCTGCTTCTTGGGAACCCAACTCCCAAGGAAGTCCCTTTTGGAATCTCCACAGTGCCGCACAGGTGGAGAAGGGTTCTTATTTGTCCTCCTGGTCCCCAACTTCCTATCCTCATCCTTTCCACACCTGTCACCAGCTAGTTTCTAAAAATCCCTGATTCTGAATCCCACTTTTCAGCTTCAAGTAAAAGAAATGAGTCTTCTCGCGGAAGAAATGCAAATAGTGTTAGACATCTCTTCAGCCTCAGAACATAGATGGCCACCTACCCACAACCATGCCAATATCGTAACTTCCTCCAGTACTACGCAATGATACCCTTCACATGTACCACCCCCTTAACCAGACAACACTATCGTCTGCGATGTTTGTAGAGGTTTAATGAATTTTGAGGCTTCAGGCCAAATAATTCTCTCTCGGGGACCACTGACTTACAGAAGCAGGAATGGACGGGGAATAATAGACCTTTTATCAGTCTTGGGAGAGGAAGAGGATACAGTCCCTGATAGAGTTAAGGGATTCAGAGGCCCAGGTAATTAGGCCTGAGCCCTCAAACCAGGAGTGCCTGCCCCTTGGGGATTCTTGCTGGGACAGCCTGAATGTCCTGGGGACATAGCTAATTCTTGAGTAATGATCAGCTTCTGACCTGGAATGTGAAACTTTAAATGTTAGCACTGGCTTTAGCAATAATATTTATCTCTTGGTTAACACCAATTTTAGTGTTTGATGTTTAAAATTAGATCTAGGGAATGAGAGATACTAAGATTTAGTGGGATGGAGTAAGGACAGCACATCTATAGTCTAAGACTCTGACAGTCATTTTCTCTAAGTCTTACTTTCCTCCATTCTCTTTGTTTGATTGTTTGTTTGTTGGAGATGGGGTGGAGGGTGTTTCAGTATGTTGCCCAGGTTGGGCTTGAATTCTGGATCCTCCTGGCCAGCCTCCTGATAACCTGGATATAAAGGCATGTGCCACTGAGCCCTGTTGTTCAGTTTCCTCCTTTGTAAAATATGAGAATTGGCAACTCCCAGCTGAGGATGTTGTAGCATTCTTCACCTTTAAATCAACATATTCCTTTTGCTCCAAGTTGGAAGAGGTGGGTAGGGAAACCAGAAGAGAGAAGGGTAGAGTGAGTCACAAATAGCTGGCAGGCAGGCAGCAGACCCCACCCTTCTAGCCCTGGCATTCGCCTGGACTAGCCCAGGTTATAGCCTCAGGGTTGGGATGGAGCTAGAGGACAAAATTGAACTTGTTCCAGATCTTTAAGGGCCCAGGATCCTGCAGCTTGCTGTCCTTCACCCCCAGAGGCATCCAAACTTTCAACAAAAGAAGTCAAAAAGAAGATTGAACAGATCCAGGAGTCCTTATGTCCAAGAGCTCAACCCAGGGATGTCCTTGGACTCTTTTTTTTTTTTTTTTTGCCAGACTTTTTTTTTTAATATTTATTTTTTAGTTTTTCGGTGGACACAACATCTTTGTTTGTATGTGGTGCTGAGGATCGAACCCAGGCCGCACGCATGCCAGGCGAGCGCGCTACCGCTTGAGCCCCAACCCCGTCCTTGGACTCTTAACAGTCTAGTTTCTAAAAATTCCAGAACAAAGTATAGGATTCTGACATTACTATATGTCTGTACCTGATATATAAAAAGGGGTGGAAGGTATACACCCGAGCTTCACTGCTGCTTGAAGTCCCTAGAACTTGTGCCTTTCTGGTTCAGTGGCATAATTTTTCATTATGCCACATATCCTTCTCTAGGTAGAATAATAGCTAATGTTTATTGAATTCTTTGTGACACACAGTTTGTTATATACATTGCTTGTACAATCTTATTTAATCTCCACTCTGTGACAGATTTCTCTAGGTACCCATTTTACTGATGAAAACTGAGGTTGGGCTGGAGGCATAGCTCAGTGGCAGTATGCTTACTCAGCATTCATGAGGCACTTATGCATACATATACAACACTGAGATTCAAGGAAATGAAATGACTCATCCACAAGATAGAATTTTAACCTATGCCTAATTTGAAAGTCCATCCCTGCCCCCTTTGTGGTAGGAGGGATTGAATTCAGACCCTTGCTATGTTAGGCAAGTGCTCTACCACTGAGCTACATTCCCAGCCCTTTTTAAATTTTTGAGACAGGTTTCACTAAGTTGCCCAGGCTGGCCTCAAACTTGGGATTCTTCTGCCTTGGTTTCCCAAAGTGCTGGGATTACAGGTTTATACCACAAACCTGTCCCAAAGTCCATTTTCTTAGTTAACTAGTAACTAGTGGTTACTAATATATAGTAATTACTACATACTACTTCTCCAGGTTTAAGGCCTGGAGAGCTAGGAAGAGGCAAAAACAAGTTGAGTCATTGTGAAAAGAGAGACAAGGAAAAGGGTCTTACCCTCTCTTTTATTTACCCTTGCGCTATCATTTTCTCCCTCAGATTCTATTTTTCCAGAACTTTGGAGTAATGTAAGAATCCCCAAGGGGTTAATCAGAAGGGCTAATTAAGCAATGCAGGCCCTATTGATACTAAGACTGTTATATATTCATTAGATCTGTTGGCAGCAGAAGTTGAATTATAGTAATTGGTAAAGGCCAAATGGGTAGTCTTTTCTCCAGGATGTCAGTGTCCCAGGACCCTCTTCCAAGTGTTCCCCGAAAGCCCTGGAACAGGAATGTTGTACTGCATAGAGGTGGACAGCAGAGATGTCCCAAGGGCAGAAGTTGCAGAGAAGGTTCTTGCGCCATCAGAAAGGAAGGGGGCTGAACTATTGTAGGCCCTAAAGGCCTCCCTGCTTTGCCTGACCTCATAAGCCCCAAAGGAGTAAATGGAGGTCAAAATGTTTGATGAAGTAACTCAATAAATGCTTTATAGAATCATTTACTCTTTTACCAACTATTGATTTACCACCTATTGTATGTGTTCCAAATTATCTCATCCTTTCCTTACTGTTAAGTAGACACTCTGCTATCCATTTAATCATACTGATTAACAGTTCAAAATAAGACTCCCCTGCTTTATACAATCATTCATATAACCTATATTGAGCACTCACTATATGCTGGGCATTCTTTTAGATACTTGGACTATATTGGCAAACAAGACAGACAAGTTCCTGCCCTTATGGAACTCACATTTTTTAAAATAATTATTTTATTACATTTATTTGTATGTGATGCTAAGGATTGAACCCAGTGCTTAACACATGCTAGGCAAGCACTCTACCACTGAGCTCCAGACTCAGCCATGGAACTCACATTTGATAGAAGAGAACAGTAAATAAAAAGCAAATTTCCAGTTACTTTGGATGCCAAGGTAGGAGGATCACAAGTTTGAGGCCAGCCTGGGCAATTTAGTGAAGCCCTGTCTCAAAATAAAATAAAAATAAGGACTGGGGATGTGGCTTAGTGGTGGGGTTCTTGCCTAGCATGCACCACAATCCTCATCACCACAAAAAATAAAATAAAATAAAAATAGGGTTGTAGATGTAACTCAGAAGCAGAATTATCCTGGATTTAATCCCAGTAACCCCCCTTCCCCCACTGCCTGGGACACACGCACAAAGAAACAAATAAATAGGGAAGATAATTTCTACTTGTGATACATTCTATGAAGGAAACAAAGAAGAAATACTATTTTAAGATGGAACAGTCAAGGAAGCTCTCTTGGAGGAGCTGATATTCAGTTGAGGCAAGAAGTTGGCTTTGCCAGGTGTGGGGAGGAGGATGCAGTGCTGCACAACTATAATCCCAGTGACTCTGGAGGATGAGACAGGAGGATTGCAAGTTTGAGATCAGCCTCAGCAACTTAAGTGAGGTCTTAAGCAACTTAGTGAGAACCTGTCTCAAAATAAAAAGTAAAAAGGGCTGGAGACATGGCTCAGAGGTAAAGTGCCTTGAGGTCCAATCCCCAATATCCAAAATAAATAATAAAAACTTAACTTTTAATATAATAACTACCATTTTAATAGGCTTCCTGTATGCAAGGCATTATACTAGGCATTTTTTCATATATTATATTATTTAATATAATTGTGAAAGCTAGGTATCATTCTCCCCACTTTACAGATTTAACTTGCCCAAGACACACAGAACTATCAGAGCTAAGAATTGGAACCAAATAGAACTGACTTTTAGTTCTGTTTGACTCTAAAATCATGCTGCACCCTTTACTATTGTAACATGTAATTATGTATTTTTTGTTTTCTTCTTGGTACTGGGGCTTGAACCCTGGGGCGCTTACCAACTGAGCCATATCCCCAGATTTTTTTTTTTTTTTTTTTTTTTTGAGATAGCATCTCGATAAGTTGCTTAGGGCTTCACTAAATTGCTGAGGCTGACTTTGAACTCCTGACCCTCCTGCTTCAGCCATCCTCCAGCCTTAAACCGCCCCCACCCCCAGGTCTCTGGAATTACAGGCGTGCACTGTTCAGCTGTAACATGTAATTATTGTTATTGCTGTTATTGAACCAACAAGGCAAGTTGCCTTCTGCAACTTGGTCCCTGTTTGGGGGGATGGGATGTGAGAATCAGCAATATCCACGTGAGAGCTCCTCCTTGTTTCCTGGGTCCAATAGCAGAAAGTTGGGGTTCCCTAAACCTAGGGTTCCTCCTAGGTTCCTTAAACCTAGGAGGGTGGAAGGAAGACCCTGGCATCCAAGACTCCAGCACGCAGCTCCATGGTGCGGCGCCTGGGATATGAGACTGGTGCACAGAGCATTCTACCACTACCTCCTCCCAGCCCCGCGCGCCTGGGTTCCCACCCTTTCCCAGTGGAGCTCCATAGCGAGGCGGGGCCAGAGCTAGGGACCCAGCCACAGCCTGCGCTGGTTCTGTGTCGCGCGTCAGAAGCGCTAGAGGTCGTTGCGGGGCGTGGGTGGCTCGTGGAAGTGGGTAGCTGAGCGCCCTGGGGACCCCGGGTAGAGGCGGAGCAAGATGGGGTCCTGGCCTGGGAGGCGTGCTAGCTTAGTAAGAACCACCCGGAGGGCTCGTGGGGACTGCAGACCTGAGATGGAAGAGAAGTCGGGCTATGAAGAGACTACAGAGACTTGGGGGTGGCGTGAGACGCAGAAACAGGCCAGAGATATATTCATATAAACATATATAGACTTGGAAAGGAGGGGTGGAAGGTGGGGAGGTGATGAGGGTCAGGTGAATCAAGATGGATTTGGGGAGAAGTCAGAGTGGGAGAAAGATCCAGAAATGAAGGAGAGAAAGTTAAGAAATGAGTCAGAGAACCAGAGATAGAAGACAGGCTCTGTAAGGGAAAATAGAGAGGGGGAGGTTTAGGGAGGGACACAGAGAAGGAAAGAACAGAAATCACAGTGGGAGTAAAGACTGAATGGATCAGACAGAAGCAAAGAAATCCAGACAGCTGGCTCTTCTCCATGTAGCTCTTGTCATCTTCCTTCAGGCCTACCCTTTGAAGAGGACAAACCGCAAGAAGTACTACTACGAAGCTATCTTTCTGGCCATCATTCAGAAAAACAGAAAGATGGCCAAGGAAAGGGGACTATTAAGCCCTGAAGACTTTGCCCAGCTGCAAAAATACATGGAATGTGAGCCTTCCTCCCAGCTCTTCAGTTCTGGAGACTACCCAAAGAATCCCTCTTTCTTCCTATTATATTTTCCCCATCAAGCCCCAGTTTCCCCAGTGGCTTTAAGCCAGTCTGTCAGATGGACCCATGACTGTGTAAGGGAGAAAAACAGATAGGGAGATGCCTGGGGTCTCAGCTCTCTACCTACCTTCTGTATACTTTGACTGCTTTCTGCAAGCCCCAGAAGAGAAAAGAGTGGTACCATGTTAGAAGATCTGACATGTTTTTCCCTTTGTATTTCTGTGTTTCTCCTTGGAATTCTTCCTTCATCTCATTCAAATCTTTTTTTTTTTCCCCATTGGATGTCTGAGTGGGACTCCGGCAGAAGGCCAGAAGAGCCAAGATGCCAAGATGGACTAATATTCTTTTCTTACTCTCTTCACACCTAGACTCCAACCAAAAGGTCAGTGATGTCCTAAAACTCTTCGAGAACGAGAAGATGGCCAAATATCTCCAAGGAGATGTGAGTGGCAGTTGGAAATTCTGCTCCTTAATCAACATTTTTTTTTTTTTCCACTCCATTGGAATCCCCACTTCAGGGATTATTCTTGTCAGCTCGCCTCTAAATGCCCCATTGTCCATTGTCATTGCAGCTTTTGCTTTAAGACAAAATAATAAGAGATCCTTTGGATTTGGCTTGCCAAGAAGCATATTACTGTTTCAAATGCTTCTCAGCTTTGCACTTACTGTATCTGGGCCCACTATTCCTAGTTCTTCAATCCCCAACTCCTACCCTGCAGACTCCCAGAGTAATGCTCACTTCCATCACAGGCCATTGGCTATGAGGGATTTGAGCAATTCCTGAAAATCTATTTGGAAGTGGATAATGTTCCCCATCACCTAAGCCTGGCACTGTTTCATTCCTTCCACACTGATCACTGCTTAAAAGAGAATGTAAGGAAAGGTATGTTTCATGGTAGGACTGGGCTGGGCCTGTGGAAGAAAAGTAAAATTAGTGTGTTTGAGGATGAGGTTGAATTGAGTCACGTGTTGAGTGGGTCAGGAGAGAGCGGTGGAGGGTAGTAAGGCTGGACTAGGAGTTAGCTGGAGGAAAGTTCAAGGGGGAAAGTTGTAATAAACAAAGGAGAAGAGAACCAAAGTGGAGGGGCCCTGACCTCAGTTCTGCTGTACTTTTTTGTAGCAAATGTGGTATGTCTCAGTGATGTCTCCTGTTACTTTTCCCTTCTGGAGGGTGGCCGGCCAGAAGATAAGCTAGAATGTGAGTTGCCATTCTGGACTGGGAGAGGGGAGGAAAGGTGAGGGAAAAGGGAGATATGCATTCCCTAGCCTCCCTTCCCTCATTCTTTCAGGATTCCTAAAGGCTGACAGGGCCAGACAAAGGTGGGGCCAGAGATTGGGCCCATTTCCTCTGTTCTTCCAGACTACTTATACCTAATGCCATCCCTCATAGTCACTTGAATTCCCACATCTTGTACATTCTTATGTAGGCAGTCTGGGATGTTCTCGGGATATTGGAATGTGTGTTATCTCCCCCATCTGATTCACTGAGGGTGGCATCCATGCCTGCTTTCCTCCCCTTTTTGTCTCCTTTTTCAGTTCCACCCTAAGTCCTAGGCTCTTCACCCAAAAGTTTTTTCCCTATCTCTGTTTCCCCTGTATTCTGGTGTGATTATTTAGTTATCTCTCACAAACTGACCCCAGCCTCCCTAAAACACCCCACAGTCACCTTCAAGCTGTATGACACGGACGGAAATGGGATCCTGGACAGCTCAGTGAGTTGTGGGACCTGTATGTTGGGCAAGGGAGTGTGCTTCCACTTGTCTGTGCTTTCCTGCCCCAGGGTAAAAAGCAGAGAAGGGGCTGAGAATGTAGCTCAGTGGTAGAGTACTTGCCTAGTACATTCTAGGTCCTGGGTTCAATCCTCAGCACTAAAAAAAAAAAAAAAAAAAAAAAAAGAAAAGAAAAAAAGAGAGAGAGAGAAGGCTAGAAGACATTGAATCCTCTAGGGACTAAATTTGGGAGTAGGTCCTAAGCTCTTGACCCCTGAAAGAGAAGCCTGGAGACATGAACTGGAAGCTGATTTGCAAATATACAAACACATTTATTTACTTGGCAGAAGCACCTAAGAATGAGAGAGAGGTCTGGGAATGGAGCTCAGAAACCCTGGTTTCTGGAGAAGAGTTTAGTGTGGCAGTAGCAATGGGGGTATGGCTGTGGCTCTTTTCCTCTTTGCCCCAGGAAGTGGAAAGAATCATACTCCAGATGACACGAGTGGCTGAATATCTGGATTGGGATGTGTCAGAGCTGAGGCCGGTAAGGCAGTTCTTCCTCCCTGTTCTTTATTATGCCTTCTTCTTTGGTGATCCTACGTCTGCCTTACCCTGTCTCTGATAGGCCACCTTGTTCCCTCAGCTAGGAGGGTTGTGCTGGGTATCCCAGGAGACAGTGGAGAGGTCTCTGAGGGGCATATCTACCCAAGTCCCTTCCCACTCTGTTCAGATTTTTCAGGAGATGATGAAAGAGATTGACTATGATGGCAGTGGCTCTGTCTCCCTAGCTGAGTGGGTCCGAGCTGGGGCCACTACGGTGCCGCTGCTAGTACTGCTGGGGCTGGAGATGGTGAGTAGAAGAAGCTTGTTAGGGTGGCTTCTATTGTCAGAGATTAGCCTGCTAAGGGCTTAGACACTCCTTAGCATCCTCTGTGCCCTCCCAGACTCTGAAGGATGATGGGCAGCACATGTGGAGACCCAAGAGATTTCCCAGACCAGTCTACTGCAACCTGTGCGAGTTGAGCATTGGTCTTGGCAAACAGGGGCTGAGCTGTAACCGTAAGTAATGGGACCTGGGAGTGTGGGAGAAGATGGGAGCCCAATATCTGCAGGAGCATGACACTCTGAACTAAGACATGGGTTTGAATACTAGGTTGTGCTACTAACTAGTTATGTGATCTTGGGAAAGCCACATAACTTGTTGTTTTGTAGTGCTGGGGATCATACCCACTGTCTCATGCATCTTTTTTAAGCTTTAGTTTCCTCTACTGAAAATGAAGTCATTGTGAGCATTAAATAGTTTGATACCAAAAAAAAAAAAATGTGCTTCACAGCCAAGCATGGTGGTGTACACCTGTAATCCCAGTTATTCAATAGGCTGAAGCAAGAGGATCACAATTTCAAGGGCAGCTTCAGCAATTTAGCAAGCCCTATCTTAAAATAAAAAATAAAAAGGGCTGGGATGTAGCTCAGTGGTAGAGTACTCATGAGTTCAATCCCCAGTACTGCAAAAAAAGAAAAAAAAGAAATAAAAAGAAAAGTGCTTCACACATTGTAATCACATACTATAAAATGCAATAAAAAGTAGTTAGCCAGGCACAGTGGTGAATGCCTGTAATTCCAATGGCTCAGAAGGCTGAAGCAGGAGGATAACATGTTCAAAGCCAGCCTCAGCAATTTAGTGAGACTCTAAGCAACTTAGCAAAACAGGTTTTGGATGTGGCTCAGTGATTAAGCCCCTTTGGATTCAATCCATGGCACCCTCCCCCACCACACATACAAAAAGTAGTTATTGGCTGGGTTTAGTACACATGCCTGTAATCCCAGCAACCAGGGATGCTGAGGCTGTAGAATTGCAAATTCAAGGCCATCCAAGCAATAATTTAGTGAGATCCTGTCTCAAAACAAAATTTAAAAAGGGTTTGGGGATGTAGGTAGGTATAGACCTCCCCTGGGCTTAATCCATAATACCAAGAAATAAATAAATATTAGTTATTATTGATAAATTCTGGGCCTTCCTTAGATCATCCAGCCTAATTCCAGCTGGCCCATGGATGGTGTGGAGACAGGCTTAGGGTGGTAGTTGCTTTTTTAGGAGGAGGAATGAGAAGAAGTCACAGTTTTTGGAGGTGAATCCCCCCCCCCAAAAAATTAATTATCTGCTACACCCTTGAAAGCAAGGAATTTGATGTCTTGTTCCAGAGGGTGATCCTTTCTCCCAAGTAAGGAACAGATGTGGGAAAGGACTGCAGCTCAGGCTCTGACCTTTTTCCCTTTCCCCCAGTCTGTAAATACACTGTTCACGACCAGTGTGCCATGAAGGCCCTGCCTTGTGAAGTCAGCACCTATGCCAAGTCTCGGAAAGACATTGGTGTGAGTGATCCCTCGAAGCTTCTCCCACTCTCCATATTGCCATCTTGGCCCCGGTCCTTAGTTTGTTGTTTCCCCTCAGCTTCTCCCTCCCCCAGTCTCTGCAGACTAGGAACTGTCTTTCTCCCTAAGGTTCAATCACACGTGTGGGTGCGAGGAGGCTGTGAGTCCGGGCGCTGTGACCGCTGTCAGAAAAAGATCCGGACCTACCACAGTCTAACCGGGCTGCATTGCGTATGGTGCCACCTAGAGGTGTGAGAGCTCTCCCTCCAGCCTATGCCTTCTGGTCTCTCCTCAAGGGGCCCTCTCTCCACAGGCCTCCTCAGTCCCACCTCCTTTACAGCTGTAGTTGTCCTCCCTCCCAAGGGCTGTCTTTCCAATCCAGACCCAAGTTGAAAGGTGGTAGAGTCCCTTGCATGATCCTGTATGCCCATCTTGCTTTCAGATTCATGATGACTGCCTGCAAGCCGTGGGCTCTGAGTGTGACTGTGGGCTGCTCCGGGATCACATCCTGCCTCCATCTTCCATCTATCCCAGCGTCCTGGTGAGACACATAGAATGCCACTTAGAACAGGAGACCCTATACTTCTAGGATTCAAATCAGGCCCATCTGTTTAGGGATTTATACACAATCCAGCTCTCCTTCCCTCTGCTTTGCTCCCCTCCCAGGCATCTGAACAGGAACGCAAACACAGCAAAACAAGCCAAAAGACCACGGATGACTCAAATTTGTGCATCTCTGAAGCTCTACGGGTACAGGGCTGAGGTCTTGGGCTTCATGGTGGGGTCAGTTTTTGGCTGGAGCTGACATGGGAGGGACTCACGTGGGAAATCCTTGGGAAGTGCTGCCTGATTTCTAGAGGCTCCATCTGGTAGGAGAGGAGAGGAGAACATAAAGGAGGGGGAAAACATTTGGGAAATGCCAGTCCTCTGCCCCTGTCTCCAGGACCCACTTTAACACTGACAAAATCCTACTTTCTTTATTCTTATTTTCTTCCCCAACTGCAGATCAACCCTGTTTCTAACACCCACCCACTTCTAGTCTTTGTCAATCCCAAGAGTGGTGGAAAGCAGGGACTGAGGTGAGGAAAAAGAAATTAGGGGGGCTGGGGTTGTGGCTCAGTGGTAGAGGGCTCGCCTAGCATGCATGAGGCACTGGTTCAATCCTCAGCACCACATAAATATAAATAAAGGTATTGTGTCCACTTAAAACTAAAAAATAAGTATTAAAAAAAAAAAACATTTGGTCTTTCTAGATGTAGAGGGAGGGCAGAGCTTGGAGGGAGAAAAGGAATATGTGTATCTAGTTGGATCACCTTGAGGAAAACATGAAGCTTGCCTTTTTTTACTCACACAGGGTCCTTTGGAAATTCCAATATATACTAAACCCTCGGCAGGTGATCAACCTCCTAAAGGATGGTCCTGAACAAGGGTGAGTATAGGCTAGGGGCCATATCACAGTGTTTTCTTGTGTCTATACATGTTGAGAGAAAACAGTAAACAGTGCATATTGAGAGAGGAGGCCTAGGGGAACCCAAGACACCAGAATTTCAAATGCTTCTTTCCCTAAGGTATCTCCTCCTCTCAGCTCTCTTTCCATCTTTGTCCTGTTTTCTTTCTTTCTTTCTTTTTTTTTTTTTTTTTTTTTGGTGCTGGGGATTAAACCCAGGGCCTTGTGCATGCAAGTCAAGCACTCTACCAACTGAGCTATATCCCCAGCCCTTTGTCCTGTTTTCAAGGGATGAAGATACCATTTTTTCCCCCCTAACCACTAAGGAGTAGCTATAATTTTCTCCACTGTCCTTTTCTCTTTCTAGAAATTCAAGTCTTCTTTATTTTAAAAATTATTGTCAAGAGCTCTAGTGCACACCTGTAATCTCAGTGACTAGGGAGGCTGAAGCAGAAGGATCACGAGTTCAAAGCCAACCTCAGCAAAAGCGAGGTGCTAAGCAATTCAGTGAGACCCTGTCTCTAAACAAAATACAAATATGGCTGGGTATGTGGCTTAGTGATCTAGTGCTCCTGAGTTCAATCCCCGGTACCGGGGGGGGGGGGGATATATAATTTATAATTTATATATATATAATTTATGGCCAGGTGTGGTGGCACATAGCTGTAGTTCCAGCAACCTGGGAGGCTGAGACCAGAGGATCATGAGTTCAAAGCCAACCAACCTCAGTACCTTAGCAAGGCCCTAAGCAACACTTTTTTTTTTTTTTTTAAAGAGAGAGTGAGAGAGGAGAGAGAGAGAATTTTTAATATTTATTTTTTAGTTCTCCGCGGACACAACATCTTTGTTGGTATGTGGTGCTGAGGATCGAACCCGGGCCGCACGCATGCCAGGCGAGCGCGCTACCGCTTGAGCCACATCCCCAGCCCCCCTAAGCAACACTTAAGGGACACTTTCTCTAAATAAAACACAAAAAAGGGCTGAGGATGTGACTCAGTGGTTTAGCAACCCAGGTTCAATCCCTGGTACCAACAAAAAAAGCAAATTAAAAAAAATTTTAATCATTTTTTAAGGTGCTTGGGACAAAACCCAGGACATGTTAGGGAAATACTTTACCACTGAGCTACACCCCCAGCCCAAAACTCAAGTCTTTTGAAAAAGGGGAAAAAGGTAATATAAATGAGACACAAGAAATAATCTGCTGGGCCCTGGGTTCGATCCTTAGCACCACACAAAAATAAATAAACTAAAGGTATTGTGTCCATCTACAACTAAAAAAAAAAAAAAAAAAAAAAAACATTAAAAAAAAAAGAAGTAATCTGCTGTCCAGGAATTAGATAACCTCAGTCCTATTATTCTTCATCTTTTCTCTCTCCCCTTTTGTCTCAGGCTCAGATTCTTCAAAGATGTTCCTGACAGCCGTATTTTGGTGTGTGGTGGAGATGGCACAGTAGGCTGGATTCTAGAGGCCATTGGTCAGTGCAAGGAGAAGCTCTAGGTGGAATATGGGGGCATTGGTCTTCCAGAACCAACTCTCCCCATATATCTCTTCACCTGTCTCCCCAGACAAAATCAACTTGCCTGTTGTACCTCCTGTTGCTGTGTTGCCCCTGGGCACTGGAAATGATCTGGCTCGTTGCCTAAGATGGGGAGGAGGTAAGTGGTTGGAAATTGCTAGGGGTTGGAGGGAGTTGGTTAAGAAGGGAAAGTCATTGGGAGTAATGTAGGTGTCTGGTATAGAAAGAGCATTGGGGAAAAAGAGGCACAGATGAGTGAGTACCAAAGTGGCAGAACTAAAAGAAGAGAGTTTTGGAAGAAATAGGGAACATATTCTGAGCCTAGAAAGGCCAAGGGTGACTGTCTTCTTTCCTATAAACCTAAAAATAAATGTGTGTCTCTCCTAAACAACTCTTAGGGCTCAGAGGACCAAGGAACATAGCGGGGGTAGATGGAATCATGTGGGAATGAGGAAGGTTATATAAGAGCTAAGCCAGATGAAGAGTAATGAAGCTAGAAGGGAGCTTGTCGGTGATTCATTCATTCATTCAAATGATGAAAAGGTGGTCATTCATTCATTCATTCAGTTACTATCATTTCTTTCTGAGTCTATTTCAGTACTCTACTAACTGTACTCCCATTTCTAATCTTATTCCTTTCAAAGAAAAGAGTTTTAGATCAGCATAGGGCAGATTGTGTTTGAAGTGTCTTGGTATTGAAGCTGTTATGTTCAGAGTTCAGCTTCAAAATCTCACTGGAGATTAGGTAATAAAGGTCTGCTAAGGAGAGTGAAAGAATTCTAGGTGGGGAAAGTGGTAAAGGCCAGAGGAGACAACAAACAACATGGTGGTGTCTGTGATTGGAACCTAGGCTGCAAGGTGGGAGATGGACAAAGGGAGGACCCAGTTGAGCAGGTACAGATTATGGAAGCTATTGGAAGCTATTAATGCTGTGCTGAAGAGTTTTTATCCACACTCTGCCAAAGTTGGCAAGCTGAAAGCCTACAGAAATGATTTTGTATTATTTTGTAGTTTGCTTTGCATGTTTTCAATTTCTTTGAACTTGATTATTTCTTCTTTCTTTCTTTCTTTCTTTTTTTTTTTTTTGTTTGTGGTATGGGAATTGAACCAGGGGCACTTTACCACTGAGGTACATCCCCAGTTCATTTTATTTTTTATTTTGAGACAGAGTCTGGCTAAATTGCTGAGAGTCTTGCTAAGTAGATGAAGTTGACCTTGAACTTTATGATCCTCCTGCCTCAGCCTTCAGCCTCTTTTTTTTTAATATCTATTTTTTAGTTGTAGGTGGACACAATATCTTTATTTCATTTTTATATGGTGCTAAGGATTGAACCCAGGGCCTCACATGTGATAGGCAAGCACTCTACCATTGAGCCACAACCCCAGCCCACCCTTAGCCTTTTGAATTTCTGGAATTAATCTTTTTTTTTTTTTAATTTTTATTTTTGGTGGTACTGGAGGTTGAACCCAGTGACATTCTACCACTGAGCTCCATACTCCCAACTTTTTATTTTTTATTTTGAGACAGGGTTTCACAAAATTGCTGAGGTTGGACTCAAACTTACCATTTTCCTGCCTCAGCCTTTTCAGTCAATGGGATTACAGGAGTATGCCACAGTGGGCAGTTGAACTTGATTATTTCTGAACTGGGGCATATATTCTTCAATTCTCCACAATCCTCTTGTTCTCTGCTAGTCACTCATTTGTTTTATCTTTCAAGCCACTGAGCCACATTGAGGTATGTAGATATACAACATTTGTGTGTGTGTGTGTGTGTGTGTGTGTGTGTGTGTGTGTTACTAGGAATTGAGCCCAGGGCTTCTTGTATGCTAAGCAAGTACACTGCTACTGAGCTACATTCCCAACCCTTTTCTTATTTTATGTTGAGACAGGATCTTCCTGAGGCTGACCTCAAACTTGCAATCCTCCTGCCTCAGCCTCCTGAGTAGGTGCAATTACAGGCATGCCCCACTGTGCCTAGCCATTTGACCATTTTTTTTTAAACCAGTTTTTGAGTCCACAACAATTAAATTTTTCATTTGGTACGAGTCACTTTGATATTAGATATGTTGAGTCTTCACTGTGTGTTCTCTGAATGAGACTCTGAAAGCAGTTTTCTGCTGACTTGACCTGAATAATGACTATAAGAATATAAATGAAAATTATATGTCAGCATTTAAAAAAAAACCCATAAGGTTTGAACAGAAGGAAGTGAAAGGAGTGTCACTGTGGGAGCTCTGGGGAGCATGGATAAGAGGTGAAGAAAGAGATAGGATAGGAAATTACCTTTATTGCAATGGTTCAGATAAGAGATGATAAACATAAAGGCCAAGAACAGCAGTGGAGTTAATGAGATAGAAGCAACAGCATTTGATATCTGCTGGATTACTGGGGAGGAGGTAGAGATAAGCATAGAACACTTTCTAGGTTTAGAGACTGAGCTGAGCAGATGGGGGTGCCATTTGTTATGATGGGGACTATGTAAGCAAGACCATTTTAAGAAAGATACATTTACTTTTGGACATGTTGAGCTGAGGTGTCATTGGAGCAACCAGATGGAGATGATGTGGTAGGAAGATAGAAATCGATGTCTATTTCTAATAGGAATTTAGAAGAAAAGTCAGGGATAGAGATATACCTTGGAAAGTCATCTATTCCCAGTGGTGGTAGTTGATAGCCTAACAGGAGATGAGATTACCCAAGGAGATAAGGACAGCAAGATCCTAGTAAACACCATATTTAAAGGCTGAGCAGAAAAAGAGGAATTATTAAATAGTCTTTATTAGTTTCCCATTTCTCACTGTTACAAATTACCATAAATGCTGGCCTAAAGCAACACATATTTATTGTCTTACAGTTCTGGAAAGTCATATGTCCACAATGCGACTCATTGGGCTAAAATCAAGGAAGTGGCAGAACTGTTTTTCTCTTGAGAGCCTAGGGAAGAATCATTTACCTTTCCTTTTCCAGTTTCTAATGTCTGCCTACATCCCTTGGCTGTGGTCCCACTTCCAACCAGCAATGTTATCATTCTGATCTCTGCTTCTGTTGTCACCTCTTCTATGATTCTTCTCTCCTGCCTTCCCCTTTCACTTTTAAGGACCCCTGTGATTACACTGGGACCATCCAGATAATCCAGGATATTCTCTTATTCAAGATCCTTAATTTAATCACATCTGCAGTCTCTTTGCCATGTAAGGTTCTTTTATTTTTAAATTTTATTTATTTGAGATGGGTCTCCCTAAATTACCTAGGCTGTCCTAAAACTCCTGGGTCCAAGTGATCCTCCTGCCTCAGCCTTCATGTAGCTGGGATTACACAGGAGTGTGCCACCATGTCCAACATAATTTTTGTGTTTTTATATGTCCACACGTATGTGTACCCACACATATGATGTTTTAACAAATAAATGGAATCACACTAGACAGATTGTTCTAGTACTTCCTTTTCATCGAATATATCTTGGAAATCTTTCCATGCTAGTAATTATAGATAGATTTCACTCTATATCCAATATCTGCACAGTATTTCATGAATTTGCCATAATTTATATGGCCTTCCCTTACTGGTGGACATTTAGATTGTTTCCAGTATTTCAGAGAGCACATCAACAAAGATCCATCTCTGTACATGTGTATTAATTTCTGTAGGAGAAATTCCTAAAAGTAATTGTTTTATCAAAACAATTTATATATATATATATATATATATATATATTTTTTTTTTTTTTTGGTGTGCACATGGTTCTGGGATTGAATCCCATACTGAGCTATACCTACAGCCCTGTTTATTTTTGGTTTTGAGACTGGATCTCGCTAAGTAGTCCAGGCTGGTCAAGCTTAAGATCTTCCTGCCTCAGCCTCCTGAGTAGCTGGAATTATAAAGTGCTACCATGCCTAGCTGTTTTGATCAAATTTGAAATGGCTTTGATTAAAAATTGCCAAATTGCCTTCCAAAGATGAGGTGTTTTTGTTTTTTATTTTCCTATACTTCTGGGGATTGAACCCAAGGATACTCCACCACTGAGCTATATTATTTTATTTATTGGTTACTGAAGATTGAACTCAGGGATGCTTTACTACTGACTACAGCCCCAATCTTTTTTATTTTTTATTTTGAGACAGGGTTTCACTAAGTTGCTGAGGCTAGACAAGGCTGGCCTCAAACTTGTGATCATCCTGCCTTAGCCTCCCAAGTAGCTGTGCCACTGTGCCTGGCTATGAGTTATTATTTCATGCTCCAACTAACAACAAATGAGAATGACAGTTTACTCATAAACTCATAAACAGTTTTCTTAATTTCTTATAAATTGTTAATTTGATTAACAAAAAGTTAACTAATCATTTTATATTTCTTTGAATTATTTGTAATATTGATTATCTTTCTTGTGCATATTGGTCATTTGTATTTCTTCTGTGATAGGCTTATTTGCATTACTTCCCATTTTTCTATTGACTTTAATATAGTGATTTGTAATTTTTTTTTTTTTTTGGTGTGGGTGGTTCTGGGAAACAAATCCAGGGCCTCAGGCATGCTAGGCAAGTGCTCTACCACTGAGCTACACTCCTAGTTCTATAAGCATTTTTTTGAATGTTGGGAAAGTTAATCCTATTATGTATGTGCCTTTTAGCTTTGTTTTTATATTTTTTTAGGTGTGTCTTTATTTAACCATACAAAAGTTTAATTTTTTTTAATACCAGGAATTAAATCCAGGAATACTTAACCACTGAGCCACATCCCTAGCCCTTTATAATTTTTTTTTTTTAATTTTGAGACAGGGTCTTGCTAAGTTGCTTAGGACTTCTTCATCAAGTTGCTGAGGCTTATCTTGAACTTGTAATCCTCCAGCCTCAGCCTCCTGAGCCGCTGCCAAAAGTTTTAAGTTTTAATATAATTACATTTATCCATCTTCTTTGGCACCTAGGTTTGTATTATGCTTAAAAAAAGATTTATTTTTTAATTGTAGATGGACACAATACCTTTATTTTATTTTTATGTAGTGCTGAGGATCTAACCTAGTGGCTCACTCATGCTAGGTAAGCACTCTACCTCTGAGCCACAACCCCAGCCCTATTATGCTTTATAAAGACCTTTTCATCCAAGGATTATAAAAGAAATTCACTCATTTTTCTTCTAGTACAAATCCTGTTTTTTGTTTGCTTGTTTGTTTTTGCTTATATTGTTTACTGGGGATTGAACCCAGGCATGCTAGACAAGTACTCTACCATGAAGCTGTATCCCCAACCCTACTGCTTTAGTTTTTCATACTTGCTTTTTTTGCTTCAGATGGTTTAAAAAGTGACTTCTATCCAGGCACAGTGGTGCATACCTGTAATCCCAGCAGTTTGGGAGGCTGTAGCAGGAGGATGACAAATTCAAAACCAGCTTCAGCAATTTAGTGAGGCTCTAAACAACTCAGTGAGATCCTGTCTCTAAATAAAATACACACACACAAAAAAAGGCGAGGAGCTGGGAATGTTACTCAGTGGTTAAGTGCCCCTGGGTTCAATCCCTGGTGCCAAAAAAAAAAAAAAAAAAAAAAAGACTTCTTCATCTCTTCATCTAGTACCATGTACTGAATAATTTATTTTTCTCCATTTATTTGAAATGTTATAGTATGCTAAATTCCCAAATATGTTGAAATCTATTTTGAAAACTGTTTTTTTTTAAGTTCTAAGAATAGGGCCTCTTACATGCTAGGTAACTACTCTTACCAATGGGCTATATCCTCAGCCCTTTTAAAAAAATTTTATTTTATTTTGGGGGAGTTACTGAGGATTGAATACCTGGGCACTGAGCTAAATCCTCCTCAGTTATTTTTTATTTTATCTTTATTATTTAATTTAATTTTTATTTATTTATTTGTTTATTTATTTTTGTGATGCTAGGGATGGAATCCAGGGCCCTGCACATGCTGGGCAAGCTACATTCCCAGCTTATTTTTTATTTTGAGACAGGGTCTCAATAAGTTGCTGAGGCTGGGCTCCAACTTGCAATCTTCCTGCCTTGACCTCCTGCATGGGATTACAGTTGTGCATCACCATTCCCAGCTCTATTCTTTACCATTAAATTGCTTATTCTAGTCACTGTGCCAGTATCATACTGTTTAGATACTTCCTTTATTCTGTGTTCTTCCTGCTGGAATGAAGCAAGAAAGCATGAGGGAGTGAGGGAGACTGTCCCCATTTTTTGCTCATCTTTTTCAGCATTTTCCTAGCTGTTCTCTCCAATTCTCCAGATGAATTTTGTAGCTGTTTTTGTTTGTTTTATACCGGAGATTGAACCCAGGGGTGCTTAAACACTGAGCCACATCCCTAGCCCTTTTAATTTTAAAGTTTTAGGGTCTCACTAAGTTGCTTAGGGCATCACCATATTGCTGAGGCTGGCTTTGAACTTGAGATTCTCCTGCCTCAGCCTTCCAAGCCACTGTGATTACAGGTGAGGTGTGCCCCACCATTCCCAGCAAAGCTGACCCCTCTTAATCTTGGTCCACAGAGGCTGCACATCCTACCCTTTCACTGTTTTTTTTTTTTTTTTTAAGAGAGAGAGAGAGAGATTAATATTTATTTTTTAGTTCTCCGCGGACACAACATCTTTGTTGGTATGTGGTGCTGAGGATCGAACCCGGGCCACACGCATGCCAGGCGAGCGCGCTACCGCTTGAGCCACACCCTCAGCCTCCTACCCTTTCACTGTTGATGGCTAGGAGATTCTGCAGAACCAGAGCAGAGGGTTCTTGGAGATTTGCAGATCTGGGGATAAGAGGAGGGCTCTGGAAGACTCAGGGCTCAGTGCTAATCTGTCTTCTCTTCCACCTTTAGGGTATGAAGGAGAGAATTTGGCAAAGATTCTCAGGGAATTAGAGATGAGTACGGTGGTATATATAGATCGATGGTCCCTGGAAGTGATACCCCAACAAACTGAAGAAAAGACTGATCCAGTCCCCTTTCAAATCATCAATAACTACTTCTCCATTGGTGTGGTCAGTAGACTGGGGCACAGGGGGAAGGATGGAAGTGGGGGTTAAGCAGGCAGAGGCTGGAGGAGGACAGAAAGGGAAGGGAGAGGTTAAAGAAGCAGTGATGTGGGGAAATTAGAAATGGGGTATAGTGGTGTGAGTTGCAAATAAAGATTGTGGAACATGTGGAACATGCTGCACCTAGACTGGAGAGGCAGGAGAGGGGGAGGGAGGGAGGGAGGGAGAGAGAGAGAGAACACAAACATGAATATGCTCTGAGATTAGGCCAGTTTCTGATATCATATGCCCTTAACTCTCCAGGATGCTTCTATTGCTCACCGATTTCACATCATGCGAGAGAAATATCCTGAGAAGTTCAATAGCAGGTGAAGGAAAAAGGGGAGGAGCATGGGCATACATGGTGTCAGGGACTGGCTTTGTGACCAAGTTTGACTCAGAATGTTTAGATGGGCAGTGATACCTCTAGGAAACCCCGCACCTCCGCAAAATAAAGCTACCCTTGTTCCCCTTGGAGTTGGGAGATTGATGCTCTTCCCTGTTATTTACCACCTCTACCACCACTGTATAACCTGTTCCTTCCCTACTGGGCCTTGTGCTGGGGCTGTTACAGAATGAAGAACAAGCTATGGTACTTCGAATTTGCCACATCTGAATCCATCTTCTCAACATGCAAAAAGTTGGAGGAGTCTTTGACAGTTGAGGTATGTATCATGAGACCCTACTCTACGTCCTTTCTGCTTCTTATAGCCAAGCGTTTCCCTGCACAGGTACCCCAAGGAACTTCCCATATTCTTCTTCTTCTTTTTTAAAATGCCTTTATTTTATTTTTTAAATTTTTTATGTGATGCTAAGGATCAAACCCAGTGCCTCACATGTGCTAGGCAAGTCCTCTGCCACTGACCTACAACCCTAGCCCCTACTTCCCATATTCTTGAACTTATACTTCTTTGACCTCCCAGCTCTCCAACCTTGACTTCCTAAGTCCTCAAGATGCACTAGTTCCTTTTTTTCCTTTTATCTCTTGCAAACCTCCAAATCCTGGCCTTCCTAGTTTGTTACATAGTCAAGGGAACAGTTACATCCATGATTATACCATGAGGTGAGGATCTGTGCTCTTCCCAACTGGGGTTGTGCCCCACTCCCCTCAGATCTGTGGGAAACCGCTGGATCTGAGTAACATGTCCCTAGAAGGCATCGCAGTGCTGAACATACCTAGCATGCACGGTGGCTCCAACCTCTGGGGTGATATCAAGAGACCCCATGGGGATAGCTGTGAGATCAACCAGGCCTTGGGCACATCAGCTAAAGTCATCACTGACCCTGATATCTTGAAAACTTGTGTACAAGGTGAGAGGAGTACCCTTGGGAGTTGAGTGGGCAGGACTAAGGAGAAAGTGTGACTCCCTTTAGGAAAACACTGCCTCTATAAAACTTATCTCCCTATTTCTCACTGCAGACCCAAGTGACAAACGACTGGAAGTAGTGGGGCTGGAGGGTGCAATTGAAATGGGCCAGATCTATACCAAGCTCAAGAGTGCTGGACGTCGGCTGGCCAAGTGCTCTGAGATCACCATCCAGTAAGGAAGATTCCAGCCAGTAGTCTGAGGGAAGAAGGGAAGAGGGCATGGGAATAGTGGGAAGGGCTAGAGATCATCCTCAGTGACAAAGGGTCTCAGGGTCAAGGGGAACCAGACTCTTGATATTTGGTCAGTAAAGAAATCTATACCAATCTTCCTTGATCTCCCACAGCACCATAAAAACCCTCCCCATGCAAATTGACGGGGAACCCTGGATACAAACACCCTGTACAGTAAGTATTGCCTATGCCTGCCAAAAACAGAATCCTCAGGCTCCATGGATCCTCAATTTCCATCCCACAACCTTCTTGACTTCCTCCCAATACCCAAAGTTCCCCTTGATACCCTTCCCTAAAACTCTGATTTCTCAGACTGGCTCCCTACCATGATCTCCCCAGAACCCCAGAAACCCACCAACAGTGCCACATCTTTCCCCCAATCCTTTTGCTCCATCTCCAAGGTATCAGATTCAGCCTCTGAACATGCTCCCTTCCCTTCCCTTCTAGATCAAGATCACGCACAAGAACCAGATGCCCATGCTCATGGGCCCACCACCCCGCTCCTCCAATTTCTTTGGCTTCTTTTCTTGTCCCACTTAACCTCCAACCCAGCCTTGAATCTACCTCCCTGTCCCTGAATTCCACCCCCTAGGCTCTGTACATTGCTGCCACATCCTCCTGCTAGTTCAGGGGAGTATTCCTTTGCCCCCACAGTATTTATTATCCTGATTCACCTGTCCCCCACCCACATACATATATGCACATACACCACACATATGTTAAAAGTGCCTCTTCTAAATAAAGTGACTTTTATTTTACTGGGTTATCTGTTAAGTGATACACCTCCTTCTTTTCCACCTTCATGCCTTAAAAGACTGATCTCAAGAAAGCAAGAAAAACAGCACCAAGTTCCAAGTATTTATTTCAGGTAATGGTGGTCTCCAAGGAAAGACTGCAGAAAAGATAGGCATTCCTGTCAACTCCAGGAGAATCATTATCATCATATGAGAGTACTCAGACCTGCTGCCCACTGAGAAGTGGACTGTTCTCACCAGTGGGGCAAGCACGGAGGACCCTGGGCAGACGTAGCCAGTGAGTGCTACTATGTGGCAGCTGGGAAATGGAGAGAGCTGAGCCCTGCTTCATAAATCTGCGCCTGATATTGAGAGAAGAGGGGGAAATGGTTAGCAATGGACAAGGGCCAATTATCTGTGCTTCTCCAAAGAAGGGACACACCCATATCCCATGCTTGGCCTTAATTCTAGCTCCTTTCCCTTCTCCCCAACTCCAGGATTCATTGTCTCTTATTTCTATGGTAACCTCTCTCCTTTACCTATAAACTTCCCTGCTTTGAAGACCTTGGCCTGGGGATCTGCCCCTCTCAGAAGTGCTACACATAGAATATTAACAACAGTTATCAATGTCCTCAATTGGTGCACTCTTGCCAGGTGGTTTACTCACATTGTTTCTAATCCTGACAACAGTCCCACAGGGAAGGTATTGTTTTTCTTACATCTCAGAGGTTCAGAAATTTTAAGCTATTTCCCCAGTATCCCACAAGAAAGACTGCAGCCTAGGTCTTTCTAACTTATATGCCTGGACTCTTTCCTAGACACCATGCTTCCTCAAAGGGAATGGTAGTTCATTTTCCCCTTAAGGAAGAGGAAGAGGTAGTAATAAAGGATTGCGGGTCTGGGCTAGATGGTGGGGTTCTCACCTATATATCAGAGATGCAAGGACCACAGCCATCAACACAAGCAAGATACCCACAAGCAGGGGAACCTGCCCAAGGCCTGCTTCTTGACCTGTGAACAGAATCCCAGGCACTGCTTCATACAGTGTCTTCTCCCTCCCTTCTGGCCTCTGCCCATTCCCCTATTCCCCTTCATCCTATCTTATATCTAAATACGTACCAGGCATGATAAGCTGGGTGCTGGCCACTGCCAGGCTGTTGGCATCAGCCAAGGACACATTGAGGCAGTAGGTCCCTGAGCCGCCCTTTAGTACCTGGTGCAGAACCACCTGGCAGGCTGGACTTGGTGGCACAGGCTGGCACAGACGTTGGGCTGGAGGCTGGCACCCTGGTGATGAAATATCCAAACAGGCTTCCTTGGGCAGCCTAGAATAAGGATCATCTTGCATCAGGGGATCTTGGAAGGGACATGACTCCAGAGATCAATGGTCAACTCAAGAATCATCAGAGCAATCAGCAGGATACTCACCCGCCTTGACAGGACACAGTCAACTCAAATGCATCCCCTTCACTGGATGGCACGGCCTGCAGGATCTCAGCATTCTCAATGCCCTCTGTAGAATTGCAAGGTTATAAGTTGGGATTCCGTAGGGCTACTCTCCCAATCCCATCCCTTTGTCTTCAAAGGAGGACCCTGTCTTTGGGGCATTCTTTCTGTCTGGGTAAATAATTCCTCTCAAGGTATGCTCCCACTTGATGGTCCTGGGCAGCATATACCTTTCTTCATCAACCCCCAGGGTAGGCAAGACTTACGGACAATATCCAGGGTGAGAGAATAGGAACCATATCGATATAGAACACAATCCAAGGGGACTTGTCTCTTCACCAGCATTAAGGTATCTGTGCCATCCAGCGGAGGGCTCAGGGACCCTGGCAGGAGAGGATTTAGGAGGCAAGGTTAAGAGACAGATAAGAAGATTCACTTGGAGGAAGAGGCCAAGCAGACATTTTCCCAAGTAGAGCTACTGGATCCCGAAATTACTGGCTTTAAGTCAGACAAGATCTTGGAAATATCTTTTTTGGGGGGTACTTGGGATTGAATTTAGGGGCACTCAAACACTGAGTTACATCCCCAGCCCTATATTGTATTTTATTTAGAATCAGGGTCTCACTGAGTTGCTTAGCATCTCGCTGTTGCTGAGGCTGGCTTTGAACTTGCAATCCTCCTGCCTCAGCCTCCTGAGCCGCTGGGATTATAGGCTTGCACCACTGCACCCAGAAGAAATATCATTTTATAGATAAATAAACTGAAGCCCAGAAGAAGAAAATTACTGCTTTAGAGTCACAAGGTTAGAGGCAAGAGTTGGAATTTTCAAAAAGTCTCCCAAATATTTATCATACCCCACATTATGCTAGGTCCTAGGCTAGATACTTGATGTAGCTCATTTAAACATCACTAACTCATCCCTTCTGTTTTCACTTTGGGACAAGAATCTAGGAGTGGAAAATGGTAGAATCAGAGTCTTAGAATCTGAGAAAGATTTCTGTGCATTTATGCTTGAACAGAAAATGTGATATAAATATGTAAATAATCACAGTCTGTTCCCTGGCCTTCCCAGATGTTCTCAGGGGTAGAAAAGCAACAAGCTCTCTCCTCATATACTGGGGAAGACCCCAAATAACTGAACTCCAAATCTCTTGCATGTCAAGAGACACTTGAGGGCTTTAGAGCTAGTAAGAACTCTGAGGAGATCACAGTGTTAAACAGGATTAGATAACATCTGGGTAAGACTTTCAGAGTAGAGAAGTAACAAATATCCCTTCTCAATGAACCTCATGCACACTGGGGTGTGTGTGTGTGTGTGTGTGTGTCTCCTCTCTCTCTCTCCCTCCCCCCTTCTATCTATCTATCTATCTAGATATCTATCTATCTATCTGGTTGTAGATGGACACAATACCCTTTTTTTAAAAAATTTTTTAATATTTATTTTTTAGTTCTCGGTGGACACAACATCTTTGTTTGTATGTGGTGCTGAGGATCGAACCCGGGCCGTACGCATGCCAGGCGAGCGCGCTACCGCTTGAGCCATATCCCCAGCCCAATACCCTTTTTTTTTAAAAAAAAAGAATTTTTTGTTGTTGTTGTAGATGGACACATACTTTTATTTTATTTATTTATTTTTTATGTGGTGCTGAGGATCGAACTCAGTGTATCACACATGCTAGGCAAGCGCTCTACCACCCCAGCACCACCACCCCCTTTTTTTTTTTTTTTTTGGTACTGAGGATTGAACTCAGGGGCACTTGACCACTGAGGCACATTTCCAGCCCCATTTTGAATTTTATTTAGAGATAGGATCTCACTGAGTTGCTTAGTGCTCTTGCTGAGTCTGGCTTTGAACTTGAGATCCTCCTGCCTCAGCCTCCTGAGCCACTGGGATTACAGGTGTGCACCACTATGCCCGGCCCCAGCCTCCTTTTATTTTTATTTATTTATCTTTTTATGTGGTGCTGAGGATTGAACCCAGGGCCTCACATGTGCTAAGCACGTACTCTACCACTGGGTCACAACCCCAACCCTACACTGGTCCTCTTACCTGTAATATCTTCTGTAGACATGAATGGGCTAGCATCTGGACCCTCAGGCTCAGGGGTCGGTATCTTTTCAGCTGTGGTCTCCACCAACTCTATAGTTGTCACCTCTGTAGAGGGCTCTGCAGTTGGCATCTTTACAGGTGTAGTATCTATAATCTCTGTAGTTGACACCTCTGCAAATGTGGTATCTATGACCTCTGAGGTTGGTAGCTGCTGCAGTGTAGTACTTGTTCCCTCTGCAGTTGGCATTTGTACAGATGTGATATTTATGACTTCTGTGGTTTGCACATGCACAGCTGTGGTTCCAGACGGCTCTGTAGTTGGTACCTGATTGGGTGTAGTACCTATAACTTCTGCAGTAGGCACTTGCCCAACTGTGGTGCTAGGAACCTCTGCAGTTGACATATTCCCATCTGTTGTGGCTGGAAGTGGGGAAGAGCCACAGGAGGTAAGAGGAATGGCAGCCTGCAGCACCACCTGAGCAGTGACGGGGCCAGACTCCAGGTAAGTATGAGTGACCACAAGTGCCCGAGAGATCAGAGTCCCAGTACTATCTCCAAAGTTCCATGTATAAGAGAGGTCAGCCCCCTTCAAATAGCCACTGGGGTCATGGAGCTGAAGAGAAAAGGTCAGAGGTTGCTTCCTCAGGAAGTGTTTGTTCCCTCCATCCAAGGCTTGTAGTTGGGACACGCTCACAGAGAAAGGTACCTGGTCTGGGATTGGAGCCAGAAAAGGTGAGAACCAAACCTGGGCCAGAGCTTCTCCTTTCACAGCCATACCCTCTAACCCAGAAGCTGGTAGTCACCTGGCAATTCACTGGTTCTAAACCCCACATTCCTCTGCTAAGGTCTTCCTGGCCCTGCCCCTTGAAGGTAGCACACCATTTCCTCTCTCCCCTCCAGTCCACCCAAGCCTCTCCATATTCTTCTGCTCTATTGCTGGCTTTGCCAGTTCCTAGACCCTTACCAGTAATGGTGAAGGCTGAGCTGGAGCGAGCAAGGGGCACGTAGCTCTGGGATCCACGGTGATGGTAGACAGTCACTTCCATGGTGTGTGTGCCCAGCATTGCCTGTTCTGTCCCAATACTCAGCCTGGACACTGGACCCCCCAAGACTTGCCAGTATTGGCCTGAGGTTTTTGAAAAGAAAATCAGAAAGGGAGATGCTACTGGTCAGAGGGAACTGGAGCAGGATATGAAAAAAGAACACCAGAGAAAGAACATCAGGAGATATATTAAGGATGATTACTTCAAAGGGTGTTGGGAAGGCTGTGACATAATGGGGCAGAGAAAGGGTTCTATTGTGTGTGAGAGGGCATTTCATAGAGTGGGACTGTAATTGAGAAAGGGTTGCCTGCGTTGGCTGGGGCTATAGATCAATAGTGCATGGTGTATACAAGGCCCTGGGTTTGATCCCCAGCACCCCCCAACTCCAAGAAAAAGAATTGAAAGGGAGTTAGGTGCTATGAATGAAGAAATAGCCATGGGGGGAAATGAGGATTAGGGGAAATCACAAAAGTTAAGGGCTGAGGCCAAAAAGAAAGGTGAACATGTAAGAAGAAGAAAATATAAGTATGTAGAGACAGGTCAGAGAAGGGAAACTCTCACCCCAGGTCTTCCAGACATAAACAAATCTTCTTCTTTGAGACCAAGGGCCAGATGGGCAGGGTCCACCATCAGGGAAGATGCAGGCATCGTCAGGTTCCTGGGGATACACTGGTTCTCCTCCCCACACCTGACTCCCTGAAATATAAATATAGTCACCCTCAACCCTAGCATTCTTTTTTTTTTCCCCCAGTACTGGGGATTGGACCCAGGGGCACTTACTTTACCACTGAGTTACATCCACAGCCCTTTTTAGTTTTAATTTTAAGGTTGGCCTTGAACTTGCAAGCCTCCTACCTTGGCTTCTGGAGTCCCCAGGATTTCAGGCATGCGCCACTGGCCCTAGCATTCTGCTGTATACATCAAAACCCCTATAATAGCTCCTAGGGCATCAGAGAGGGGCTCTAGTAATAATAGCTAGAAAGTACAATCTCTATGGTATAACCCATTTGGGCTTGTAGTTGGGGCTGGGGGTATGTGGACACTACAATTTAAAATTCACTTATATACACACATTCACACACATACATAAGAAAGAGACTGGGATGGGCATGGTGGCACATGTCTATAATCCCAGCAGCTCAGGAGACTGAGACAGGAGGATCACAAGTTCAAAGCCAGTCTCAACAATTTATCGAGGCCCTAAGAACTCAGTGAGACCTTGTCTCTAAATAAAATACAAAATAGGGCTAGGGATATAGCTCAGTGGTTAAGTACCCCTAGGTTCAATCCCTGGTATGGAAAAAAAAAAAAAAGACTGGAAAGCCATACATCAAAATGTTTATGGTGATTTTCTCTAATCAGTGAAATAAAAAAAAAACAGTATCAGCTAACATTTTTTGAGTCTTTCCTGTAGGCTAGAGAAACCTAATACTGAGTTCTTTATATAATATCACATTTTTATTCTTACAACACCTTTCAGGAAAGGTACCACCCCCATTATATGGATAAGGATATGGACGCACAAAACAGTTAAGTTACTAGTCTAGAACACAAACTAGTGATAAATTGAAAACTAGGTCTGCCCAACTTCTGGATTCTGCTATCCCTCAGTTTGGGAATTATAATTTTCTTTACTTTTTGCTTTATCCATGTTTTCTAATACTACTACAATGAATTTGTATCACATATGTAATTTGTTTAAAAAATAAAAGGAGGCTGAGTTCAGTATTACAAATCTATAATTTCAGAGACTTGGGAGAAGCAAGAGGATCACAAGTTCAAGGCCAGGCTGGGCTATTTAGCAAGACTTTGTCATAAAATAAAATGGCTGAGGATATAGCTCAGAGGTGCTCCTGGCTCAATTCCCAGAACCACTCTGAATAAGCAAACAAATAAATATTAGAGCAGGAATGGGACATTCTTGAGGCTCACTGGAGACACCAGGGAATTTGAGCCCTAGGAATAAGGGTCTGAAGTAGGGTTGTACTTACCATTGATGATGGTGTTGTTGGCCCAGATAACCTGCCCATCTGGCAGTACCTTTTGGCTTTCAGGGAAGTGCAGGGCAATAGAGAAGGAGGTATTTGCACCAATCAGTGTAGGCCCATCATTACTGAGCTCCAGGGACACCTGGCCACCTGGGAAGCGAAGTTGCATTAGTGAGGACTCTGTGGCTTCCTTTCCCCATTTATCTTTCCCCTTCCTGTCTTCCCAAGGTGCATTCACCCAAGTTCTTCCATTCCTCCCCATCCTATTCTCACCATATTCTCCCCAGAACTTTCAATTTCCCACCTTTCCAGCAGTCAGGCCTCTGAACTTCTGTCCACTCTGGATACAGCTGTCTGTTCCAGGCTTTTGTTCTGAGCTGCCTCAAGACTCCAAGCCAGTCCTGGTTTCTGGGTCCTAAAAGGAATGTGCCATGAGGGCTCTAGGATCCTCAATCAGTTCCGTTTCAAGGCTAACACTCCATTCATGTCACTCCACTCATTCTCACATTCAAAGGCATTTTAATTTACTGAATACCCATGACGTATTAGGCACTATTTGAGGCACAAAAGACTTAAGAATAATAAGATAAGGCTCTGAAAGGGATTCAAAGTTGAGTATAAGAAATGAGCATATACACACATTATTATAATTCAAGGCACTGTTTAATGCGTACCATAACAGACATACCATATAGTGTAACAAAATGAGAAACTAAACAGGCTAATTCCACAAGAGTACATTGGGGAAGTACTCTTGTGGAATTAAATGAGTACATTAAATGAGGAGCTGCCCCAGGACTAGCACATGGAGGCATGGAAGCACTTGACATGCTAGGGGACTACTAGAGTTGTGTTGTTGCACACTATGGCTGAGAAGATGGGGTGGGGACTTTGAGTGTCACACTAGGGGGTTTGGCCTTTATCCTGTAGGCAAGCCACCTTTGAAGCTATTTTTTTAAAATTGACATTTAATCATGTACCATAAAATTTACCCTTCAAAAGCTTTTACTTTTTATTATTTTTTAGTTTTATTTTGAGACATGCTGTCTCTAAGTTGCTTAGGGCCTCAATAAATTACTGAAGCTGGCCATGAACTTGTGATCCTCCTTCCTTAGCCTCCTGAATTGCTTGGATTATAGGCATGTGCTGCTGTGCCCAACAACCCTTTGAAAGCTTTTTTTTTTTTTAAATAACAAAGAAGTTCTTACAGTTATTTAAAATATTGTACTACATGATAAATCTGGTTTTAAATATATTCAATTTTTTAATACAAAAATGCAGTTGTGGTTCAACTTTTGGGTTATACACTAAAAAGCAAACCAAGTTTTGAATCATCAGTTAACTCAAGAAAGGAAGTAACTCTTCCAAGTCAACTTCATTGGAGACAGAGTATCAGAACTGGAACTGGGATCCAAATTGAAAAACTATAATTTTCATATGAGGCTTTGAAACCTTTTAAAACCCAATTGTATTAGTATTTTAGAAAGATCACTATAGCAAGCAGGGGATGGTTAAGAAGTAGGGTAGGGACAGAGCAGCAAAATTATTGTAACTGACCAAGAGAGAGGTCTGAGAGGAAAAAAAAATATGTTGGGCCTTCATATACCCTCACCTAGATCCAACAGCTATCAACATTTTGCTGTATTTGCTTTATCCTTATTGATTTTTTTTTTTTTTTTTTTTTTAGATATTGGGGGATTGAACTCAGAGGCACTTAACCACTGAGCCACACCTCCAGCCCTTTTTAATATTTTATTTAGAGAAAAGTTCTCGCTGAGTTGCTTATGACCTTGCTAGGTTTCTGAGGCTGGCTTTGAACTTTCAAGCCTCCTGCCTCAGCCTCCAGAGATGCTAGGATTACATGTATGGGCCACTGCGCTCAGCTTGTTATTTTTGTTTTTGGCTAAAATATTTAAAAGTGACTCTGAGGGTTATGTTAACCCTATGGATTTTTTTTAATATTTATTTTTTAGTTGTAGTTGGTTGGACACAATACCTTTATTTTAGTTATTTTTATGTGGTGCTGAGGATTAAACCCAGAGACTCGCACATGCTAGGTCAGCACTCTATTGCTGAACCCCAACCCCAGCCCCAACCCTATGGACTTAAAAAAAAAAAATTTTCCTGCATAAGCACAATGTCTTTTCACACTAGGAAAAATCTATAAGATAAATAGCAGTCCATATAAAATTTCATGAATATCTAGAAAAATGTTTGTTTTTTTTTTTTGGTTGTGGTGGGAGACGGGATTGAACCCAGAGCCTCTCACCTGCTAATCACAGTTCTGATGCTGAGCTCCATCCTCAGCCTATTCTTATGACTTAAAAAAAATCAGAATTCAATATGTAAGCATGATCTTTTAAGAGCCTTAGGTGAATGAACGTGAACAGAATGTTTTCAGAAAACATTAAGAAACACAGTGAACGAAAAAGACTTCAAAGTGCAGCATAGGGCTGGGGATGTGGCTCAAGCGGTAGCGCGCTCGCCTGGCATGCATGCAGCCCCGGGGGTTCAATCCTCAGCACCACATACAAACAAAGATGTTGTGTCTGCCGAAAACTGAAAAATAAATATTGAAATTCTCTCTCTCTCTCTCTTTTTAAAAAAAGAAAAAAAAGTGCAGCACAAATGAGGAAAGCCAATCAAGGAAAACTTCCTAGAAATCTGTGAAATTGGGATCTAGACAGAGAAAGAGAGGTTGGGATATGATGTATACATTTCAGCATAGCAGAAACTACCCTCACCTCATTTCTTTTCCTCCGTCTTCTTTTTTTTTTTTTTCCTCTTTTTCTGAAACCCAGGGCTTTATCATTGATCTATATCTCCCGATCTTTTTATTTCTTTTTTTTCCCAATTAAGAAAATCCATGGGTCTTTATTTATTTATTTTACATTTATTATGCCATGAATTCTTAGGTAATAGGTTCCAACAGCTCAGGATTCTTTCCATTTGTTCTGACAAAATATATTTCTCTGGGTGGAGCAGGCTGGCACTTCAGCTGAACCCAGGTACCTTTCTCTTTGGCTTCCTTCTTTTTCTGATAATTTTCTTTTTTTTTTTTTTTTTTTAATATTTATTTATTTATTTATTTTAGTTCTCGGCAGACACAACATCTTTGTTGGTATGTGGTGCTGAGGATCGAACCCAGGCCGCACGCATGCCAGGCGAGCGCGCTACCGCTTGAGCCACATCCCCAGCCCTCTGATAATTTTCTTTTACATGTTTCAGGAAGGTGACTCGGCTCTTAGAGTGCTTAATATGCTCAATATGCACATTAATTCTCTAGGCAAGAATCTTGCTCTTAACTTGCTTATTCACAATGTCAACGGCATGCTGGGTAACATTGTAAACTCTCCCAGTTTTGCCATGCTAACATTTGTGGGACATTCCTTTTTGAACAAGTACCCATTCCCTAATGTCTATATTATCATCCTTCTTGTAGATTCGCATATATGTGGCCACAGAAACAATTCCATCTTTTCTAAAAGGTCTAGAGAACAGACATCAGGTTCCTCTCCTCTTTCCCTTTGTGTTCATCAATTTGGCAAATTACTGGAAGATGGCAGTTCAGGCCAAAAGGAAGGGCTTTATTTTATTTTGAAATAGAGTTCCACCAAGTTGTTGAGGCTGGCCTCAAACTTGCTATCCTCCTGCTTCAGCCTCTCAAGTAGCTGGGATTATAGCATGCACCACCACACCTGGTTTATCCTCACTCCATTTCTTTCTTTTTTGGTACGAAGGTTTGAACCACTGAGTCATATCGCTAGTCCTTTTTATTTTTATTTGAAACAGGGATTCCCTAAGTTGCTTAGGGCCTCATTAAATTACTGAGACTGGCTTTGAACTTACAAACTTCTGCCTCAGCCTCCTGAGTTCCTGGAATTATAGGCATGTACCACCATGCCTGGGTCCTCACCCCATTTCTAATGCACACTGGAAACCTTGATGATTCTTCTGGGGGATGATCTGGAATCATTTCACTGAGCTTCCCACCAGTAGAGCAAGAGAAGTCATGAGATGCGCCATTCTTTCTCCAGTTCCAACCCTCCCTCCTCAGAGCAGCACGGGACATTCCAGACCCTCTCACCACCACCACCATCACCACCCCTTGCTCCTGTCACGAGGATCCAATCCCCCAGAGCCTATTCATGTGATGCTCAGCTGAGACCCCCCCCTCCCCCCCGCCTGTCTCTCCCAGCCCCAGAACAAAAGATCTAGGCTGTGTTCACCCATCCCCATCCCAAGATGGGGATCATTGTACCCCTTTAGCCTTCTTATCCAACACCATATTCTGTCACTCCCCACTTTAAATCCTCTACCCCCAAGTACCTGAGACATTACCTGAAAGAATCTTTTCACACTTGTGGAGTCCCAGCTCCAGCTCACTGCCTGCGGGTCCTCAGATTTAGCATCACAAAGACCCACTATTCTTTTGCCCCTCCAAGCAGACAGGATTATTTTCATGTTCAATCCCAATTTTCCATGTTGGGAGGGAGCCAGTGCCCATATTCTCACTAAGTCAAACAGGTGGGAGAAGCCTGAAATATTACTGGTATCTCACATTAAGAGCGGGAAAACCAGAACAGGTGTTCAATCCCTAATCAACACCTGCTCCTGTCCATACGCCCACACTCACCTTCTGTGGCCCCCACAGCCAGCAGAGCACTTAGCACACACAAATGGAGAAAGCACCTTCTCAGCACCACATCCATCCTGTTCTTCCCTTCAGCAACCAAAGGCGCTGGGGGACTGGAAAAAAACCCTATATAAGAAAAGAGTGCTCATTTACATAGCCCTTCCTCCTCTCCCTCTAGGAGTGGTGTGGGAGGAGCGAAAAGACTGGAGAGAGGCAGAACTGATGAGGGATCCCGGTCCCTGGACATTCCTTTCCCATCAGGCTACTCAATGACAGTTTCTGGTTTTACTGTGTCACTCTCACCTTGTCAACACTCCATCACCCGAGAAAGAGGGGACCGATAGATAACTATATAACACACACCAGTCACACACAATTCAGAGAGTGAATCAATAAGTTGCGTCAAACCAAGAACTTTCAAAAACACTGAAATAGAACCTTTGCATCCAAAAGCAGAGAGACAGTATCAGGGTAGGCTGAGAGGCGGAGGCAACAACACCTCTGAGGCTCATGAACCCCTTAAGATTCCCGGCTTTCTGCTTTTCAAAGTAGGCTCCCTGGGCCGAGAGAAATTTAATTTCAGTTCGATACTCATTTTCCCAAAGGGCAATGAAAGTACTGATTTAGAGATCAGGGAATTCCTACAGACTAGAGACACAGGACACTCGAGTCCTAAGCAAGAACTTGGGAAAAGACGTTCAGCCGCCTCAAAGAGGAGGAAACTTAGTCTGGCCTCTCAGAATCAAACTTGCAGCGGGCGGTGTCTTTCACCGCGAGGAGAGCTGGGCTCGCCGGGCTCGCCGGGTCCCCTCTGACGTCCACCAATTGGAAGGGCAGGGGGCGGAGCCAGGGAAACGCGGGAAGGAGGGGAGGGGCCTCTGGTGGCGGTCGGGAACTGGTGGGGGAGGCGGCAACATTGTTTCAAGTTGGACAAATTGACAAGAGCCAGACGTAGACTGCGTTCCATCCCGACCTGGGGCTACGGTGCTGAGCTCTGTTTCCCCCTTCTCCGCCTCCGAGAGTCGTGGCCCGCTTTCTGCAGGGTTCCCAGGCCCCCGCTCCAGGGCCGGGCGACCCTACTCGCTAGCGCTTCATGGAGAACTTCCAAAAGGTGGAAAAAATCGGAGAGGGCACGTACGGAGTTGTGTACAAAGCCAAAAACAAGTTAACGGGAGAAGTGGTGGCGCTTAAGAAAATCCGCCTGGACACGTGAGTGGCCTCTGTAACCGGGACTCCTAACTAGGGAGCTCCTTGACTGTCCCCCCCCCCATCCCCATCCCCACCCCCACCCCCACCCCCACCCCCAACAGGCGAGTAGCCGTCCAGGGACCGGAAGGTAGCAGGGAGGGACTTCTTTTGAAGTGAAGGGGTGGGTTGCGGGTAGTAGAGGGTTCCTCTGGGCAGAGTGTAGGGTAGTGTAGAATCCATGGAAAACTTCCTTCCCTTACTGAGCCCGCCGAAGTCTCCAAAAGTGCAGTAAGAGAGACTCGGGAAAAGAAAGGAGGCCTCTGGGATTGAGTCAAGGATTTTCCATGGATTTGGGTTATGTGGAAACCAATAAAGAACACTTTTCTGAATGAGCAGCTGGCCTCACGGCCCCAACCCCACCCTCATCTTAGAATTCTCTCTCTCTTTCAAAAGAATGGCAGTTGAACCTCGCTGGGCCCTCTGGGGAGACTGGGTGTTACTCTTTTTATTTATTTATTTATTTTTAAATTTCCTTTTCTTTGCTTCACCTTCACCAGGAGGCTTTACTTACTTACCCCTGGAAAAAAGGAAATAATGATCCTAATGTGTCTGTCTGAAAACCACACCCTGACTACCCAAGAATTACCTCCTTACAGCACCCTTCCTCTTTGACTTTCCAAGGGGATACTGGGGTGGTGTCTCCTTGGGGGAAAGGAATGACTAGATTGGGAAGAAGGAATATTTGTAACCATATTCCCATCTCTGCTTTTCCAACCTCTCCAAGTGAGACTGAGGGTGTACCTAGTACTGCCATCCGTGAGATCTCTCTGCTCAAGGAACTTAACCACCCTAATATTGTCAAGTAAGTATGTTCTGAGAGGTGATCTAACAAGGAAGGAGAATGAATTCTCTCTGGATAGCCTGGGCATTTCTCTCCTGCACCTCCATTTTCCAGACCTTCTCTTCCACAGGCTGCTTGATGTCATCCACACAGAAAATAAACTCTACCTGGTTTTTGAATTTTTGCACCAAGATCTTAAGAAATTCATGGATGCCTCTGCCCTCACTGGCATTCCTCTTCCCCTCATCAAGGTAATGCTCATCATCTATTGGGCACACGTTTTAGGGGTCTAGAGGTAGGCAATTCAGACTGGATGATAATTTGTTATCTTGGCCTCCTTCTTCCCAGTCTACCCCCAACCCCCTTTCTTTTGTGTCTCTTTCCCTGCTCATTATATTCATTAACCCTAGGGTTGGGCTGAAGAATCAAAGTTGAAACTCTAGTGAGGCAACTCAGAAGCTCAGGTGAGAGGTCAGATGAAACTGAGATAAATGGGAGTTGATAGATTCCTCCAAAAAGCCCTTTCAC